>NC_134137.1:266172348-266475378 GCF_033958435.1 Carettochelys insculpta | reverse complement strand
TAATGTAAATCAGCAACAGTCCTTGAGGTCATTGGGGGTGATGCTAATTTACACCAATAAGCATTTCTGATATTGTTATTTGCATTTGATCTTTATTAAGATCAGTGAATGCTGACTTGCAGTAGGTGAAAATGAGTGCAAAAATTGTTGCATTGTCTCATTGCTGAATTGCTCTTGACATGCATCCATACTAACAATGACATGTCCAGATTATAAATGATTCCAATAAGACTGTGTGAAACTGATCAAATTAATTTGTCATCATGTGCTGCACCTACAGCGTCTCAAAATATGATACAGATTTAACATCTCTGGTCTGGCAACATCTATGTTATGGCACGATTTTTGTTGGCTGGATGACCACTTATCATGGGTTTGGCCAAGTTTCCCATGGTCCCATGAAGTTTGTTTACAGCCACCAGGCCTGGCTCTCAGTGTTCTGTGCTGTTATTTAGCTCTAATTTACCCTTAAATGTCTTCTAAGGTCCCAGTAAGCAGTAGAAGTGTTGGTAATGCTGCTAGAAAATGACCTCACATGGTCTGGCAAATTCCCTGATTTGGCATCAGTCAAATCCCGAGATTGTTGGACTAGAGATGTTCAGCCTGTACTAGAGAAATTCAGAGAGTAGACTGAAAAAAAACCCTCAGTATTTGGGTAGTGCTGTATTGACTCTGGAAAACTGATTGAGGTAGAAGGCAAAACTTTTGGCCTTCAGATTTACAGGCTGATATCAGTTCTACTAATCTTCACTTCCTATATCCCTGGGATGCATAAGTACTTCCATTTGAGGTCATCTGTATGTACAGAAAGAGCAGAACACCAGAGCTGCAAATACAGAGCACCAAGTAAACTAAGGAAAGAATCTAGTTGTTAGTTTTGTTGCTGGCCCAAAACATAGCTGTCTCCTAAATAAAAATATGTTGACATGTGAATCAGCTGTGGTACGTTCCTGGGGATGAGTCATCTTTTTTTTCAAGTGAAGCAATAATGTCAATCTCAGTAACAGTCTCTCAACCAAATTTACTGCCACAAGTTTATGGGAAGGCATAACAATAATTGTATTACTTTAAGATCTCTTCCCATCTGTGTACAGTGACTATGTTAGACATGCTTAATAAAAAAAAAGCATTCAAACTCCTGTGGACTGCTACAAAAGCAAAACCAAGTTTTCAACTAATATAGGTCGCTTCATAGTCTTCGTCCATTCTCCAGTTTCCATTATGCAAATAAGAGAAGATATAGAGAGTCATCTGTATTTCAGTGTGCATTTATACCAGCATACATGTTTAAAGGTCAGGATCAGATTCTTGAGTGGTGAAAATTAGTGTGACCCTATTGCCTCAGTTCCCCATGCATCTTTCTCTAAATCTGTCTAAATTCTATTCATCTGTTGCAACGATGGCTTTAGCTGAATAAAAACGAGATCGAGCTTCAGATGTTTTTTCAAGTTGTTCGGGGTCATATCACACAAAAGTGTTTTGAGATGCCTACAGAATATGACTGTGCTGTTGCAATTTGCTCTGAGCATGCAAGTTGGATAAGGCTGATGTAACGTTTGAATTGTTAATATCCATTCAGGCGACATTGTTGATAGAGTGAACCTCTATGGCTGATCACTTACCTTAGAACCTTTCTTTGGGTAGTAATATAAGCTTTCTGGGCAAATAAGTTACACGCAGGAGGACTTGACTCAAGTGCAAATGTCTAGCAGGGAATACCCTGGTTGGAGGGAAATTCTCTTCTGTTATATCTGTGCTGGGTTTCACATTTGGGCATTTGTCACACCCCCTCCTCCCATTGCAGAAAACAAGGAGGTGTCACGGCCAATGTTCCCTCTAACTTGTCCATCCATGTGAGGAATAAATTTTGTTATGTGCACTGTGGTATGTAGAGCTATGCACCACCAATAGAAACATATGCTGCCAGCTGTGGGTGGCTATGGGTGCTCTGCTAATCAGCTGAGCAGCACCTGACTATCTCTGAGGTGGCCACTGAAGTGCTCAGCTTACAAGGGTCACTGGTCATGGCACAGCTGTGTTTTACTTACTGTATTCAGCACTGGTACAGGATCTACTGAGGATCCTGCATCAGTGATACAGCTCAGAGCAGCCCAGCATCTGCTGTAAGTCTTGGTGAGGCTGAGGAGGGGCTGGCTCAAGCCTCAGAATCAGAAAGGCAGAACTAGTTTACTTACACTCACTCACTTTCCTTCACCACATCGAGTTCTGGCACAGGAGACAATCCAACCAGTTTTGTTCTCTTCATGTGGCAGTCTCAGCTCACTTAGGCTACGCCTACACTAGAGAGTTTTTTCGACAAATCCCATGGAGTGCCCACATTCCCAATGCGTCCGGTCAACTGTAAATCGACAGAATGTGGCCCCTCTATCAATAGCCTGCTGCCATTCTCCCAAGAGGCAGAACGCTTCTTTCAACAGAATCTATTGCCAGAAAGTAAGTGTGGATGTTCTGGGAGTTCTTCTGTCAACAGACAGGGCTGCTGGGACACTGGGCAGAGGTCTGCTGTATTCTGGTTGGGTATTTTGTAGAGAGAGTGGTAAGGCAGTCCAGCCACTCCTTGCTGACAGAGTGTATTGCTTTTTTGATCACTTTGCTATCTGGCCAAGATCTGTCAACAGAAGTTTTGTCAGAAGATATCTTCTGACAAAATCTTCTGTTAACATATCGCTGTCATGTAGACATAGCCCTAGACTGTTCTTTAAGCACCAGCCTCACTGATTATATTTGTTATTTAATAGGTAGTGGGAAATTTATTTTTAATTAACTCCTGAATGTTACTACCCATCTACGCTCTGTAAAAACTTCAAACACTGACTGTAACAATACTTTAAAGCTGAAAAATTCGTATTTGTTCTGCAGCACCCTAATCATGCTGACAAGCAATGTTCTAAATAATAATTATTTAATTTTATATTTATATTTTAAACGAGTCTAATGTATAAGTATTACACTTATGCTTTACATATGTCTAAATTCATTAATTTAATGAACAGCAATTTGAGTTGCATGAAATCTAAGAACAAGCCATTAAAAACTATTACAAGTACAAATTTGCAAACAAAAGGATAATTTAATTGCATGTGCAACCCACATAATTATCATAATTGTTCTTTCTACTTTGTGCTAGGAAACGTCTCTGTATGTCGACCATAAAATGAATTGTGGCTGCATATTTCCATTACATTTCAGAAAGGCAGAAAATATCCTTTCCAGAGTGTGTTGTTTGAGCCAAGAGGAAACCATTAGTAGTTAAATAGTTAACTATCTAGTGGAGTGGAACCAAACATCATAATCTAGCCAAGGAAGGAATGAAAGGCCACCACGTGCTCCCTCCATAACTTGTCAGACGTCCCAGCATCAAGGGAAAGAGAAGGAGGTTGTAAACTGGTTGTAGACACACAGGAAAAACCTGGACAAAGGGTGAGATTTGTTTTCCAAAGCAACCAAGGAAACTGAGTGCCTGACTTTGGTACTTTAGAAATTTTCACTCTATGTCCTGAGTGAATCATTCCCAGCAGCAATTCCACTCACACTGAGGAAACCTTCACTTTAGATTCAGGCAAGCATCAGGACAAATCTGACAGAAAATGTTGTCAAAGGGCCGAGGAAGCTGAGATGGCAGGGTAGCAATGCAGAAGATAGGGGCTTGCTTATTTAATGTCTCCTGTTTCTTCCTCCTCCAAAGAGTGCCTAGCACGGGCACTCCAAAGAAGCTAGTTTGTGTTTTGCACTGGTGAACTCCTGTACAGTAAGGTCTCAATATTCATGAACCTAAGGTTAGCAAATTCAATTATTCACAAGTGGCTGGCAGCCACGACTTCCCCTGGGGCCCTGGGCAGGAGTGCTGGCAGCCAGGGTCTGCCATATTTGCAAAATTCAACACTCACGAGGGTTCCCAACACAGAACCCTTGTGAATGTTGAGGCCCTACTGTATACCGTGTTTATTTTCTCATACAATCCACATGATATTTTTGGTCTCATGGTAGAGACCTCAGAAATTAATTTTTAAAAAAGCATCACAACCCCTAGCAGTAGTAGTAGTAGAATCTTTCAGTCTACGTAGACTATGAATTGCGCCCTTCATAGTTCCATTTGGGATCATCATTTGCAGCATCGACTGTGACTGTGAAAGCCCACACAAGAGTGACAGTCCTTGCTGCATCTGTTGCATGCGTAATGGGTGTCTGGCAGGTCCTTACTGTGCTTTCTGTGGGCTCACTTCTCCTCTGCTAGCTGTCTGATCCTCATCTCACCCTTCTGAAGGCCCTTGTGTAGTTCCTGCCTCCATCTGCTGTGATCATCTGCCAGCTCCTCACAGCTGTCCAGCTCGATGTCTACCTCCCTGAGGTCCCTCTTGCAAACATCTTTGTAGAGCAACTGGGGGCATCCAGGAGCTCTTTTGCCAGAGGCTAGCTCACCATATAGGATGTCTTTTGGGATCTTTCCATCATTCATCCTGTGGACGTGGCCAAGCCAGCGGAGCCACCACTGCCTGAGGAGGGTGCACATGGTTGGGACTCCAGCTTGCTCAAGGATGGCAGTGTTGGATACTCTGTCCTTCCATGATATTCCAAGGATGCGCCTGAGGCAGCGCAAGTGGAAGACGTTCAGCCTCTTCTCCTGGCGGGCGTACAGGGTCCAAGACTCGCTGCCGTAAAGGAGGGTGCTGAGGATGCAGGCTCTGTAGACTTGCATTTTGGTGTGGGTGTACAACTTGATGTTATTCCACACTCTCTTGCTGAGTCTGGACAGAGTTGTGGCTGCTTTTCCGATCCTCCTATTTAGCTCAGTCTCCAGTGACAGGGTGTCAGTGATGGTGGACCCGAGGTAAACGAACTCGTGGACAACCTCTAACGTATAGTTGTAAATGCTGATTGATGGCGGTCCAGCAACATCCTGACCAAGTACATTTGTCTTCTTTAGGCTGATGGAAAGCCCGAAGTCCTTGCATGCTTTGGAGAACCGATCCAGCAGTTTCTGAAGCTGGTCTTCTGTGTGTGACACTACAGCAGAGTCATCTGGGAACAGCATATCTCTGATGAGGACTTCCTGCACCTTAGATTTAGCTTTCAGCCTTGCAAGATTAAACAGTTTCCCATCAGATCTTGTGTGCAAAAAGATGCCCTCTGTTGAAGATCCAAAGGCGTGCTTCAGGAGGAATGCGAAGAAGATCCCAAACAATGTCGGAGAAAGGACGCCCCCTTGTTTGACGCTGCTCCTGATGCTGAAAACATCTGATAATGTGCCGTCATATTGGATGGTTCCTCTCATGTCTTCATGGAAAGACAGGTCATCTTGAGTAACTGTGGTGGACAGCCTATCTTGTGGAGCAGTTTGAACAGTCCATCCCTGCTGACCAAGTCGAAGGCCTTGGTCAGGTCGATGAAGGCAATATAGAGTGGCTTCCTCTGCTCCTTGCATTTCTCCTGCAGCTGCCTCAGAGAGAAGACCATGTCAACGGTAGATCTCTCTGCGTGGAATCTACACTGTGATTTGGGATACACCCTCTCAGCAATCTTCTGGAGTCTGCCGAGGATGACGTGAGCGAACAGTTTACCAGTGATGCTTAGGAGGGAGATTCCATGGTAATTGTTGCAGTCACTTCTGTCTCCTTTGTTCTTATACAAGGTTATGACGTCAGCGTCGCACATATCCTGTGGAACCTCTCTCTCTCCAGCACAGGCACAGTAGCTCATGTAGGGATTCCAGGAGAGTGTCTGTGGCACACTTGATTACCCCTGGTGGTATACCATCCTGGCCCGGGGCCTTTCCGACTGAAATGCTGTCGATGGCTTTCTTCAGTTCATCCACAGTTGGTTCCTGGTCCAGTTCGTCCATTACTGGTAGGAGCTCGACGGCATCGAGGGCTGTATCAACTACAATGTTCTCGCGTGAGTACAGCTCGGAGTAGTGCTTGACCCAGCGCTCCATCTGTTTGGCTTTGTCAGTGATGATTTCACCAGATTTGGATTTCAGAGGTGCCAGTTTGTTCTGGGTGGGTCCTAATGCCTTCTTGATCCCTCATACATTCCCCTGAGATTACCAAAGTCAGCACTGGTCTGGATGCTGCTGCATAGCTCGAGCCAGTAGTTGTTGGCACAGTGCCTGGCCATCTGCTGTACTTTTTTTCTGGCTGCTCTGAGTGCTTGCAGGGTACTCTGTCTCAGCGAGCGTTTGTACTCCAGGAGCACAGCATGCTTCTTTTCGATGGCTGGAATCATCTCATCGGAGTTAGCTTCGAACCAGTCATTTGTGTTTCTAGCTCTTCTTCCAAACACCAACAAGGCCGTGTTGTAAATTGTATCCCTCAGATGCTGCCATCTGGATGTCACATCAGCACCACCAGGGCTGCTGTGCAGATTCTCCTTGAGGGTCTCTCTGAACTTTTCGGCTCTCTCTGAGTTTGCTGTCTTTCTGGCATCAATGCGGGGCCTTCCAGTTGGTTTAGAGTGGTACAGCTTCTTGGGAATCACCCTGAGTTTAGAGCAAACTAGCAAGTGATCTGTATCACAGTCGGCACTATGATAGCTGCGTGTCAGAAGGACGTTTTTGAGGTTATCACGTCTAGCGATGACCATGTCTAGTTGATGCCAGTGTTTTGAGCGTGGGTGTCTCCATGACACTCTGTGCTGTGGCTTGGTTTGGAAAAATGTGTTTGTGATGCACAGATTGTGGTATGTGCAAAGTTCAAGAAGACGCTGTCCATTTCCATTTATTTTTCCCACACCGAAGTGGCCTAAGCAGGAAGGCCGTGAGTCACGACCAGCTTCAACTCTTGCATTGAAGTCACCCAAAATGTACAGTTGTTCACGAGCAGGTATTTGCGTTATGGCAGCACTAAGCATGTCATAGAACTTGCCTTTTACTTCCGGTGCGGCGTACAGGGTTGGAGTGTAAGCGCTGATCAGGTGGACAGGACTGATGCAAGTTTGAAGTATGGCCTGAAGGAGTCTTTCTGATCCACCCATGACTAATTCCACCATTTGTAGAAGGGTGTTTCTGATGGTGAAGCCAACACCATGCTCCCTGGCTTCTTCACAACCCCTACATACACTCATAAATGAGAGTTTACTTTTCAGGTTGTGGCCGTCACACTGAGAGGGTTACTTCTCCAGCCTGAGTGCTCCCATTGATTGAGCCACGGAGCTATCACAATGTTGGAGAGAGGTAGTCTATTAAAACGTAGATACTAATCCATTCAAGTCTTGATAGATAAAACGCAACAGCTTTGATTTACCCATTATAAGAAATGTGCATTCCTAATAAAGGACTACAGTTTTTCAGGTCACAAGTATCTTAATTACCGGCAACGTTTAGATAGAACTAACATGTAGAAGACCAGCTGCTTTGTGTCCATTTTGTTGCCCTCTTCAGACACCAGGCTTAGTGACATAAGCAGCATCAAAAACAGGAACATGGTCATGTTCTGCTTCCGGGAAACAGTTCTAGGTTTTTAAAGTAGCTCTGACCTACCTCATTCTAGCAGCCAAGGCATTACAGTCTGGTGCTAAGGTTTTGTTTTGTTTTGTTTTGTTTTGTTTTGTTAAAATACCCTTATAAATGTATGGATCAAAGTCCTAATCACTTTGAGACAGCTGACAAGATTGTGATCTGCTACACCAGCGTAAAGTTGGAGGAACTGTCGACAAGCAGTCGAATGAAGGATTGTTCCAGATTTACACTAGCATAAGAATTAGAATCTGGCTCTTTTATCAAAAATCACAAAAAATACATAACTACATTCATGAAAATACCTTGAGTCTTCATAGAGATAAGACTTATGAATGGGTCACTCATCCAGAAACAAAATAAAATGAAACCAAACTTTTCATCAAACATTTAAGGGGGAAAAGGCTGAACTCTTTCCAGAACATTAACAACCTCCCACACAGGCTACTTCTTCACTTCAAATGGGAAACCAAAGAACTCCAACATCCCCTATCACTGAAGAGCAATTGGAAAATAATTGAATCTCCTAACTTCCAAAAAGAATAAAATGTCATTGAAGCTGGCACAAGCTTTTTCTGTACAGACAAGCAAAGGTAAACTCACAAAGACACTGGATTTGGAAGTCTTTATTCTGAAACTTGAGATCTGGAAGTTATTTATTTATTTTGGTTCACTTTTCTAAGCACACACAGCTGCAGCTGCCTCAAACGAACTGTAAACAGTTGAATTAGTCTTTTTACCTTAATAAGTCTTAATATGTTAAGAGATGACTACTCTGCTGCTAGAAAAAAATGTCTTCCTTCCAACCCCAACCTCCCATTATCCCTAGAAGTACAATAAATATGACCCATTTTATTTAGGGACTTTTTTTAATGAAGAACTATTTCCATATTCCTTCCTGTGCCCACTGACTTTTAGCTGCTGCCAAAGATCTTCATGGGGCAGCCCCAAAGCCTGCTGCCTATACAATCATTGCACACTACAACACAAATTCAGTGCTTCCAACAGAATTGCCAAGTGGCTAGGCAATGTGCGGGGGGTGGATCTGCACCCCCGGAGAGGGAGAAGCCTTGGGTAGAAGAGGTGAGGCTGGGGGATAGCCTCCTTCAGCACTGCCTAGCCTGTACAACCTGGGGCTCTGGTGGTGATTTAAAGAGCTCACCCCTCTGACCCCTGCCTTGGTGGAAGTAGCAGCGGTGGCAGCCAGAAGCCCCCAGGACCTTTAAGTCACCAGGCCCTGGGGCAGCTGCCCCTTTGGCTTTCTTTTTCCCTCTGCAGGTGGCCCTGCACAAATTACTAGTGAGTTCACACAACCTTTTTTAACAAGACTCTTGACAATGCTAAATATTGCTCAGCTATCTGCTGGCTCAAGGAAAAATTACACAAGAAAAGTGGTATTAGCATGACATGGCTTGTTTAACCTTGCCACTTAAGCAAGAGAATGTGCTGGGTGGCGGGGGTGTGCGTGTGACCTGTGTCTCCTCTATGCCAGTGGCTTGCAACATCATTTTGATTATTTTCTTGCCCGTTGTTGCCAAAGGTCTACTACCTGGACTCCTGGGGAACCTCCATGGACTAATCATTTTTGAATTCCAGCTTCAACACTCCAACAGAGTAGTTCAAAGGGGCCAGAACAGCAACCAAATCAGGACCCTCGCCAGATATGATCTGTTTCTACAGTGCATGTAAACCTGAATGGTTTTCAACTGCATATACCTTTTCCCACTGTAATGCACCTTTCCAAGCGTCTTTCCATAAGTCAGTGGTCTCGAGTTGCTGGTTTTCCGAATTTATTTATATTTAATGCTCTGTACTACTATATTTGCCCAGTTTGACGAAATATATAAAATTGATCTCTTTTAAGATGTTAAAAGTTATACAAACACTTTAAAGATAACCATGATACAAGTTCTTGGCCACTGAGTCAGATAATGCTGACCAACTAGTACAGTCATTGATCTAATAATATATGCTATCCCTTCAAAAACTTTCCAATTTTGCCCTTGATTTCTAAAATACCTATGACATTTCCTGTTTATTGTTGCCCATAAAAATGCAGGTGACATTGCAAATATTGTGGTGATGTTATTTCATTCTAAGATACCTAAAACAATTTTTAAAAGCTGCCACTAGAAATATATCTTTAATAGAAGCTACAGCAACAGAGATTTTTTTTAATCAAACCAGTTGTGAAGGAGAACATGAATTCTTATTTATATAAAACTTTTAGATTGTTACCTTATCAGGTAGCCTTCTTTGTGATGTGTCTCACCATGGCAGCATGCACATGGAGAGATCATGATCAGGGTACCAGGTCTATAACATACATGGGTTCATCTGCCCATAAGTCTTTTGTACAGGAAGTGTACCAGGCTGGTCCACAGCTGCTACAGGATCACCCTAAATCTTGTTTGGAGAGAGTAGCCCCTCAACATCCTATATTGGCCTCTGTGCAAAGCCATTTATTTAAGGAGATGAGAAGGCAAGGACTGGCTCTTTGTTTCCTCTTTACCAGTATGATTGCGCAAAAGAGGGCAGAATGTGTACCATGCTGAACTCCTCCACTGGAATTGGAATCAAATTCGTCCTTTTAAACATAAATGACTGGTGGAACAAAAGTGACATTTTCACATGGGAACCATCGTGGCTTGACGATGGCAACCTTCAACACCACAACCACCAAAATGACTCTGGGGGGAGGTACTGGGAGTGGCGTCGCCATTGGCAACCAATGGTATCGGGCCAGCCATTGGAATATGTCTCGGAAGTTTACCCTATCTGTTTCGAGAATGAGCATGGTACTGGTCCCTACTGAGGATGGCTTAAGGATCAGAACTACACCCACATCATAGCTTTTAATGAGCAGTTAGAATCATGGGACCTCTATGAAGACGAAGATAGTGAGTTAGAAAATGAGTATTCAGATTGCTGGGGAAACATCTCAATGTATCCCTCGATGGCAAGTTGCCCTATGGTATTGGTAATGCTACAATTGCCACCTTAACTTTAAGAAATATACCGAAAGCCAAGCATGGTACAATAACTCTTTGTTCCTAGTTTTAAGAACTGGACAATTGTATAACCCCATGCTAGTAACCAATAATACTTTGTACCCCAGCCAATCTGCTAAAACCAATATATTCCAAACAGGCCAAATTCTACAGGACATACTATTTTCTTTACACTGTGTGGCCACTAATGATAGCTACTGTGCCACCTACAATGCTCCCAAGAAAAGAATGGGTGGAAAGGGGTGGTTTAAGGGACCCTACTCCCTATTTTAGATAGGGAGCCTGGCCTATTTTTCATCTGTGGAAGCTAAGCCTATAAGTACCTCCCAGTAAACCAGTGAGGTCAATGCTCATTGGGACATGCTGTCCCTGGGGGACTTACAGGTCACCCACACATTATAGCACCAGGTATAACCAACCTTGGAAGTTTTTTACATCGAGCATCTAGGCAAGCCAGAGCTGAAAACCCCCTTGTTAAACGGCCTACTGGTTTTCATCAGTTTGCCCGTGCGTTCCTACCCTGGCTTGGAGTAGCAGAGCTTGAACAGGCATTAGTTAATGTCTCACAGAAGGTGGAAAAGTTACTCAATCACACTGCCCATGCGCTAGGCCTGCTTAACAAGCAAATACAATCAGTAGGCCACTTTGCTTTACAAAATCGAGTAACTTTAGATGCTATTTTAGCCCATCAAGGGGGAGTATGTACTGTCATTAATGAATCATGTTGCTTTTATATAAGTCAGTCTGGACTAATTGAACAAGATGTATCTGCTATTAAGGATGCAGTTAAAGTATTGCATGCTGTCGCAGAGGATGGAATAACTTCATGGTTAGATTGGCTAGCTCAGCATTTGGGATTCTCTATAACCCCATTTTTACATTCTATTATTACTACTGCATTAACTATTTTAATTGTTGTTATTGCTTTTTGTATTATTCTCTGTATTGTTAAACGCTTAACTGTCTTAGCAATCTCACCTGCAGAAGTTCGATATATGGCATTGCCCAGAGATCCTAACCAGTCCCTTGATCACAAAACCTTTGATCGGGCCATTCCCGTAGGGCAATTTTAGTTTCCTCCAAGGAGGGCAAGAAGTGCTGGCATCACCACCACCTTGCGTCCTGGAAAGATGTCGCGCATCAGGGGGTGGAATGTAGCCAGACAAACACCCCACCCATTCTCTTCTCACTGTAACTGCTTCAAGGCACAGATGTGCTAAGCCACTGAAATCATGGGAAGCACAGAAGAATAGACAAAGGGGACGACATGCTGTTCCTGGAGCCGGGGGCCTCGGGCTACCCTTGAACAGTACTGATAGTGATACGCCCACATAACGTTCCAGGAGAGGAATCCTATGCCCATGTGAAAAGAAGGTTCTGTCTTAATGATTTGGCTAACATTCGGCTATCTTCACCTAACCAATGCAAATTAATTTAGTAACCTTCTTTTGAGGCTGGCGTCACTGAGACGTACCAGCACGACTGGTGTTAAGAAAGATCTGTACATGACCTAAGGGGTATAAAGTAGGGCCTAGTAGCAAACACGAACTGAGCTCCCATTACCAGACCTGCTGGTCAGAACAGGCCTTTGCCTCCTGGGGTAAGGGGACGCCCTCCTCATACTCTTCTTCCCGAGGGATTGAGTGACAGACGTTGGCTACACTGGAGTCGGATGATGCAGGCGCGAGAATTATACCTGCTATGTATTTTGCGCGCATTCAATAGGTTAAGTGTCGTCATTGTTGTTGTTGTAACTAAAGCTAAGCTGTAACTAGAGTAAAGTTTAATGATCTAAATGACCTGTAAGTTCACATCTCTTACATGCTAAACTTTTCACTGTAATAAATCATAGTAACCATTACGCTACGCCTGACTCCTCCAGTGATTGCATCAAGCCATACACAACCAAAGAACCCTAGCTGGCTTCTGGCTAATTAACCCCTTAGTGTCAGTGGTGCTAGTGTGCTGGAAACTGGGCGTTGAGTTTGGCCGCCTGCCAAGGGGCAAACTCCTGGGGCATCCGTCAGCCACCCAGACTGCCTGCTGCGAAGGGACAGTCTGGCCTAGCAGTTAAAGATTCGGATGTAAAAGGGACTCCTTCTGGCACCAAGCACTACCCTGATCAGTAACCCCTTTGTGTTGGCTAACATACGGTTGTTGAAGGATATCGATGACAATGCAGAGGCAGTGGTGAGAACGTGCAGAGAGTTGGGAAGTTGGCTTAGAACAAGTAAAGGTATGAGACAAGGAGATCCAATATCACCAAGTATCTTCATCATGCACCTAGAGAGAGTGATAAACAAGATCAAGGAAACGGTAAAAGGAATATCAGTGCATGGGATTAGAATTAACAATTTGAGGTTCGCGTATGAAATAGTTATCATTGAGGAAGATGAAGAGAAACTAGTGAGAAAGGTGCAGGTGTTAAATGAGGAAGGGAAGTGGTACTAACTGATTAAAAATATTGATAAAACAAAGATAATGGTATTTGGAGAAAAAGGAAATAGGAAGAAAGATCAGCATATACGGGATCAAACTGGAGACCATAGAGAAATTCACCTATCTGGGGAATAACATGACGTATGATCCAGATTGTAAGAAAGAAAACAGCTACTCGAATAGTGAAAGCAAGCGTGAGTTTGAAGGCAATGGACAAGATCTAGAAAAGCAAAGTGATTGGCTTAGGAATAAAGCTAACTATCTTGAAAATGTGTGTATTCAGCAGCATGTTGTACAGTTGTGTGACATGGCTGATAACTGTCGTGGTCAATGGCAGAAGAACTTTGTATGTAAAAATTTAGGAGTGATGAGGCATGCACACCCCACCCACCCATGTGAAATGAGCCAGGAACAAGCCTCAGGGAAAAACTACCGAACAAGATAAGTGGTGGCACTGTAGCAGAACAATTTGTAGAGAGAGAGAAGAGGAAGGGCACAAACATGCACCGGTCTTTTATGATGAGACGTGGTAAACACATACGCATGGTTGAAGAAGAAGAAGTAACAGAACCAATAACAGATCAAAAACTGACAGCTAGGGAAATACCATAAATGGTAATGAGTGACCTAATGGAACTGTATAACGAAGCAGAAAAACTGTATATAACCAAAACTGAAAACAGTGCAATTTGGACCTCACCGATGGGCCATGGCTGCATGCCTGGGACATGAAAAAGAACTGCCACTTGTCTGCAGCTGACCGGGGTCCCCAGATTGCCAAAGGGGTGTAAGACTCTGCTTTCCTGTCATGCTTTTTAGTTAAGGGGTTTGTTAAACTTGTCAGGGAATAAACTGCTTGTGTTTAACAGATATCTTGTCAGCATATTTTGTACTCAGAGAATCCAGTGTGAAACCTGAGGTAACATTTGACTGCAACAATAACAAAAGATTCGAAGAGAAGGATATTGGTGTTTGAGAGGAGTTGTAATAGAAATATCCTGAGAATAGGATGGATACAGAAGGTCACTGATGAGGAATTACATAGGAATATACAGCTGAAAGAGAACCTACTGCAGAAGGTTATACTCTGGAAGCTACAGCTATTCGGGTATATCTGCAGAATGAGCAAACAGTCAAGATCTTGGTATTCGGCATAATGGATGGCTCAAATAGGAGAGGCAGACCCCACAGAGAATGGGTAGATGATATAGTAGATTGGTGTGAAGCTAGTCTACAGAAACTAAGCCACTCTGCAGTAGACAGGGAAAGATGGAAGGAAATAGCGAGGGAGGCATTGGACACCAGCGGTGCTGAGCCTATTGATGTTGATGATGATTCGTGGATCCAGTGTTTTGTTTTAAATGTCTAAGTATAATGCACCTCCACCAGTGCTTAATATTGAAACTACATAACATCCATACCTGTGATACTTCTACCAAATATTCTTTGCAAAGGTTCTTATTCTGACACCATTTATTCATGTGTTCCATTGATTTCAACAGAGCTACACAAAAGGACTAAAGGGTGGCTGAATCTGCATATTTTTGCCCAAGAGCTCTCTTGCAAAAATCCTGGAGGATGGATTGATCATAAAGCATTTTGTACCATTTATTTACCCCAATTAGTGTTTTTTCTCTAGACAAATAAATGTAAAACTATTAATTAGGAATCTAGCAAAGTTTGAGTACAATTTTATTTAGAGACTGCAGCTAATTATCTGAACAACATTTTCAATTTTTGTCATATTAAATAAGGGTTCTCTCAGTTCACAACCTGGAGAAATGTTTCAAAATAGATGATAAACACTGTAAAGACTCTCATAATTAATTAATCCTGAACGGAATGGAACGGAACAGAAATTAATGAAAATTCTTTATCTAAAAGTTTAATAATACGCCAAACTAAACAGTTCAATAATTTTACTTCTTTAAACTTCAGTGTTGGGTTCTTTTCCATTGTTTATGTCTTTATGGCTACGTCTACACGTGAAGCCAACATCGAAATAGCTTATTTCGATGTAGCAACATCGAAATAGACTATTTCGATGAATAACGTCTACACGTCCTCCAGGGCTGGCAACGTCGATGTTCAACTTCGACGTTGCGCAGCACCACATCGAAATAGGCGCTGCGAGGGTATGTCTACACGCCAAAGCAGCACACATTGAAATAAGGGTGCCAGGCACAGCTGCAGACAGGGTCACAGGGCGGACTCAACAGCAAGCTGCTTCCTTAAAGGGCCCCTCCCAGACACAGTTGCACTAAACAACACAAGATACACAGAGCTGACAACTGGTTGCAGACCCTGTGCCTGCAGCATAGATCCCCAGCTGCCGCAGAAGCAGCCAGAAGCCCTGGGCTAAGGGCTGCTGCCCACGGTGACCATAGAGCCCCGCAGGGGCTGGAGAGAGAGCATCTCTCAACCCCCCAGCTGATGGCCGCCATGGAGGACCCAGCACTTTCGACGTTGCGGGACGCGGATCGTCTACACAGTCCCTACTTCGACGTTGAACGTCGAAGTAGGGCGCTATTCCGATCCCCTCATGAGGTTAGCGACTTCGACGTCTCGCCGCCTAAATTCGAAGTTAACTTCGAAATAGCGCCCGACGCGTGTAGCCGCGACGGGCGCTATTTCGAAGTTGGTGCCACTACTTCGAAGTAGCGTGCACGTGTAGACACACCTTATATCTCCAGGCAAGGAAATAGTTGGAAAGATCTCACTAAACCTTTAACTTTGCTTCCTTCAACTGATTTACAAACCCTATCAGTTAAAAACGAGAGAAGATTTTGCTCCAATACAAAAATATCCTGATTTAGGAACATGTGGGTTACGTCTACACAAGCTTCTATCTACAGATATTACTGTTGGCAGGGATGCTCCAGCAAAACTTCTGCTGACAGATTGGATCTGCACATAAAAGCAGATCAGAAGAGCAATCCACTCTGTCAACAGAGAGCAGCCAGACTGCCTCACCCTCTCTCAACAGAAAGGCTGGACCAGAAGCTCTGCAAACTGGGCTGCCCAGGGAACCAGCAGCCCTGCCTGTCAACAAAAAGGCCCCGGAGCATCTACATGGATGTTTTGTTGACAGCAAACTGTTGAGTGAGGCTGTTGAATGAGGCATTACACCTGAACAGGGAGAGGTATAACACTGCCAGAGGATGTGCCGGGTTTTGTTGACAGACTATCGACAAAGCATATTTTGCGTGTAGTCGCTCTGTGATTTTTTTTTTTCGACAAAAGTCCAGTTTTGCCAGGAAAAGCCTCTCGTGTAGATGTAACCTTGATGTATTGGTTGGTGACAGAGTGAAATGTGCAGTCTGGAGGAGTTGCAATGCTGATGACTCATGATGTTAGACAGTTAAGTATTTCCAATAGCGCCTCCAATGAAGTAAATTTCATTTGGCCTGTCCATTTTTCTATCTAAGCTGTCTAAAGCTGATTTCACAGTTCAGTCAATTAAGTGTTCCCAATAACAGAGCAGATCTTTACTATACAGAAGCCCAGAGGCAAATGGTGTTTTCATTTTAAGTACTTAATTTAGTCTGTATATCGCATATTTATAATTTTATTATTGTATAATAATTTCACGTTCAGTAGCAAAAGTACTTTGGCACAGACGGTCCTTTGTAAATAAAATTAGTCTATTATTGCTTTGTTCCATTCCATGGCTGCCCAATGAAAATTAACTGCCTTAATTCCTTAGTTCAACTAATCTCAAACTGTGTTGCCTTATTATGCATTTTAATGTCTCTGTTACCAATCCCCCTTGACTGTTTTATTCAGTTGCAAAGTCCTTCCGCTCATTTAGTCCATATTCTAAAACCAGGAAGAAATATGATCTATTACCTTCATAAAATAAATATCTACAATAATGGATCACATAAGCCGTGTCTACACGTGCACGCTACTTCGAAGTAATGGCACTAACTTCGAAATAGCGCCCATCATGGCTACACGTGTTGGGCGCTATTTCGATGTTAACATCGACGTTAGGCAGCGAGACATCGAAGCCGCTAACCCCATGAGGGGATGGGAATAGCGCCCTACTTCGAAGTTGAACGTCGAAGTAGGGACCGTGTAGTCGTTGCACGTCCCGCAACTTCGAAATAGCGGGGTCCGCCATGGTGGCCATCAGCTGAGGGGTTGAGAGACGCTCTCTCTCCAGCCCCTGCGGGGCTCTATGGTCACCGTGTGCAGCAGCCCTTAGCCCAGGGCTTCTGGCTGCTGCTGCTGCAGCTGGGGATCCATGCTGCATGCACAAGGTCTGCAACCAGTTGTCGGCTCTGTGGATCTTGTGTTGTTTAGTGCAACTGTGTCTGGGAGGGACCCTTTCAGGGAGCGGCTTGCTGCTGAGTCCACCCTGTGACCCTGTCTGCAGCTGTGCCTGGCACCCTTATTTCGATGTGTGCTACTTTGGCGTTCCCTCGCAGCGCCTATTTCGATGTGGTGCTGCACAACGTCGATGTTGAACATCGACGTTGCCAGCCCTGGAGGACATGTAGACGTTATTCATCAAAATAGACTATTTCGATGTCGCCACATCGAAATAGGCTACTTCGATGTAGGCTTCACGTGTAGACGTAGCCATAAAAAGCATAGGTAACCAATTTTTTTTTTTTAACTTCACTGAAACACCCTAACCTGGGATGATTAACCAGTTGTATAGCTTCCTCTGCTCTCTGGGTAATAACACTTTGAACTCACATTAGCCACGTCTACACGTGCCGGCTACTTCGAAGTAGCCGCACCAACTTCGAAATAGCGCCCATCACAGCTACACGTGCCGGGTGCTATTTTGAAGTTGACATCGACGTAAGGCGGCGAGACGTCGAAGTCGCTATCCCCATCAGGAGATGGGAATAGCGCCCTACTTCGACGTTCAACGTCGAAGTAGGGAATGTGTAGCCGTTGCGCGTCCCGCAACATTGAAATAGCGGGGTCCACCATGGCGGCCATCAGCTGAGGGGTTGAGAGACGCTTTCTCCAGCCCCTGAGCTCGATGGTCGCAGCGGCCCCTTAAAGGTTCCCCCCCCGCCTTCCTATGCAGGAAGCTGAAAGAGCATGCAGGCGGCAGCCCAGCCACGCGGACAGCCTGCACGCTCCTCTGCAGCCACACAAACCCCCCACCGCTGCAATGGCTGCCCCTGAGCTCCCTAAGCGCCCCCAGGGCACCCTCCCCAAGGGGAGCCAGAGCTCCCAGACCAGCAGCCAGGCTGCGAAGTGGCAGTGGGGCCCCTCCTGGACGGAGGCCGAGCTTCGGGACCTGCTGGGGCTCTGGACTGAGGAGGAGGTGCTCAAGGTAATGGGGAGCAAGAGGCGGAACGTGGATGCATTCACTTGGCTGGCCGAGGGCCTGGCCGCCTGGGGTCACCCTGCCCGCACTCCTGACCATGTCAGGAGTAAGGTGAAGGAGCTGCGGCAGGGTTATGCCCAGGCCCGGGATGCGGCCGGCCGATCTGGGGCCGCCCCCATCACTTGCCGCTTTTACAGGAAGCTCAGGGCCATCCTGGCCCCCGGCACACCTCCTCCCCTCCAGACACTCTTGATACCTTGGCCGATGAGCCCCAGCAGGCCCCAGAGGCGGAGTCCGCCCCGGAGGTCAGCCCCTCACCCCAGGGCCCCCCCCAGGAGCCCACCCCTGGGGCACCGGAGGAGGAGGAGGAGGGGGGATCCTCCTCCAGCGATGGGGGGCTCTGGATCCACATCCCGTCCCGGAGCTCCAGCAGGGCGTCCACCCACCGGGTGTCCCCCGACCGTGGGAGTGGACCATTAGGTATGTACCCCCCCGGTGCACACCCCCCGGGGTTGAGGGGCAGGGGTAACAGATATGACCAGGGCCCTCCACATGCCCAGATGACCATGGCCCCAAGGACAGCAGTGGCATGTCCCTCAGAAGAGTGCATCAGCTCCTGCCCCCCCAGCACAACAGTGCCATGCCCCATCCCTGGGGATGGGGGGAGTGGAACCTAGGGTCCCCTGGGGGGAGGGGGTGGGACACCCATCATCATCAGCAGCAGCATCTCCCGGGGACGGGGATGGGGAACCAGCAGCAGAGGGGTGGGGGGACAAGGGCCACGGCTCGGGGCCCACACTAACGGCTGTCTCCACTCTTCTTCCCCCCCTGTGTTCCGCAGCTGCACCATCAGAAGGACTGGAGAGTGCCAGCGAGGTGTCAGTGGTCCCAGAGAGCCCACCGGGGCCATCACTCCATGCCAGCCCCTCGGTGGAGCACCGACCGGCCCCAGGGCGGGGACGATGGCAAAGCCAGCACCACCCACGGACGGCGATGGACCCCCTAGCTGCTGGCCATCCTCTGTCGGCAGCTGGAGGTCTCCGAGCAGCGCCTGCGGGTGGAGGAGCGGCACCTCAAAGTCCAGGAGCGGGCACTGGCCTGGCGCCAGGAGGCATGGGGGGCCTTCATGCGCACATTTGAGCGCATCACAGACTACCTGGCCCCCCATGCCGCGCCGGCCGCCACTCTGCCTGCCCTGCCTGCTCAACCTGCTGCTCCACCCGCCGCTCCACCCGCCGTCGCACCGCCGTCCGCCACCGAGGGCCCTTCCGCCGAGGGGGACCTGGGGCCAGCTGACACCCGCTGGCCATATCTCCTGGTCCGCCCGGGCCCCAGCCAGCCCCGGCGTGGGCTGAGGCCGAGGCGCAGGTCGCGGCCACCCACCCCCAGCGCTGGACATTAGGGGGTGTGGGGCCCAGGACTTGGCGCCTGCCTCCCCCTTTGTATATATCCCCTTCACCTATCTTTTGTAAATAGTTTGTATTAGACCCCTGTTCTGTTATGTTATGATGATACCTGCCCCCCCATGTAAATAGTTCTCCCCTTCCTTGTCTTCCCCTTATTTTTCCTTTCATCTTAAAATACGTATAAATATAATATTTATTTTGGCTGTACATAGTTATGATATAATAATAAGAGTTCAACATATATATTCTGGTTTGACGAAAAACATGTCTGTTTTTATTTAAAAGAAAAGTGTATGCGGGGGGTGCTCTTGGGTGCTCTGTGGTGTGGGCGTAGGGGCAGGGAGTGTTGTGGAGGATGGGGGGGGTGTAGTGGGGGGCCTGCCAGCGTTCACCCTGCGGCCTCATCGAACTGGGCCCGCAGAGCTTCCCGGACCCGGGTCCATTCGGGGTCCACCTGGTGACTGGGGGCAGCGGGTGGCTGCACATTGGCCCTGCCGGCCTCCACAGCCCAGCCCTGAAAGAAGGCCTCCCCCTTGCTCTCGACAAGGTTGTAGAGGGCACTGCACGCGCCCACAATCTGGGGGATGTTGGTGGGGCCTGCATCAAGGCAGGTGAGGAGATACCTCCAGCAGCCCTTGAGGCGGCGAAATGTGCGCTCCATCACCTGGCGCGCGTGGTTCAGGTGCATGTTGAAGCGCTCCTGGCTGGCTGACAGCTGGCCCGTGTAAGGGTGCATGAGCCAGGGCTGGAGGGGGTATGCCGCATCTGCGATGACGCAGAGGGGCATGGTGGTGTCCCCCACAGGGATCTCCCGCTGGGGGACGTAGGTCCCCGCCTCCAGCCGGTGGCACAGGCCCAAGTTCCGGAATACCCGGGGGTCGTGGGTGCTGCCAGGCCAGCCAACATATATGTCCAGGAAGCGGCCCTGGCTGTCCACCAAGGCCTGGAGGACTACTGAGTGGTAGCCCTTCCTGTTTAGGTAGCGTCCTCCACTGTGCTCCAGGGTGCGGATGGGGATGTGGGTCCCATCCAGAGCCCGGAAGCAACTGGGGAAGCCCAGGGTGGCAAACCCCGTGATGGCGGCATCCGGGTCCCCAAGCCTCACGAGCCCGTGGAGGAGCAGGGCGTTGATGGCGTGGACAACCTGCAGGGGAAGCACATGGGACAGCACCAGTAAGGGGTGTGCAGGGTGTGTCTGGCCTTCCCCTGCCAGGGCTCCCCTCCCCTCCCCTCCCCTGCCAGGGCTCCCCTCCCCTGCCAGGGCTGCCTCCTCCTCCCCCCGTGGGTCCTCTTACCTCCATGAGGACAGCCCCGATGGTGGCCTTGCTGACACCAAACTGCTGGCCCACGGATCAGTAGCTGTCTGGAGTGGCCAGCTTCCAGACAGCGATGCCGACCTGTTTCTCCACACTGAGGGCACGCTGCATGAAGGTGTCCTGGTGCCTGAGTGCAGGGGTGAGCCACTGGCATAGCTCCAGAAATGTCTGCCGGGTCATGCGAAAATTCTGGAGCCAGCGATCGTCATCCCACTCTCCGAGCACCAGCTGCTCCCACCAGTCGGTGCTGGTGGGGTAGCTCCACAGCCGGTGGCGTGTGCGGCGGCGGGAGGGGAGGGGTGCAGCAGGGTTGGGGGTTGAGTCCTCCTCCCCTGCGGGCAGCTCCTCCTCTGTGGCTAGGATGTGCTCAGCTACCTCCTGCATGGCATGGAGCAGGGCGAGCACTGCTCCTACAGGGGCGGCTGGGTGGACCTCTGGCTGCTGCTGCTGCTGCTGCTGCTGGGGGTCCATGACTGCGTCGCTCGAGGTGTGTGTGCCTATGGCTCTGCAGACCGTGTGCTGTGCAGGCTGCGTGTGTCTGGGAGGGGCCCTTTAAGGGAGCGGATAGCTGTTGCCCCGGAAGCACTAGTCCGCCCTGTGACCCTGTCTGCAGCTGTTCCTGGCACCCTTATTTCAATGTGTGCCACTTTGGCATGTAGATGTTCCTTCGCAGCGCCTTCTTCGATGTGGTGCTGCCCAACGTCGACATTGAATGTTGACAGCACCAGCCCTGGAGGACATGTAGATGTTATTCATCGAAATAGGCTATTTCGATGTAGCGTTCACGTGTATACATAGCCATTGTGTCTTCTTTCAGAGGCTACCAAGCTGCTTTGTAACACAAAGAAAGAAGCAGTCAACACAGTATTATCTCTGCTTCTTACTGAAAATATATTCCAAAATATTTTACAGCATACTATTGGCCTTATCAAACAGAAAGCATCCCCAACTACTTGCTGGGCAACAGAAGCTCCCCTTACCTTTAGTTGCCTGCACTAGTCACTTACATGAAATTCGTTTTATTTACCCTCCTGGCATCCCTTGGAATGGGTCAGCATCCCCCGTCTTACATAGCTTGGAAGGCTGCAAGTATTTGTAAGAATGTTGTGGGTGAATCTAGAAGCCACTACCATCAAGATGGCCCCATACTTGGCTGCTATCATGGATGAAGAACAGCTGGTAGAAGCTGAACCTGAACAAAACTGACAACGCTAGTGAGCATAGAAAAATATCTTGGAGTTGTATGTAGCCCTGGTGCAGCCTCCTTTTGGTGGAAGGCACACCCCCACTATTGCTCTATTGTATATGATCAGCTCTCACACAGCAGCACCACTTTCTGTCCTCTCTGGTTAGCCAGAATACTCCATCCCATCGTGGTGATGGGTGACCTGGCCTCAGCAACACCTCTGTCACGTCTGGGCTGGACTATGGCACTGTGGTAGACCTGTTTGTGAAGTTGGCAGCACTCAAACTCCAACATGTTGCAGTGCATCTCCTCGGCAACACAGGCTGCAGCAAGCACATCAGACCCATGCTGTGCTCTCTAAACTGATGCTCCCTATAAAAGCAACCCTATTTCAAGGCCCTAATCTTAATCTCCCAGGTGCTCTGTGTTGTGGCTCTAGGAAAGCTAAAAGGTTGGCAAAAGCCCTGGGGTGTGGTTGACAACTTTCCTCTTACCAACTAACTGGTGCCCAGTTGGGACTGTCTGTGACACAGGTAAGATTTTTTTTTCTGAGGTTGTCTGAGACAGTGGAAGGAGCACCCCCAAGGAATAAAGGACCATCACAAGACTCCCCATTTTCTGCTCAAAGTATGAGTTGAATTCCCTGACCTTTGAGTTCTCTAATACAAAAACACAGCAGATGTGTGTGTGAGGCAGGAGAGCGTTTGTGTTTGTGTATATACATAAAAAGCAAAATGAATCAAATGCCCTACCAAAACAAACCAGGCTGCTCCACATGCTTCTCCCCAGAGAAGTCATGAGAAAATAAATACATGATCGATGTTAACCATGGCCGTGTCTACACTAGCCCCAAACTTCGAACGAAGTTTACTAATGAAGCACTGAAATACATATTCAGCGCCTCATTAGCATGTGGGCGGCCGCGGCACTTCGAAATTGACGCGGCTCACCGCTGCACGGCTCATCCAGACAGGGCTCCTTTTCAAAAGGACACCACCTACTTCGAAGTCCCCTTATTCCTGTGAGCAGAGGGGAATCAGGGGACTTCAAAGTAGGCAGGGTCCTTTCAAAAAGGAGCCCCGTCTGGACAAGCCGTGCGGTGGTGAGCCACCTCAATTTCGAAGTGCCGCGGCTGCCCACATGCTAATGAGGCGCTGAATATATATGTCAGTGCTTCATTAATAAACTTCGAAATGGCCATTTGTATGGCCATTTCGAAGTTTGGGGCTAGTGTAGACACGGCCCATGGGCTTAGCACGCTACCTGAAGGTGCTCAGCTATGGTGGTGATGAGTGTAGCACAAGAACTTATTTTAGAACAGAATTAATTTGAAGTGAATGCTTCAATGAAACCATTAGTACTTGAAATGTGTAATGACTAGTGAACAGGCCTTAGATTTTGCCCCCTTCTTGGTTGCATGCAAAATTCCAGGCCAGTTTCAAAGGACTAACACCCAATGCAAAAGAAGACACACAAAAATGCCCCTTTTGAGCAGGACATTTCAGAAGCAGATTAACTCTTTCATATTTCTCTTGAAATGCATTAGCCTTTTGTGTGCTTCAGCATTTCAAAAAAACAATGTGCACTTATACTGGTGGCAGGCACCAGACTGCCATCCCTGCACAGATTGAAACCCTGCATTTGTCGAGAGGGAGATTACAGCTACGGTAGCAGATTTACAAAATTATTATACTGACCCTGCCAATTAAGTCCTCCACCAGACCCACATACTCCATCTCATTTGACTGTTTGTTTGTTTGGCACTATACTGTTTTGTAGTAACAAAAAGGATAATGAGTTCTGGAACATATGTACAGAAACAATGGAAACAGCTGTTTTCCATGGGAGGAAGTCATAAAGTATTTCATGCCTGTCCCCAGTGGGCTAAGCCCATCTCACTAGATCAGGAGGGACAGCAAAAAACATCAAAACTCAATTTTTTCACAGGGCGCTGTCTGTTTTGTAAGTTCTCTTAGCCAATTTAGCACAGAAGAAATGTGCCTATGATAATATGTACATCTTAAAAGATTCTGCCTGTGTAAGTGGAGTCAAGTCTGCTGAGACAAAGGGTTTTCCCCACCTCTTTTGTTTGCACTTAAAAATACCAGCTCGTGCTATCAAGTAAAGATTTAATTCTGTGGAGTATGTGATCTACAATGAAATAGTCTTGTGTCAACAGAAGACTTATGTAGCTTCCACAGAGAATTTTCAAAAGTGACTGCTGAATGTGGGTCCCCAGCCACAGTCATTTCAGGCCTGATTTTTCAGAGGTGCTGAGTACCCAACAGCTGCCACTGACCTCAACTGTAGTTGAGCAATCAGCACTTGTGAAATATCTGTCTCTAAGTGGACAGCTGCAAAGTGGCTGTGTCTATACTTGCATTCCTCTTTTGAAAGAGGTATGCAAATGAAGGAAATTGAAAATGCGAATGAGGCACAGATTTGCATATCTTGCACCTCATTTGCATATTCTTATTTCAAAATAGCTTCTTTCAAAAGAAGAACAACTGAGTAGACACTGCTCTTCCGAAAGTAAACCCCATCTTCAAAAGAATCCTTCTTCCCATAAAAAAAGGGAGGAAGGATTCTTTCGCAGATGGGGTTTGCTTCTGAAAGAGCAGTGTCTACACGGGTGATCTTCTTTCAAAAGAAGCTATTTTGAAATAAAAAGATGCAAATGAGGTGCCAGATATGCAAATCTGCACCTCATTTGCATATTTGATTGACCTCATTTGCATGCCTCTTTCAAAAGAGGAATGCAAGTATAGACACAGCCAGTCAGAGGGAGCCCACTGTAGATACACTTAAAGCCAGGGTTGCCTGACTCAGGCACAAGGGGTTTGTGCTGGAGGGCTGAAAATAACTGTAGCAACAATGGTGCTTTTAGGATATGTAGCCCCACCTCCCCTTCCCGATGCATCAGCACCTGAACTCCAGCCTAAGCTGCCATGTCTACACAACTATTCGCAAGGCTGTAATGTGAGCCTGTCAGCTCATGTTCTGCGAGTTGCAGCCACTTGCTATGCAGATGCATGGTGCAGTGAAATGCTTGATGCTGCACTTATACAGCTGACTCCAGCACATGGGGCTCAGTTTGTGGAGCTGTTCAGCTGTGGTAGAAATTCCAAAATGGGCAGCAGCCCAAGATCTGGGACCTCCTGACTTCACAGGGTCCTCATACGTGGGCTCCAACCCAAACCAGCATAACTACCCTGCAGTTAAACAGCTCGAAAGCCCAAGCCAGAGGGCACAGGCCAGCCCTGGGTTTTTAACTGTAGCGTAGATATGCCTTGAGGTTTTGTCTAGATTGCAGGTATTTACCAGCAGAAGTATTTGTCAGAAGATATCTTGCAACAGAACTTCTGTTGACAAATCATGCCCAGAGCGCAAGGACAATCAAAAGAGTGATCTGCTCTGTCGACAGAACAGCTGGACTGCCCAGCTGTTCTACTGGCAGAACAGCCACCCAGAGCCCCATCAGACAGTGTCACAGATCATCAGTTCTTTCTCGGATCCCCAGCAAGGTGCACTCTGAAAGGAACACCCACCCAGACACCCATTTCCTGCCTCTGCTGCAGGTATGCTTACCTCCTCAAAGGACAGCACAGCCTGCCCTGGAGGATCAGGCAGCATCCTGAGCCCACACATGCTCCTGGTGGAGCTCCTTTACCTTCACCCAGACCTGCTCCAGGGTGCCATGAGGGTAGCCCTGTTCAGCCAGGGCAGTGGCCATTCTGTTGTAAATCTGCACATTTGTGTAGCAGGCCTTGAGTTTCTGCAGGCATTCCTCCTCTGCCCACAAGTCCAGGAGGGCCTGGATTTCTGCCCTGCTCTAAGAGGGGGCACAGCATTTGAACCCCCAGGGTGGGTCCTGGAACTTCTCGGGCTCCTCCTTTCAGGCCCTGGGGAGGTTTGGGGGGGCCTCTGCCATCACTGCTCTCTCTGCACGGGTGGCTGCGAGGGTGTGGGACACAGCACATGGTAGCCCTGAGGCTCACACACTCTCAGCCTCCTGCCATGGGGTTTCCTGGGCCCTTGTGGCTTTAAGAATGGCTGGAGGCAGGAACCATAGAGTACTGCTCACTGTGCATAGAGTGTCTGTCAGGGCACCTGCACAGCATCCTGGAGGCCTCTTCTATTAACAGAAGGCCCCCAAGAATGTCCAGACTAGTGTTTTGTCAACAGATCTTGGTCAATGGCACCATTCTTCCTTCTGGTGAGCAGGGTATGGCTGTCTTTCCCTTATAGCTCAGCGTTTCTAAAACTCATTGTTTTTGCTGCTATCCTACAAAAAACTGTTTAATGCTCCCTATGGCCTGACATACCTCCCCCAGTAATATCTCACAATTGTGAAAATGTAAAGATATAGCACTTTTAAGATGCTAAAACTGCATAATGTTGTGAAACCAATAAATCAAATTTATAAAAATGGGAAAAAAGTGAAAAGTAAACATTGATTATCAGATATTATAAAAATGAATTCTTCCAAGACTAAAATAATGTTTTCTATGATGCAAATCTGGCTCTTTTTTAATCTTATTAAAGTCCTTCTTTTAGCCTAATATTAGTATAGTGATGTCAGTGTACACAGTACTGTGTAGCAGGGTTGTTCTTGTACAACCTCTGTAACCTTTTCCCCTGCAATTGAAGGCCGTGTCTACACTAGCCAAAAACTTCGAAATGGCCATGCAAATGACCATTTTGAAGTTTACTAATGAAGTGCTGAAATACATATTCAGCACCTCATTAGCATGCAGTCGGCCGCGGCACTTCGAAATTGATGCGCCTCGCCGCCACGCTGCTTGTCCAGACGGGGCTCCTTTTCAAAAGGACCCCGCCTACTTCGAAGTCCCCTTATTCGTATGAGCAGGTGGGAATAAGGGGACTTCGAAGTAGGTGGTGTCCTTTTGAAAAGGAGCCCCGTCTGGACAAGCAGCGTGGCGGCGAGGCGCATCAATTTCGAAGTGCCGCGGCCGCCCGCATGTTAATGAGGCACTGGATATGTTTTTGGCTAGTGTAGACGTAGCCAAAGTGTCCTTGTGGTGGTTAATATTTTTAACATTAGAAATATTTATTGCAACTGTCAAAATTACTCCCGTGATCAAAAACCACCTGGTTGAGCTTATATCTGGATAAATAGCAGTATAGGCCGTCCACCACTTGGAGTGCATCTCTGTCTCTTCCACCACCATCCTGTTGTGCTGAAGATTCCCTTTTAAATACCTTCAGCCAGAGCATGCCCAGCAGGCCTGGGGGAGAGGGAAGAGGGTACTTAGAGCTAGAATTGTTTCTGAACCCTTCTTTCTCCACTGTGGGGTTTACCCATCCCATGATATGTGTGTGAATATTCAGCTGCTACCACTCTATTCATGCCCTTTTTTATATATGAATATCGAAAAAACCTAGTTTGCTGGCAGGAATAGACAATACAATTTTGTGTGAACAGTGGACAATATTTGTGGAAAGTGAATTATGAAGTAATAAACATCAGTATTCACATTGCAAATCTGATTTTAATAGTTACACTTACACAGCTGGGAAATAGAAATCTACCAAGAGATATACATAGGTATTTAAAACAAATGAACACTGCTCAAATTTCAAATATCAAATACATGTAACAACTGTTTCATGCAGGATCTATGGATCAAAAATTATTCTGTAACAATTTGGGAGCAGCTATAGCAAGTGGATTTGGACTCGTTATGTAACTTTCCAGACTATACATAAAAGCTACGTCTACACGTGTATGCTACATCGACATAGCTTATTTTGCTGTAGCGAAATCGAAATAAGCTATTTCGATGAATAGCGTCTACACGTCCTCCAGGGCTGGTGCCATCGATGTTCAAAGTCGACGTTGGGCAGCACCACATCGAAGTAGGCGCTGCAGGGGAGCGTCTACACGCCAAAGCGGCACACATCGAAATAAGGGTGCCAGGAACAGCTGCAGACAGGGTCACAGGGTGGACTAGCACTTCTGGGGCAACAGCTAGCCGCTCCCTTAAAGGGCCCCTCCCAGACACACGCAGCCTGCACAGCACGCGGTCTGCAGAGCCACAGGCACGCACACCCGTCGAAGCAGTATGGACCCCCAGCAGCAGCAGCAGCAGCAGCAGCAGCAGCCAGAGGTCCACCCACCCGCCCCTGCAGGAGCAGTGCTCGCCCTGCTCAATGCTATGCAGGAGGCAGCTGACCACCTTTTATTCACAGAAGAGGAGCTGCCTCCAGGGGAGGAGGAAGCAGCCCCAGACCTTGCTGCCCTCCGCCCCCGGCCCCCCGCTGCACACACCGCCGGCTGTGGAGCTACTCCACAAGCACTGACTGGTGGGAGTGGCTGGTGCTCGGCGAGTGGGACAACGACCGCTGGCTCCAGAACTTTCACATGAGCCGGCAGACATTCCTGGAGCTCGGCCAGTGGCTCACCCCCACACTGAGGCACCAGGACACCTCCATGCGGCGTGCCCTCACGGTCGAGAAATGGGTCGGCATCGCTGTCTGGAAGCTGGCCACTCCAGACAGCTACCGATCCGTGGGCCAGCAGTTTGGCGTCAGCAAGGCCACCGTCGGGGCTGTCCTCAAGGAGATAAGAGGATCTGGGGGAGGGAGTCCTGGGGGGAGGGAAATTGGGGTGGAGGGCAGCCCTGGGGGGGGAGGAAACCCTGGGGGGGAAGGAGCTCTGCAGGGGAGGGCCAGACACACCCTGCACACCCCTCACTGGTGCTCTCCCATGTCCTTCCCCTGCAGGTCGTCCGCGCCATCAATGCCCTGCTCCTCCACAGGCTCCTGGCCTTGGGGACCCGGATGCTGCCATCGCGGGGTTTGCCAGCCTGGGCTTCCCAAATTGCTTTGGGGCTCTGGATGGGACCCATATCCCCGAAGGGACCCGGGTCCGGGAGGCCCTGCCGGCCCACTTCAATTATGAGGCCATGGGGTGAACTCTGCCCAGGCCCCCCACTGCCCGCCCCTTCCTCCACCACACTCCTGCCCCAACGCCCACACCATGGAGCACCCCACCGCACCCCCCTCCCACTTTTCCTGGACAAATGACAGCACGCACTTGTGGCTGAACTTAAACTTCTTTTTCTTTCAGAACCATTTTTTTTAACTGTAAATATATGAACCAAGAACAAACTATCTACAAACATGTGGAAACAAACTAATATGTACAAAAATAAAACAATCCAAACAAACAAGTGTCCTCAATAATAAAAAGAAAACCAGGGAGGATAAAGGGGAGAACTATTTACATGGGGGGGACGGGGCAAACGGGGGGCAACAAATAAGAGGGTCCAGCTATATACAAGGGGGGGCCACGTCCCGGGCCCCTCGCCCCTATAGCCCGGCACTGGGCGTGGCCGGCTGGGAGCCCCACCGCGGTCACAGCCCTATCCGGGGCTGGCTGGGGGCGGGCCGGACCGGAAGGTAGGATGCCCGGCGAGTCTCTGGTGGCTCCAGGGGTCCCTCGGCGCTCTGGCCCTCGGCGGTGGGTGGCAGGGCGACGGCAGACGGGACGGCGACGGGCGGAGCAGCTGGTGGTGGGGCTGGTGGAGCAGGCAGGGCGGGCGATGCGGTGGCCGGCACGGCATGGGGGGCCAGGTAGTCCACCAAGTGGTTAAAAGTCTCCATGTAGGCCCCCCATGCCTCCTGGCACCAGGCCAGCGCCCGCTCCTGCAGCTGCAGGTGCTGCTCCGCGACCTCCAGCTGCCGACGGTGGATGGCCAGCAGCTGGGGGTCCGTCGCCGTCGGGTGGTGGTGGTGCGGGGTCCACCGTCTAGCCCGCCGTGGGGCCGGTCGGTCCTCGGCCGAGGGGCTGGCCTGGAGCGTGGGTCCTGGAGGGCTCTCCGGGACGACTGAGGCCTCGCTGGTGCTCTCTTCCGGTCCTTCTGATGTTGCAGGTGCGGGACACAGGAGAGGAGGTGGGGAAGAAGAATGAAGACAGGCGTTAGTATGGGCCCCGAGCCGTGGCCTTTGTCCCCCCAGCCCTGTGCTGCAGGTTCCCCATCCCCGTCCCCGGGAGATGCTGCTGTGATGGATGGGGTTCAGGGGTCCCCCTGCCCTGCACCCCGTCCCCTGGTGGGAGCGACTCTCACTTCACCCCGCAGGGTCTGACAGCAGGAGAGGTTTCTTAGGCCACAGATGCCCAGTTTCTCCCAGGAGTGACAGCACCAGCTGTCGGAAGAGACAGTCCTTCCAACCCGTCATGGGGAGAAGACCCGAAGGGGGGCCCCTCTGGGATGCAGCTTTCCCCCTCCTCAGGCTGGCTGCCTTCCAGCTCTCCCTTCCCCTAGCCTCTACCTGTGGCCCCCGCCCTCCCCCCGCAATTCCAAGCCAGCTCGGCTGCTCCCTCCTCTTTGTTCAGGGCAGAGGTGTCACCTGCCAGCTGTAGCCCCAGGATCCTCCTTTGCCCCTGGGAGCTATTTGGCTCTTGTTGCTCATATGTAGCCTGAGTCTCCCTTTGGCACTCCCCCCACTCTATCACATGCTGCTGCTGCGGGGTGTCCCACCCCCTCCTCCCGGGGACCCCTCGAGGTTCCGCTCCCCCCTGGCCTGGGGATGGGGCATGGCACTGTCATGCGGGGTGTGGGGGGGCCAGGGGCTGATGCAGTGCTGTGAGGGCCATGGCCCTGCTGTCCTTGGGGCCATGGCCATGTGAGCATGTGGGGGGCCCTGGACACATATCTATTACCCCTGCCCCACAAGCCCAGGGGTGTACACCAGAGGGGGGTACCTACCTGTCGGTCCGCTCCCACGGTCCGGAGATCCCCGGGGGGCGGAGGCCCTGCTGCTGCTCCGGGATGGCAGGAGGAGGATCTGCAGCCCGGATTCTGCAGAGGAGGAGCCCCCCTCCTCCTCCTCCTCCTCCTCCTGCCGCGATGTCCCGGGGGTGGCCTCCGGGGGGGGCCCCTGGGGTGCGGGGCTTACCTCCGGGGCGAACTCCGGCTGCAGGGCCTGCTGGGGCTCGTCGGCCGAGGTGTCAAGGGTGGCCGGAGGGGAGGAGGTGTGCCGGGGTGCCCAGGATGTCCCTGAGCTCCCTGTAAAAGGGACAAGTGACGGGGGCGGCCCCAGATCGGCTGGCCGCATCCCGGGCCCGGGAGTAACCCTGTCGCAGCTCCTTCACCTTACTCCTGATGTGATCAGGAGTACGGGCAGGGTGACCCCGGGCAGCCAGGCCGTTGGCCAGCCGAGCGAACGCATCCGCGTTCCGCCTCTTGCTCCCTGTAGTGAGTCAGTATGGCCTCCTGCAAACCCGGAGGCAGGGGAAGCTATGCAGAGGCCCTGGTGGGCGGGGCCGGAGTCAGGAGACCAGAGGCCCGCCCCTCAGAGGGCGGGGCCAAGGGCTAGAAGAGCCAAAGGCGGGACTCAGGAACCATTCGGGGCTGGGCCTCTAGGCAGAGAGGACGTGCCTGCACGAGCTCCTCGGGGCCAAAGGGAGAGGGCCTGCGGCAGCCCGGCCAAGCCGGAGGAGCAGGCCCCCAGAGGCTCCACGCAATCCCGGGTCCGTATGCCCCAAGGAGACTACCCGGACCTACCAGGACCTTCCCGCCAGCGGAGACCCCCCGCCTTGGAAGAGGCCCCGGGAGCAGGCTGCCCCAGAGTCCCAGCGGATCCTTACAGCACTCAGACCCAGGACCGCCTTGCGTCTCCTGTATTGCCGCCGCCTGACTACCCTAATGACGTTGTTATGGACGATTGGCCGGAGCCCCCAAAGGTGGATGACCCAGAGGAGACCGACCTAGGAGGACCCCTCGACCAGATGGACTGGGACCTGCCGCCAACAGAGGGTGAGGTAGGAAGTGGCCCGGGGAACGTCGCTCACGAACCAATGGCAGTGTGTTGCGGTCTGGATCCCCACTGCCAGGGTTGCATGTGAGCGACCCCCAGGACCCCAGGCCGGGTCGCAGTGGAGTGGGAGGGCCTGCGACCCCCTACCCCCTCCTTGACAGGGCCAGCCCCCGCTGAGCCTGTCTGTAAACCCTTGTGTTGCTGCCCCGCCCCAAACTGAGGGCTGGGCCGGTGTTTAACCCTTGTGTTGCTGCCCCGCCCCAAACTGAGGGCTGGGCCGGTGTTTAACCCTTGTGTTGCTGACCTGCCCCAAACTGAGGGCTGGGCCGGTGTTTAACCCTTGTGTTGCTGCCCCGCCCCAAACTGAGGGCTGGGCCGGTGTTTAACCCTTGTGTTGCTGACCTGCCCCAAACTGAGGGCTGGGCTGGTGCTTAACTCTTGTGAACTGCTGCCCCGCCCTGGACTGAGGGCTGGGCCCAGAACTATACAACTCTTGTGAACTGCTGCCCCGCCCTAGATTGAGGGCTGGGCCCAGAACTATACAACTCTTCTGAACTGCTGCCCCGCCCTAGATTGAGGGCTGGGCCCAGAACTATACAACTCTTCTGAACTGCTGCCCCGCCCTAGATTGAGGGCTGGGCCCAGAACTATACAACTCTTCTGAACTGCTGCCCTGCCCTAGACGGAGGGCTGGGGGCCTGTATGGTGGTAGCAGTGAGCCGCTGACTGCCCGAACTGAGTACGGGCTGGTGCCCTAATCCCCTTTTTTTGTTGCCGCCCACCCTAGTCCAAGGGGCTGGGCGTCACGGGACGTGTTACACTCCCCATTACCTGGAGCACCTCCTCCTTGCTCCAGAGCCCCAGCAGGTCCCGCAGCTCGGCCTCTGTCCAGGAGGGGCCCCGCTGCCGCTTGCCAGCCTGGCTGCCCTGGCTCCCCTTGGGGGGGGGGTCCCCTGGAGACGCTGGGGGGGCTGCCGGGCAGCCATCGCAGCTGGGTGGGGGGCTGAGGGATGTGCAGGCTGGCCGCGTGTGTGGGCTGCCGCCTGCACGATCCCTCAGCTTCCTGCACAGGAAGGGAGGGGGAGGGGACCTTTAAGGGGCCGTTCCATGCGGCCACCATTGAGCTGAGGGGCTGGAGAGAGCGTCTCTCAACCCCTCAGCTGATGGCCGCCATGGAGGACCCGGCAATTTCGATGTTGCGGGATGCGCAACGACTACACGGTCCCTACTTCGACGTTGAACGTCTAAGTAGGGCGCTATTCCTATCCCCTCATGGGGTTAGCGACTTCGACGTCTCGCCACCTAACGTTGAAGTTAACTTCGAAATAGCGCCCGACGCGTGTAGCCGTGATGGGCGCTATTTCGAAGTTAGTGCCGCTACTTCGAAGTAGCGTGCACGTGTAGACACGGCTTATAACATCTGTATAAGCACTCACAAAATCCATTACCTCTCACGTAAATGTCATAAACTTGTCACTTGTTCACAACAGTGCTACTGAGCCCAAAGTGTGCATGTGTATACAGATACATATGTGTAAACAGATTTTTATGCTTTGGCTGAGTTGAGTTGATATTACATCAAAAATAGTACCAAAAGATTTCCATATGTGGAAAATATATAATGCATATTGAAAATAAAAACACTCTTAAGCTATTTGCATGCAAAGAGAAGGGGGGCACAACTTTTTCCTTCTTTGCAGACTAAAAATGATTGAAGAATTTAAAATGATGAAATATAGCTATTATATAGAGGAGTTGTTACAGTTAAAAGGCTTAAAGAAATCTTTTGTCAGAAAATTGTTATACTTCAAATGCATTCCAAATTGCCATCTGAGTGAAAGAGGTCAATTCTTTCACTCAATATGAATTAAAATATTAGTATTTTTCTAAAAATTAATTTGAATTCTAGTGTTTCTTTATGAAATGTAATAATAATAAATTGTGTCTCCATATTAGCTTTATGCTGACGTACGTGTTTTCAGTCAAGTTACACTGTTGTAAAAGCTGGAGTAACATGGGTAAGGAATCAGGTCCTCATTTTTACAGTAACAGTTAATTTTTGGTGGAAGTAAACCCAGAATATTGTTTTCTATATGTTTTTAATGCACTGAGAAAGATAATTTCTATTAAAAGGACTTGTGTATACACTGTTCATTATGTCTGTAGACAGGAAGACAGAGTTAGTTCATTAAAAAGTTCTTAAATTTTTTATAAGATGTAGATAGTTAATCCATAAAAAATGAACAAACTACTTTGTAATGAAGTTTAATAGGTTACTTACATCATGCTGTGAAAGACTTAGGAGTGTATGAAGAGTATGAGGACAAATATAGAAGGAATCTCAAGGTTTTGGGAAGTTTTATCCTTCAGAAGAGTTGCTTTACATTTTAAACAGATGTAAATATGTAGCAGCCTTGTTTAAAGCACAGGAGAGGCTTTGATGAATATCATGCGTACAGTCTGCCTTTTAGTGAATTATTTGGATCTATGTTTTGTTCCAAAAGCCCTGTGCTGAAAACTAAGATCACGCTATTAATTATTTAGTATTCAAAGGTATAATACCTACAAAATGTATTAAAATAGGCAGTTGCAGATGGTGAATTATTAAAAGACAGACGATTTTACTGAGATTTGAAATCTTTGAAGCCAGTGTATTTCAAAATACATTTTTACATGACTCTTTTGTTTCTCTTTGGGATTGCATTCCTCTCAATATTTTTAATTATTTCTGATTATGTAAAACAATAAAAAGTTGATGCATATTTTTTAATAACAGACATTTTGTCTATGGGGACTTTTCTAGTTACTTCTGCACGTTTTGGATTTAGATGCTAAATGACGACTGTATCACATTAACAGGATGTAAGTTATTTGAAGGACATAGAAAACACCCAGTTTCAATGTTGTTGTGTGACTCTCCAATGGTTATAGATTAGGAAAAATAAGAACAATGTACAGTTGAAGTTTCCACACTAACAAATCTAAAATGATAGCTCTTTTTAATCTAACAATAAACATTAAGGGTGCGTCTACACTAGCTGGCTACTTTGAAGTAGCCAGCCCAACATCAAAATAGAACCCGTTGCGTCTACACATGCCGGGTGCTATTTCGACATTGAAATCAACGTTAGGCAGCGAGACTTCGATGGTGCTATTCCCATCCAAGGATGGGAATAGCACCCTACTTCGACGTTCAACGTCGAAGTAGGGTGTGTGTAGACAATCTGCGTCCCGCTACTTCGTAATTGCAGGGTCCTCCATGGCAGCCATCAGCTGAGGGGTTGAGAGACACTCTCTCCAGCACCTGCGGGGCTCTATGGTAGCCGTGTGCAGCAGCCTTAAAGGCACCACCGACCTGGATTTCCTGTGGCAGGAAGCTGAGAGCATGCAGGCAGCAGCACAGGCACGTGCTAGCCCTGAACGCTTCTCACAGGCCCCAATCCCTGCTGCCTTTACCCATGGCCTCCAGCCAGCCCCCTGAGCGCCCCCAGGGCTCCCCTCCTGAGGGGACCCAGGCACCCCCAGCAGCCAGGTGGGGGGGCCAAAAGGATGCGGGGCCCCTCCTGGTTGGAGGCTGAGCTCCGAGACCTGCTGGGGCTCTGGGGCAAGGAGGAGGTGCTCCACGTGATGGGGAGCAAGCGGCAGAATGCAGAAGCATTCACCCGACTGGCTGAGGGCCTGGCCACCTGGGGTCACTCTGCCCACACTCTGGATCATGTCTGGAGTAAAGTGAAGGAGCTGCAGAAGGGGTACGCCTGGGCCCAGGACTTGGCCAGCCGGTCTGGGGCTGCCCCTGCCACTTGCCCCTACTACAAGGAGCTCAGGGCCATCCTGGACCCCCGGGACACCTCCTCCCCCCCTCCCCGGCCACCCTTGACACCACGGCCGACAAGCCCCATCAGGTCTCGGAGCCAGAGTCCGGCCCGGAGGCCAGCCCCGCATCCCGGGGCCCACCCGAGGAGCCCCCCTCTCAGGACAGCGGAGGAGGGGTCCAGCAGTGAGGAGATGGGGGGCTCCTCATTGACCTCCCTTCCTGGAGCACCAGCCAGGCATCCGCCCACCGGGCTTCCCCTGACCGCGGCAATGGACGGTCAGGTACGTACCCCACAAAGCACACACCCATGGGCCACAGGGTGGGGGCACCAGCCACGACCAGGAGCCTCACACACCCCCAGCAGACCCCAACCCGCGAATGCCCAGCCACAGTACAGTCCCAGGATGGCGGCACGACCATCAGTGCCCGTCAGCACCCATAATCATGGACAGAACTCAGTCTTGACCCCGGGGGCAGGGGGACAATGCCATGGCGACAGCCAGCAGGGACATCAAACCCACTGACGGGGACGGAGACCCAGCACCCAAGAGGGGGCGGGGAGAATGGGCCACAGGCCATGGCACTGGACTAACAGCCTTCCCCTCCTTCTCTCCCTCTCTCCAGCTGCAGCACTGGATGCCCCAGGCAGCCAGGCACCATCCGTTGTCCCCGACAGCCCGCTGGAGGCCAGCCACCACCAGCGGCCGGAGACACCCCCAAGGCCAGCAGGACGGTCCCGCCACCGCTGGACTCTTGGGATGGCCCCAGTGGACCCTCAGCTGCTGGCAGCTCTCCGGCAGCAGACGGAGATGGCAGAGGAAAGACTCCGCTTCGAGCGGGAGGAGTTCACCCGGGAGTGGGCAGCATGGAAGGACTTTATGGGGGTTTTCAGGGACATAGCTGGGTTGATCCAGGAGGCCGTCACCCAGCTCCTGCCCCCCGCTGCCCCCCAGGCCGCCCTCCCCACCTACCACTCCACCCGCCTCGCCGCCTGCTGCCCCACCTACCACTCCACCCGCCTCGCCGCCTGCTGCCCCACCTACCACTCCACCCGCCTCGCCGCCTGCTGCCCCGCCTGCCACCCCACCCGCCTCACCACCGGCAAGCTCCACAGAGCACACTGGGGCTGAAGACCGGCCAGTGGAGGCATTCCGGCCCTACCTGCCGGTCCTCCCAGCCCAGCCAGCCACGCTGGGGACCACGGACACGGGGATGGGGGGTTGTGAGCCGTACCCACCGGGGCTCGCGCCCAATACCCCCACCCCAGACGGATGGGGGCCCGGTGGACGGCTCGGCTGTTGGCCCATGTACATAGTTGTCCCCCTTTTTGTATATAGTTGTCCCCCTTTTTGTAGATTAGTTGCAGTTTCTTTGTTGAATCAAACAAGTTATCCAGTTTAAAAAAATGTTTTATTTTCCAAAAAGCTGGAGTCGTGTGCTTGTTGGGGGGGGTGGCGTGTGGGTGTTGGGGGCAGTGTGCGGGCATTGCAGGCTGTGTGTGGGGGGGGGGTCTTCTGGGGAAGGCCAGGGAGGTGCTCAGGGGTCTCCCTGATCAAAGTGGGACTGCAGGGCCTCGCGGACCCATACGCTCTCATGGTGGGCTTGGTGGCTGGGTGCAGCAGCCAGCTGGGGGAAGCCCGGGCCGACGTCGACCGCCCACGCCTGGACGAAAGCCTCCCCCTTGCTCTCAACGATGTTGTGGAGCGTGCAGCACGCTCCCACAACCTGGGAGATGTTTTGGAGGCTGACATCCAGTCGGGCAAGGAGGCACCTCCAGCGGCCCTTCAGATGGCCAAATGTTCTCTCCACCACCTGGCGGGTGTGGTTCAGACAGGCATTGAACCGCTCCTGGCTGGCGTTGAGGTGGCCAGTGTACAGGCACATGAGCCAGGGCTGGAAGGTGTAGGCCGTGTCCGCCACGAGGCAGAGGGGCACGGTGGTGTCCCCCAGAGGGATCTCCATCTGGGGGATGTAGGTCCCCGCCTCCAGCCAGCAGCACAGGCCCAAGTTCCTAAAAACACAGGCATCGTGTGTGCAGCCGGGCCAGCCCACATACACATCGTGGAAGCGGCCCCGACTGTCCACCATGGCCTGCAGGGCCATGGAGTGGTAGCCCCTGCGGTTGATGTATGTTCCTCCGCTGTGGTCCGGGGCGTGGATGGGGATGTGGGTCCCATCCAGGGCCCCAAAGCAGTTGGGGAACCCCATGGAGGCGAATATGGTGATGGCTGCGTCCAGGTCCCCGAGTCGGACGACTCTCTGGAGCAACATGGCGTTAAGCGCATGGACCACCTGTGGGGAGGGAACACAGGTGCCCATGAGGTTGTGCAGGGTGCCCCGGGGCCCTTCCCCCAGGCCCCCCTCCCAGGCACCTCCCCGGGTACCCCACTTGCCCAGCCCATCCCTCCCCGGTACCTGTCCCTTTCCAGCCCCACACCCAGCCCCTCCCTCCCCACCTCCCCAAGCCCACACCCGGCCCCCCCACCCCCCAGTGGGTGCGTGCCCGGGCTTCCTTACCTCCATGATGACGACCCCAACTGTGGCCTTTCCCACTCCAAACTGGTGTCCCATGGAGCGGTAGCTGTCTGGAGTGGCCAGCTTCCAGACAGCTATTGCGACCCTCCTCTCGACGGGGAGGGCGCGCCGCATCCAGGTGTCATGGTGCCTCAGTGCTGGGGTGAGCCACTAGCAGAGCTCGAGAAGGGTCTGCCGGCGCATGCGGAAGTTCCGGAGCCACATATCATCGTCCCACTCCCACATGACAAGCTGCTCCCACCATTCAGAGCTGGTGGGGTAGCTCTAGAGGCGGGGGAGCAGCCAGTGAGGGAGGAAGAGGGGAGCCCGGTGGTCAGGGGCGTCCCCGTCTGCCTCCAGGGTGGGGTGCTCTGGCAGGAGCCACTGGGCGGCCTCCTGGGCAGCACCTAGCAGGGCGCTTGCCCCCTGGATGACTACCTGGAGGGCCTCCTCTTCCTGCTGCTGCTGCTGCTGCAGCTGCTTCTGGGTGTCCATATCTGCTGTGACTTGGTCTGCAAGAGAGTGGCTACTGCTCTGCAGACCTCGTGCTGTGCAGGCCGGGTGTGTCTGGGAGAGGCCCTTTAAAGGAGCGGCTTGCAGCTGTCCCGGAAGGGCTAGTGTGCTCTGTGACCCAGTCCGTGGTCTGTCCTGGCCCCTTATTTCGAAAGAGGGTGCTTGTGTGTGTAGACGCTCTGCATTTCCTTCCAGGACAGCTCTTTTTGACGTTCCCCGTTGCTACTTCGACATTGAACATCGACGTTGCCGGCCCTGGAGGACGTGTAGACGATATTCGTCAAAGTAGCCTATTTCGATGTTCTTACTTCGAAATAGGCTCCTTCGACATAATGTGCTAGTGTAGACGTCGCCTAAATGTCTATTCTGGTTGTTTGCTGTAGTATTGCTCAAAAATTAGTTTGCTATAGAATGCTACATACAAATACTGTTGGGTCATAGCTACCAAGAACGGATTGTTAGTTTCTTTTCATAAAAGGAATAAAAATCTAGAGAATTCCAAGGCTCCTGACTAATAAAATTTAATCACTGACCCTTCACATTCTTACAATAAATATTCCCATGCTCCCTTTTATTGGTTCTAAAAAAATTACACATTAATTTAACCATCAGTCTTCACCAGCTCACTCTTCACGACCTACTATAATTATTTGATAAAGAACATGGGTGCTAATAACAATCTATGGGTTCCAGTTTTGTTAAATGCTTTCCACTATGATTCTTTTATTTCCTTTCTCATTACCTTTTAGTCATTATTTAGAGCCATTTGCTTTTACTCTGTCATTATTTTCTTCACTAGTTAGACTAGCCATGACTTGTCCTTACAGAAGTTGCATTTTTTGACATTCAGTTTATATACCGTTTTAGCGCCATTCTAGCCTTTATTATTTTAGCAACGAAGGGTCCTGTGGCACCTTATAGACTGACAGAAAAGTTTTGAGCATGAGCTTTCGTGAGCACAGACTCACTTCATCAGATGCATCTGATGAAGTGAGTCTCTGCTCACGAAAGCTCATGCTCAAAACATTTCTGTTAGTCTATAAGGTGCCACAGGACCCCTCATTGCTGTTACAGATCCAGACTAACACGTCTACCCCTCCGATACTTTATTATTTTATGCATCAGTTTTCCCAGATATGAGGAAAGCTTTTCCAGTCTGTAATTCTCACGACAGTAATAAGTAGTGGTCCCAAAGGTTAGATCTCTTATTGGTGACAGTATTTCTGCTATTTTATTTCCTTCCCATCTGCTAGTGAACAATGTCCAGGCCTTGTGCCCTGCCCATCTCTCAGGTAGTCATAAAGGTATCTAAGCAAGATGTTACCTCAATTAAGGCTACATGCTGATTTATTCCATAAAAAGTATATGTAGGATTGCTGTGGCACATGTGAGCTTTGGGTGCAAGAAGTTCCTGTCCCTCAAAGACTGTGTATGGAGACTGATGTGGCTGAACTGGAGGAGCTAAGGAAGGCGAAGGGGTACACAGATGAGACTTTCTGGAACACAGGAGAATGGGTCCCTCAGCTCCATATCCCAGTCTGACAGTCTCTGTGCTGTTGGGGAGGTTGAAAGTCTAAGGGGAGGAGAATATACAACTGGAGCAGAGGGAAATGATCCCATAGGTGGGACCCTCCTTCCAGATTATGTCCTGATATCCTCTCATGCTTAGGGTTACTATGATACCACCTGGAAGGAGGGTCCCTCCAGGGGGAGGGAACTTCAGTTATTAGGAAGTGACAAGTATTAGTTATGAGGGATTTGATTGTTAGAAATATAGCTGGTTTTGTGATGACCAGAAGAACTACATAGCATCTTGCTTGCCTGGCACAAAGGGTGTGGATTTTTTTAGACATCTAGCTAACCAGAGGAGCAGTGCTGGGGAGAAGGCAGTGGTCAGGGTATATGTAGGTACCAATAACATAGGGTAGGATAGGAGAGAGCTCCTGGCAGCCAAATTTAATTTGCTGAGTAAAAGACTGACATCCAGATTTTCCATGGTAGCAGTGTTTGAAATGCTTTGAGTTCCACTTGCAGGGCCAGTTAAACAGGCAGAACCACAGGGTCTCAATGTGTAGATGGTATGATAGTGTAGGGAGAAGGGCTTTGATTATTAGGAACTGGAGATATTTTGGTAAATGGGGTACCCTGTACAGAAAGGATGTGGGTCATTTGAACCAAAATGAAAACAATCTTCTGGCATTTAAAATTAAAAAGGTCATAAAGCAGTTTTTAACCTACAGGCTGGGGGGAAGCTGACAGGTGCAGAGGAACACCAGGTTCAGACACAGACAACCCTTAGGGGAGTATCTATTCATAGGCAAGGAGAAGAGGATGGAAAACAATAAAATATAGGTCAGATCTGATCAGAAATAGTCAGATGGAAAAAGTCCCATTCAGTTACCTAATGTAATCGCAGACAGCCAAAAAGTGACAAGTTTTTCAAGTGCTTATATACAAATGTTAAAGGTCTAAATAATAAAATGGGTGAACTAGAGAGCTTCATGTTAAATTAGGGTATTGGTGTAAAGAAGGCATAGAAGAAACTTGATGGAATGAGGATAATCAATGGGGCACAGTAACAACAGGCTACAAAATATAATGGAAGGATAAAACAGGTTGCGCTGGTGAGGGAGTGGAACTAAATGTGAAAGAAAAATTAGAATCAAATGAAGTAAAAATCTCAGATAAACCAAATGGTAGAATCTCTATGGATAGTCATTCCGTGCTCTAATAAGAAGAATATAGCACCTGACCAGCGTGGTGATAGTGACTGTGAAATGCTCAGGGAGATTAGAGATGCTACTAAAATAAAAAAAGCTCAGGATTGGATGCAGAGATAGTTTCTTGAAACCTTAAGTGACTGATTCTTGGAGCAGCTGATTCCCGAACCTACAAGATGAGAAGCAATTCTTGATTTATTCAGAGATGGAGCAGAAGGTCTGGTCCAGGAGGTGACTATAGCCGGACTCCTTGATAATAGTGACCATAATATAAGTAAATGCAACATCCCCGGTGAAGGGAAAACATCACAGCAAACCAACACTATAGCAATTAATTTCAGTAAGAGGGACCAGACAAAAATGAGGAAGTCAGTTAAACAGAAATTAAACAGTATAGGGTCATAATTCAAAACGATCGGGATAAATTGGAGAAATGGGCTGAGGTAAATAGGATGAAGTTTAATAAGGACAAATGCAAAGTGCTCCACTTGGGAAGGAACAATCAGTTTCACACATACAGAATGGGGAGAGATTGTCTAGGAATGACTACAGCAGAAAGGGATCTAGGGATTATAGTGAACCACAAGCTAAATATGAGTCAACAGTGTGATGCTGTTGCAAAAAAAGCAAACATGATTCTCGGATGCATTAACAGGTGTGTTGTGAACAAGACACGAGAAGTCATTCTCCCGCTCTACTCTGCGCTGGTTAGGCCTCAGCTGGAGTATTGTGTCCAGTTCTGGGCACCGCAGTTCAAGAAACATGTAGAGAAATTAGAGAGGGTCCATTAAAGAGCAACAAGAATGATTAAAGGTCTAGAGAATGTGACCTATGAAGAAAGGCAGAAAGAATTGGGCTTGTTTAGTTTGGAAAAGAGAAGATTGAGGGGGGACATGATAGAGGTTTTCAGGTATCTGAAAGGGTGTCATAAGGAGGAGGGAGAAACTTGTTCTTTTTGGCCTCTGAAGATAGAAGAAGAGGCAATGGGCTTAAACTGCAGCAAGGGAGGTTTAGGTTGGACATTAGGAAAAAGTTCCTAACTGTCAGGGTGATCAAACAGTGGAATAAATTGCCAAGGGAGGTTGTGGAATCTCCATCACTGGAGATATTTAAGAACAGGTTAAATAGATGTCTGTCAGGGATAGTTTAGACAGTACTTGTGCCTTCCATTAGGGCTAGGGCTGGACTTGACGGCCTCTCAAGGTCTCTTCCAGTCCTAGTATTCTATGATTCTATGATTAAAAGGCAAAGTGCCAAAATTGAAATCCCTACAAGCTACATAGAAACTTTTTGATGATTCAGGAATAAAGACTAAAAGTACATCCTAGATTAAAAAAAAAAAAAAAAAAAACCACAGAGAACAAAATAAGTCCTAGCATGCCTAAATAGCAAAGTGAAAGACAAAAGTCATCCTTCAAAAAGTGGGAGTTAAATCCTAGGGAGGAAAATAGAAAGGAGAAAAATCTCTGGCAAAGAAGTATAAAAATATATTTAGGAAAGCCAAAGAAGAATTTGAAGAACACTTAGCCAAAGATTCAAAAAGTAATAGTTTTCATATCAGAATCAGGAAGCCTGCTAAACAACCAGTGCAGCCACTGGATGATTGAGATGCTAAAGGAGAACTCAAGGGCAATATGGTTATTGTGAAAAAATTAAAGGAATTATTTGCATTGGTCTTCACGGCTAAGGAATTCAGAGATTCACAGACCTGAACCATTCTTTTTAGGTGACAAATCTGAGGAACTGTCCCAAACACCCCAGACATCATTAGAGGAGGTTTTGGAACAAATTGATAAACCAAACAGTGCTAAGTTACTAGGACCAGATGGTACTCATTCAAGAGTTTGGAAGGAAACTCAAATGTGCAATTGCAGAACTACTAAATATAGTTTGTAATGTAGCCTTTAAATCAGCTTCTATACCAAATGAATGGAGGACAGCAAATGTAACACCAGTTTCTAAAAAGGGCTCTAGAGAAGTGTTCCCTGTAATTTTTTCCATCCCTGCACCAAATAAATTCTGTCATGTGCTCCAAGATGTGTGGATGTGCACCACCAATAGAAACAAAAGATGTCCACTGTGGGTGGCCCTGGGTGCTCTGCTAATCAGCTAGGTGGCAACTGAATCTCTCCTGGGCAGCTGCCCAAGAACTCAGCTTAAAGGGAACACTGCTCCAGAATTGACCCCAGCAGCATCTGGTAAGCTTGACTTTAATACCAGGCAAACCAGTTGAAATTATAGTAAATGAGTGTCTATATCAAGACATAGGTGAACACAGAAGACTCACAATGATTTTTGTAAAGGGAAATACTGCCTCATCATGACTAGAATTCTTTGAGGGAGTCAACAATCATGTGGGCAAGGGGGATCTACTGGATATAGTGTGCTTAGATTTTCAGGGACCCTCGACAAGGTCCATCACCAAAGGCTCTTAAGCAAAATAAGCTATCATGGGATAAGAGAGGTTTTTTTCTGGACTTGTAACTGGTTAGAACTGGTCAGTTTTCAGAATGGAAAGAAGTAAGTAGCAGCATCCCCCAGGGATCTGTACTGGAAGCAGTCCTAGTCAACATATTCAGAAATTATCTGGAAAACGGGGTAAAAAATGAAGTGGTTAAATTTGCAGATGGTACAAAACTACTGAGAATGGTTAAGTACCAAACAAATTGCACAGCGCTACAAATGGAGCTCACAAAACTGGGTAGCAAAATGGCAGATGATACTGAAAGTTGGTAAATGCAAAGTAATACACACTGGAAAACAAACTTCCAACTGGATGTTTGAAATGGTGGGATCTAAATTAACTGGTACTATTCAATAAGGAGATCTTGGAGTCATTGCAGATAGTTCTCTGAAAACATCCGCTCAAGGTGTGGTGGCAGTGAAAAAAGCAAACAGAATTCTGAGAACCATTAAGAAAAGGATAGGTAACAAGATAGAATATATCATATTGCTTCTATATAAATCCATGATGCATCCACATCTTGAATTCTTTGTGCACATATGGTTGCGCCATCTCAAAAATGATGCATTGGCAAAGGTACAGGAAATGACAACAAAAGTGATTTGTGTATGGAACAGCTGCCATATGAAGTGAGATTAATTAGGCTGACACTTTTCTGCTTCAAAAAGAGACAGAGAAGTAAGGGGTCTACATAATCATAACTGACATGGAGAAGGTAAATAAGGAAATGTTCTTTACTCCTCATAACACAAGAACAAGGGGTCACCAAATGAAATTAACAGATAGCAGGTTCCAGAGGAACAAAATAAAGCATTCTGTCACATAACACATTTCCCACCTGTGGAACCCCTTGCCAGAGGATGCTGTGAAGGCCAAGACTGTAACAGAGTCAGAGAAGAGCCAGATGAGTTCATGGAAGAGATGTCCATCAGTGGCTATTAGCCAAGGCGGGCAGGCATGGTGTCCCTAGTCTTTTTTGACCAGAAGCTGGGAATGGGCAACAAGGGATGGGTCATCTGATAATCACCTGTTCTGTTCATTCCCTCTGGGGACCTTGACATTAACCAGCCAGAAGACAGGACACTGGACTAAATGAACCTTGGTCTGACCCAGTATGGCCATTCTTACGTTTAGAACAGAATTTTCACTATCACGCTCCACTGTAAAGACCCCAGAACATTTGAAAACAATTTACCACTTCAAAATTTTGTCATTCCTATTATTGCCTCACTCACCAGTCAGTGATCTATATAGCCTAGAAAACACTTACTGCATTCTTGCCTTTGATTTATTTAAATTATTTTATAGTAAGTCATTGCTGTTTTATTCCTCTTACATATTTTGCTTCCCTTTCTTTTTTAAATAAAACTGGTAATCAATGTTTTAATTAACTGCTCTTGCTTCGATAGGATTCCCACTTATTAGAGAATGCCATTTTTGAATCTGATGCTGTTGTACTACTTTATGCAACTATGACAGATTTACAATTACAGTATATCTACTGTCCAGATTCAGCTCTTTGCTTAGGACCTTGGTGCCACTCAGATGCCAAAGGAAGCAGAAATTCACTGGATCTCCCAAGTTCCTACAACATACCTCCCTGAAGCTGCCAACATAGGGGACCTACTGAAGGTATGTCTAGAGCACTATGGAGCTCTGCTTTATTTGTGACTGGTGTAACACCCCTATGGGGCCATGACCTGGTGGAATAATTAAAACTGTCTTTAATACACTGGGGTCCAAGTCAATGCAGAACCCATCCCAGAATTAGACACACAACTAAATTACTTTTATCCTTTACCTGAGATGCATCCAGACAACTCTGGGAGCATTTGAGACTCTTGCCCTTTGGTATGCCTGTGATGCTTCTAATATCATGTTCTTAAGCTACTCTCAGGCCAAATGCATAGCATTTAAGTTTAATTTTCCTCTCTAGCTTGCTTTTAACATTTTCCGTCATAGTTTTAAAACATGCCTATTTAAAATCCATAACTACCATGTTATTCCTAGTGCTATTACTATCAAGATATCAAGCCAAAGCATGAAGTGATCACTGGTCAAAAGAGTTCCTACACTGATTCCTTGGATTAACTCCTGATTTTACAGTGGATTAGATTCTGTTGAGAGTAGTTTGTACACTCTAAATTATCTGTTCCAAAAGTTAATTTCAAATGAGTCAGTCTTGGAGGGATTTAAATCAAATTATAGTTCTACTAGCAAAACTACCCACTTTCAAAATTTCTTTTAACATGCTAGATCTAAACCACTTTGTCAGAAGTCTCGTAGAGGTGTGATTAAAACTGTGATTGTGATTTTTTTACTTAGATGAGATTAATAGCCATAGTGAGTTCCTAGCACTTGGTACAACTGATTGTGACTCAAGATAGAAAGACTTCCATTTCCATTGATTCACTCTTTTCTTAGGTGAAGGTTTAAAATTGTGAGCCAACATTTATGTATCTCATATTTTATTGCTTATTCACTAATCATGTGCATGAAATACATATTGGGACACCCCTTTGTAAGGTTCTGTCTACTTTAGCTATCAGAGGGATTCAACCAGAGAACATTAGTTAACCACACAGATGAGTTTAGTAGCAGGGCACTTTGTTAGACTAACAAATCATTGGCTATCTTCCTGTAATACTGTCTGCACACTTTTATCCTCTAGTGCCCTACCAGAATTTATTTAATGAGATATATGTGTATTTATATACACTGATTATGTAGTCACACTCATACAAAGGCACCTATGATGCAGTATTCAAATAGTTAATAAACACAAAACATTATAGGAGGTCTTAAATGAAGTAATGCTAATAAGAAATAGATTTAGTAAATCAATAGAACCTATGACTTCTGGGTATACCTTGCTGTATGCTGTAGGCTTCTTCAACACTGCTGAACAACTTAAATACTATGTATTAGAACATATTAGTTGGGGACTAATATATGGGCATTTGAGGTATGTTTTGTTAGCACTTTAATTGGGATTTGTCTGTGCCATTTGCAAAGTCATCCCACCCCACAAGGGAGATGATCTGGGAGGAAATCTGATTCTTAGCGCTCCCTAGCACACAGGTGGAGGGGTAGCTATTCAGCACACTTTCGTCATTGCTCCATGTCTTCTGAGGCGGAGAGAACTTGGGAGCCTGGTCCCCTGTTTTTCATTCTTCATGCCCAATGGGATGATGTGCACACTATCCTCATACATGCTTTATGCGCCCACAATGAGCAACAAATGGATTTGAGTCATAAATGAGAATCTGCATGCCAGACTCCACAGGCAGATAATGGTCCCCTAAAACATCATGGCTATGTCTACACTACAGTGATCTGTTGCCAGAAGTCAATGTTGGAAGAGATCTTCTGACCAAACTTCTGTTGACAGAGTGCATCCATCCTTGAAAGGAGATCAAAAGAGCAATCCACTCTGTTGACAGAGAGTGGCCAGACTGCCCTTCCCTTTCTCAACAGAATGGCTGACCACAAGCATAGCAGACAGGGCTGCCCAGTGACTCAGAAGCCCTGTCTGTTGACAGAGGGTTCCCCAAAAACATCCATACAGCTATTTTATTGACAGATGCTGTCGAAAAAGACATTCTGTCTCATGGGGGAGAGGCAGAAGGCTGTCGACAAAAGTGCCATGTTCTGTTGACAGTGTGTCAATAGAGCACATTTGTAGTGTGGACACTGTGGGTTTTGTCAACAAAATCCCTGTTTTATCAAAAAAAAAACCCTCTAGTGTAGATGTAGCCCATATATATGCCTAGTTTGTGGTTTATAAACTCTGTGTGTAATTTAATCAAGAGCTCTAGTTAAAATGAGAGAAGTCAAACTGAAGAGAGCTGGAAGTGATAGGTTATGTCAGACTGAGGCTGTGTCAGTTGTAACTACTGGAGATCCATTTTTACCTTCATGGCAGATTAATGACTCCAAAATCAGAGACCAAATAGTGTCTCTGGGCTGGACTTGGTCTCCTAAATGACAGTTTAAACTCTTAGATCCCAGAATCAGACACCACTGGGTTTCACAACCCTCCCACACACCAAACTGATAGGCATGTTAACTTGTTCAGTGCCCCTTCTTGCAGTGAAAATTCCCTAGATGCCCATAATTCGGCCTTTGAGCATGATCAGTGCAGCCCCACAACCACCATCTGGATGCTAGGCCCCAGAGTGAGCCATGAACCAAGAGAAGATGGATGCTCCTCCACATGCTCAGACTTTTCCTGTTGAAGAGGGCTGCAAGGACGAACTTACATTAAATAGCTGGGGAGAAGAAAAGTAGACCCTCTCTCATAACTTTTAGCCCACTGGTTAAGGTGCTCACTCGGTAAAAGAGGATGATTTGAAGAAACATTTGCCACCTCAGTCCGGGGTATCTGTGACCACTCAGCTATGGGGCACGCTAACATGGGGCTCCCTCAATCTCTTTGTGGAATCTGTTCCACTGAATAAATACATTAAAAATTAACTCGAACAAGATCTTGGCTTTTCCAGGTCCCCAGTGAGTACTGTAACCAACAGGCTACAGAGTCATTCTCTAGTTCTCCCTCCCCTCTCCTCCCAAACACCTTTCCCACTGATTATTTCATTATTTAACAACAATGCAGCAGTTTCAATGCTGCCAGAGGGAGAGAGTGAGAGCAACTCTGAGAATGATTCCTAGTATGCTGCCTTTGTGAATCCATTCTATGGTGCCTATCTGGATTCATTGCATAGGCACCAAGCTTGCTGATGGATGGGCTGCGGGGTACAAAGATAGTAGTTGCCACCGGGCCCAGTGGCAGTGGCTGGAGGTCTGGCCCCCTTTGAAACACCACAGCAGTAGTGTTCCAGCTGCATGCGGCTGTGAGGGAGCGGGGGGTCCCAGTGCCATATTCTGGGCAGTGCTGAGGAATGACTGCCCTTGGCTCTGCCCCTTCCACTTCTGGCCCCACTCCTTCAGGGGTGTGGGAGCCAGCCCCCTCCCCAGCACCTTTCCCCAGGACATGCAATGGCTGGCAGCTCTACTGATAGGCACCTAACCCGGCTTTGTGAATCTCAGCGATTTTTTCTAGGTGGCTGTGTTTCATTTTCAATATAGCCCATTATGTCTAACTATTTATTTATGATGACATGCATCTGATGAAGCGGGTCTTTGCCCACGAAAGCTTATGCTCCAACAAATCTGTTAGACTATAAGGTGCCGCAGGACTTCTTGTTGTTTTTGCACATACAGACTAACACAGCTATCATGCTGATATTTATTAGAGCTACTAGAAAACTGGAAACAGGCTACTGGGTTTTCTCAGGCTTTATAAAGGAAATATTTCAAGTTTGAACAGATTGTAGGACAAGCAACATTATTATGCAGCAGTTTTAAGCTAGAAATGGCTTGAGCACAACAGAGAGAATTTGATTTAGTCCCAGATATCTCTCGGGACATCTCTTCTCCTAAAGCACCAAATTCCAGCTCTAGCCCCCATCCCACAAAGGAGATGGCTGCACTGCTTGCCCTGTTAAGGCAGGTTTCTTTCCCCTTAGTGCCAACAGCATAGTGCAAAAGAGACAAATCGAGGGACCAGGATCTGGCCAAGAGATTTGTATTACATGACTTCTAATTTTTAAAATTAATTGTCTGCACTCATTTTCTGAGATCTGTGGTAAATACACAAAGATCAAGCCATACAAGCAGTGCCTGACAACAGAGTACCCAATCCCATCCTGACATAGCAGGCATAATTCCTATTGAGATCGAGGAGTGTCATGCCTAGTTTAGCCAAAGCTGAATTTCACCAGTGACACGCAGGGCTCCGTACTAGTGATGGCAGTGATAATTAAGAAATAATGTCAATGGAATAGAACAATGTCACAAGATAAAGGTCTCCTGCTGCTACACAAATGCTGAAGTGAAGCTCATTTATCAAGAATAAATGTCAAGGCAAAACTGATGCATTTTTAAAGCAATGTTCAGATCTAATTATTTTTGTTATACTGAACTAAGTGACTGATATATATAGAGAGAGAAAGAAAGAGAAAGAGAGAGGGACAGAGAGAGTAATTTTGTCCATTGGATATTGCTACAGCAGACAACACATTCACTACACAATTATTTGACCTATTTTATTCTGATTCCCTTAGAGAGAAGGCTTCTTAGTGTACCATAGCCAAGTAGAACAGTTTATCAAAATTAATATTTTATATTAATATTATTTATCCCTACTACTATGAATTGGCTTTATGAGCCTTGCCCTGTGGTCTTTAGAGTCTAATTGTGCTCTCATTTTATTTAATGATGATAAATGAATTCAGTTCTTAACTTCACTAAGTGCAGGATCAGGACCAGTAATAGGTCACAGAATCCTTCTTGGTGAATTTCCAAATGCTACATTCTGGAAGTAAAAATGAGAGACAGAATTCCTTTTTCAGTTGTTACAACTGAGCCGGTGTAAGAGGCAAACAAAAGTATTGGATAAATCACTGAACTTTTCTTTTGGACTGAATGACATTTTAATGTATTAACTGTAAGAATAAAGAGCAAGCTCTTGGCAATTTGACTAGCTTGCAAATATTATGATGTATTAGACAGTGGGCCAAATTCACCAGTACAGTCTGACTGCTTTGTGCTGCTATAATGAGACAAACCAAACCTTAAACTTTATTTCACTTAGATTCATGATTTCTTTGTATCATCAGAGTAGTCAGCATATACTGGGAAATCTGACTTTGACATTTCACAGGAAAACTTCAAAAAACAATTTTTACTATTCTTTTTAATAAATTTTTCAATCATGTGTATTTTCCAACCATTAACATTGGGCCCACATGGTTTGTTATCTCAAGCTGAAGAAATTTCAGTTACTGTACTCGGTTATCATTTGTTTTTTCCATGATAAAAGAAAAGGAAGGAAAAGAGGGTCCAACGTTATTAACCTGCTCCCTGTTGTATGACTAAAGCCTCCTACACACATGCTAGGACTTACTAATTTTGGTGTGAGCCTCCCACTCTGTTTGTTGAACAGAGCAGGAGAGGTTCCAAGGAGGTGCTAGGGTACATGTAGGATGGAACCCTCTGAACGGGGCCTCCAAGGGGACGAAGAAGGAAGCATTCTAAGTGAGGGATGATACAATAACCCCTTTATATCTCAAGACACTTTACCTGAAGGGCAAATTATGAGGTGAGGGAAGTTCTAGAAGATCTGCCATAGCCCTGGCATGTCTTTCCACTACCGCCAAAGAAAATTAGGTCCATTTCTCTGTCACTATAGGACAGAAGTTCTTGCTGCGTCACTAAGGTCTATGGCCTCTCAGTAGCTGTTACAAGCTTGTCAATAATTTATGATGGAGCAGTTGCCAAATTTTCAGGACCAGAATGATCAGGACTAGCTACGTCCAAGACAGAAAGGCCTTACCCATGATTGTTTTTATGTTAGGAGGTCAACTAGCATAGGCTTTTCCAGGTATATATCACTTTATATACTTAAAGCATTTTACTACCACTAACAAATTAATCTTCATAACTTCTTTATGCTGTAAATAGGTAGGTAGGTGTGGTATTATTCTAATTTTACACATTAGACAATAGAGGCCCACGGCCACATAGTAACTGTAAGAGCCAGAATTAGATCTCAGGACCTTTTTACTCTCAATTCCATGCTTATTTTTTCAGCTTAGTTGCTACAGGGAAGATTAGACCACACTTTAATGAATTATCAGACAAGCTTTTTTTTTAATTTGATCACTGACTAGTAATTGGAAAACAAACAGCTATGCATACAGGACTCAAGACTTTGAGATGCCAAAACGGTTCCCCTTCTTATGCACTAATCGCATACAAAGGCACTAGAAATAAAAGATATTAGTAATCATCTCCTCCCCATCTCCAGAGATTAATCTTATTAAACTTGCATCTTCTCCTAAATCTCCAAACATTATTCTGTGTTATAAGTCTTTTTGATAAATGTTTCCAAAAAAAATCAAGCATTATGTGGCTCTGATTTCAGGTATTTGTAAAAGTCCTGTGAGAACTCTGAGCTTTGTCTATCTCAGTGGACTTCAAATGAGATTAATAATTGCACCAAACTCCTTAAAAATTGATGGGAGCTATGGATATTCAACCTTTTGAAAAATCAGACCAATATGCACGCATACACATGGGCTACATCTACGCTACAGTGATCTTTTGAAATAAGCTCTTCCAGAAGCACTCTTCTGCAAAAAACACAGTTCAAAAGAGCTCGTCCAAACACAAAAAAGCAGATCAAAAAAATCGATCTACTCTTTCAATAGACAGCATCCACTCAGCCCCCACTCTTTCAAAATAACAGGCCAGGGATCGAAAAATCTGGCAGCACGAAGACTGCTCTTTCGAAAAAAGGGTCCCCAGGGCATCTACACACTTTTTTTCTGAAAGAATCTTTCAGAAAAAGGCACTCTTCCTCGTCTGGGAGAGGAAGAGGGTGGCTGGAAAAAGTGCTGCATTCTTCCAATTTCAGATCAAAAGAGTTAATTTTGAGTGTAGACACTCTGCAGGTTCTTTCAGAAAAGGCCTGGTTTTTTCCAAAGAACTTGCTGGTGTAGGTGCAGCCATGCTGTGTGTATTGGGGGGTTGTTCTCTCTCTATGTGTGTACATCTGTTACTTGTAGTAGGTCTGAGTAAGGAGATAGCAACCAAGGTCCACGGTAACACTGTGTATGGCCTGTACTAATATGTAGCATGTGCAGGAAGGTGGAATAGAAGAATCAAAAACTGATGTTTCGAATATTGATGTGAATGACAGTTGAAGCCATTCTTGACCACCTGTAACACTAAGGGACAGCCCCCTCTAAAAAGAACCTATAATCTCAATGGACAAGAAAAATAAAGAATGGGAACATAATGAAAAGAGTGAACCTGAAGCATGGGCCTGGTTTAAGGTCTGAGGCCTGAACTAAAGTCTGCAAAAGCTATGCTCAGCAACAGTCAGGCACTGTCAAAAGCAGATGTTTGCCTACATGAACTAAGCACCAGTATTGCAAGCATTGCTAAAACACAGGGAATACATAATACATCCCTGCAGGCCAGTAGAAAAAACTCTAACCTAGCACATGATGAAATGGTTTGACAAAAGTGATGAATGGTGATATTTTGACTGAAACATCAGGAATAAAACTACAAAGACTAGATGTGAATTGGAATATTTTGTTTGAAACATCAGGAGGAAAATACAAGGGAAGGTAAAAATACAACATGAAATGGATAAGGTGATATGTAAATTGTTCATCCCAGATTGTTTGTCTCAGTCTGCAAAAGTTGGGATATCTTACTTTAGCCCATTTTCCAGCCTACGGATCAACGAAAAGTCCTGCCTCTGTCTGAGTGGGTCCTTTGTCATGGGCATGCATGTGTTAATTTACCTGTAACGATTCATCTGAGCCATTAGCAATGTGTTTTACAGGCAATAAACATGGTCTGATGCATCCACTGCTGAACCAACTCTGTGGTCTTATTAGGTAATTTGCTTGCAGCCTGATGTATGGGCGATGTAGCGCAACCTAGTGCAGCCGACAGAAACCAGGCACATAGCCAAAATCTGATGGCATGGAGAAAGGAATGACTATCTTCACTATTTTACAGATGGAGCAGGTGAGATAAATGCAGCAACTTCCATAAGATCACAAGAGAGTCTGTGCTAGAAATAATATCTTTCATTGGACCAACTTCTGTAGGATGTACGAGAGAAGCTTTTGATCTTCTTCTCTAGGAGCTAAGCTTCCTGTGGGCTCAGTTGTCTAGCAACTCAATGAGCTTGACTGGGTCCTCACGTAGAGACTCTGCTCCTTGATTGGTCAGAGGAGCCAGTGCATCACGGCTGTACCCTGTAGCAACAGCAGCACAGTAGATGCTCAGTGCTTTCAATGCCTACATCTACACCAGACCTATTTCCTGTCCAGCCCTCGCTCCAACTCTTGCCTGCTCTGTTCTAGACCTAACCCCAGTCTACTACTGATTTCCGAGTTCCTGGCTCTGAGCACTGGCTTGTCTCCTGATCATGACTATAGTTCTGCCTTTTGGTGAATAAGCCAGACAGAGCTATAGGAACACTGAACCTGTACTTCTGACTCTCGGCTCCAGCCACTGGTTTTGCCCTCTGATTTTCCTCTGACCACTAGGACACACCACCTACACCAGGGTGTGTGAAGTTTATGGAGCTCTTTCTTTAGGAAACTGAAAGTTTGTCCTTTCCACCAACAGAAGCTGCTCCATTATCTCACATATCCTGAGACCCACATGGCTATAACAACAGTGTGAGAGAGTTGGCATTTGAACCCAGAACTCCTGAGTCATACTCCCAAGTCTTAACCACAACATCATCCTTCCCCAGATACATTTAGAACTGTCTCAAAGAATTAGAAGGTGACTCCTGAACAGTCCTGACCTTTCCCTTTAGGACCACAAACCAAAGCGAACATTATCTGTGTCAGAAGAGAAGATGACGCAATTACTTTAAGCAGTGACTTAGTGCACTGGTTTTCACCTCTTGAGTGGAGTTCAGATTCTGACCAAAATGATCTCATCTTTATTGCTTTATGTTGAAAACAAATGAAAGCAGCATTCCCTTATCCTACAGCCATAATATCTTAGTCAGCTACTGCAGATACCATTTCACTCTTTGGCTGGGTCTACACGTGCCCCTTCCTTTCGAAAGGGGCATGTTAATGAGCGGGTTCGAAAGATGCTAATCAGTCACTGCAGTGAATATGCAGTGCCTCATTAGCATAATAGCGGCCGCGGCGATTCGAAAGTGCAGCTTTTTGAATCACATGCCGCCCGTGGAGACGGGACTTTCCGGAAGGACCCCCTAGTTTTCGAAAGTCCTTCTTCCAATCACAGATAGGAAGAAGGGCTTTCGAAAACTGGGAGGCGGTCCTTTCGGAAGGTCCCATCTCCACGGGCAGCATGCGATTCAAAACGCTGCACTTTCGAATCACCGCAGCCGCTATTATGCTAATGAGGCACTGCATATTCACTGCAGTGACTGATTAGCATCTTTCGAACCCGCTCATTAACATGCCCCTTTCGAAAGGAAGGGGCACGTGTAGACCCAGCCCCTATGTTTAAAATTTGCTTGTTGGGAATGCTCAGCTTTGACGGCTCTGCCCTGTGGCTTGCTTTATAACTGCAATAATGCCTGTCAGACAGCTGGGTTTTTTATTATTATTATTATTATTATTACATTAGCAGTGAAAGACACTTTGTAGTCAAAATTAGAGGGTTAAAAATGTTCAGGCACGCTAAAACAATCCTTAGTGCTTTGGAGTTTGCCTATCTATTTCAAAATCCATTTTGAAAGATAATCAAGTTTAAAGTGCATGTTTTACTCAACTTTTACAAATAACTTAAAAACCTAAATCTGAAAGGTGTAACTTCCTCCAGTTTTGTTGCTTGTTTTGCACACCCCCAGTTATAGATCCTTAAACTGAAGAACTTATGAAGATGAGATACTCATCTGCTATAAACTCACTTGGGCTTCTCTACATAAGTATTTGAATATATCTACATTTAAAATGCTATAGCAATGCAGCTGGGCTGCTATAGCACTCCAGTGTAGACATTACCTGTGCCAATGGGAGGAGTTTTCCCTTGGGTGCAAATAATCCATCTCCACAAGAAACAGTATATATGTCAACAGAATAATTCTTGCATTGACTATCATCACTGTGTACACAGGGGATTAGGTTGGGTGGCCACACCTCTCTGAGGTGTGGGTTTTTCACTTCCCTGAGCAGCGTCATCCTTACCCATATGTAGAATAAGGAGCTGTGTAGGGCATCCCAGAATTGGGGGTACCACTCGATCTGAATGCCTCCCCATCCACCCATTTTCCTATTCCTGTTTGGTGGCTCTGCTTCCTCTGGAGAGAATCTAATTAATTTAAAAGTGAAAAAATCAGCCGGAATTACTAGCAGAACACTGAACCTGTAAAAGAGCCATTCAAGTGGCAAGGAATCCATTTAACAGACATCTGCTAATGCCAGGCACATACTGTCTGTCTCTAATTTACTGTGTTAGTCTGCAGGACCTTAGTTTAAAATTTGGTTTGAAAATATTTCACTAGCGTGTTGCTGAAGATGATAAAAATCACATCTCTATAGATTGTCCCTTCCCCACGCTTGCCTTGGCTGCTCTTGGGCAGAGAGACACCATTTTAATAATACTGTGCAAGGCCCCATAAATCCTAAGGGTGATGTAGCTATACCAATGTCAATGTCTAGTGTAGATCAGACCTTAATCTACTCTGCACTAGCCTACTCTACACCAAGGCTACGTCCACACAAGAAGCCTCTGTCGACGGCAGTCACTGTTGGACGAGATTCCCAGACAAAACTTCTCTGGACAGATTGTATTTACACATAAAAGTGGATCGATATTTTGGTTCGCTCTGTCAGCAGAAAGCATCCACACGCACCAGCTGCTCTGTCGACAACAGCAGCCACCAAACCCCGGAAGAGAGACCCACATGGAGGGCAAGCCATTCCAGGGCTGCTGGCCCCATGTGCCCTTAAAAGGCCCTACCTACCTGCCCCCAAGCCACGCTCCTTGCCCATGCCGAGGCTTGCATACCTTCTGGAGGGACAGCAGAGCCACTGCAGGGCTCCCTAGCCATTTGAGTGAAAAGCATGTCTCGTCAGACCGCTAGCATGCCAAACCAGCCTCTGGGCTCATCCTGGACCAAAGACCAGCTGCTGCTGGCCCTGCCTCTCATCCTTATCGGTGTCTTCCACCACACCTGGGGAGATGACTCCAACTGGCAGCCTGCAGAGCAAGTCTACAGTGTCCCGGTGCTCCACCCACCCTCGTCCCCTCGGGAACGCAGGCAGGCCTGGTGGTACCCCACCAGCTGCAATTGGTGGGACCAGCTAGTCATGGGGCAGCAAGGGGACCAGCAGTGGATGCAGAACTTCAGGATGCACAAGGAGACCTTCCTTGAGCGGTGCACCTGGCTCACCCCTGCCCTCCAATGACAGGACACCAACATGTGGCCCTCCTTCCGCCTTGAGAAGTGGTTCACAATCGCCCTGTGAAAGCTGGCCACCCCCTAAAGCTACCAGTGTGTGGGACACCAATTCGGTGTTAGGAGGTCTACTGTCAGGGCCGTATTTATGCAGGTAAGGCACCCGCAGGTTGCAGGCCCTGCACAGGGGGAGGTGGGTAGGGAGGACAAGGAGTGGAGAGTGGGCAGCGGGGAGGGGAGTGGAAGTAGGGAGGGAACAGGGAGAGGGGAGAGGTAGTGGGGATTATGTAGCTCACTGGGGTCCAGGGGCGCAACCCCCCACCTGTCTCTCATGGGCGTGTCCAGTCTTTCCCTTCACAGGTGGTACAGGCCATCAGTGTGATCCTGCTGCAGAGGCTCATCTGCATCAGTGATGTGGATGCCCTCATGGCCAGCTTCAACACCCTCGGCTTCCCCAGTTGTTTCAGGGTGCTGGATGGGACCAACATCCCCACCCAGGCCGCAGAACACAGCGCCACACTACATCAACAGGAAGAGCTATCTCTTCATGGTCATGCAGGCCCTGGCGGGCCACTACAGACAATTTCTTGATGTCTGTGTTGGGTGGTCAGGCCAGACCCATGATGCCAGAATTCCACCCTGTTCTGGAGTATGGAGGCAGGGATGTGCATCCCCTACCGGGAGCTGGCCAACAGATGCCTTTCTTCGTGGTGGGGATGCAGCCTACCCAGGCCTGCCATGGCTGATGAGGCCCTACACTGCGCACTTGGACCCCACACAGGACCTATTCAACACCTGCCTCGCCTGGGCAAAGAACTCAGTGGAGTGCGCCTTGGGGCACTTGAAGGAAAGGTTCTGTTGCCACCTAACCTCGATGGATGTTGGGGAGAAGAATGTCCCCTACATCATGGTCATCTGTTACACTCTCCACAACCTGGTGGAAGAAAAGGGGGAGGACTTCCTCCAGGGTAGGCGGTGGAGGGTGGGGACCACTACAAACAGCAGAGCACGGTGCCCAGCTAACAAGCACACAGGGACAGGATGTGTATCCGGGAGGCCCTGTGGGAGAGTTTTGCCCACTGCCCCCAATGACACTCCCCTGGGCACCCTCGTGGGGGGGGCTGGGCCCACAAATCTCTCCGCTCCCCACAACCACCTCTACCTTGACCCTCCCAACCCCCCACCCAACAAGGAGGAATGTGGGGTTGGTGCATAAAAAGAAACTTTTACTAATCAAATTAGAACTCTGTAAACAAACATTCATGAAAGAACCGTGTACAAATGTCAATGTGCTTGCTATATGCAGTCGGGGGATGGGATATGGGGGCCACTCAACTGGGGGGGGGCTTAATCTATGTTGCGGGGTAGAGGGCCATGAGTGACTCTGACCACGAGATCCCCTCCGACCCTAGGGCTGGGGATCCTCCATGGGGCTGGGTTGGGGCTGAGATCACAGGGAGGTAGGGGGGAGGCTGCTGCAGGGTTGGGATCAGCAGAGGGGCATGGTGGCATGGACATTGGTCGTGTCCATTGCCCACCACAGGGCCTGGAGGAGGACATGGAGGATGGGGTGAGGGGGACAGGGGTGGGTGGGGCAGGGGCAGGAGGGGAAGCACCAGTAGTGGTGGGAGCCACAGGTGCAGCAAATCTGGCCCAGCCAGGCCTCCATGAGGTCCAGCAGGTGGTCAGCCTGGGCCAGCACTGGCCAGAGGCCCACGCCCACTGCCACTCCTCTTTCCACCACAGCCACTGCTCCATCAAGTCATTTTGCTGCTGTAGGGCAGCCATGTAAGCAATGTCCCTTCTGGGTGCAGGCACATCTTGCTGGTGGTAGGCTGCCATCTTGCAGGGGCACCGATCCATGTTCTGCCAACTCCGGCTCCTCCCTGGGGCTGTCTGAGTGGACAGGGGGAGGGCCAGCTCAGCCCTTGGACAGTACAAATTTAAGGGGAGAGGGGGAGGTGGTGAGTCCTTCCTGCAGTGCACCCCCTGACTCCCCGCTCCACCACCCCTCATGAGTAGCAGCTCCCACCCCTGGGCTATGAGATGAGGCTGTCCTGGGTGTGCATGCCCGTGCCCCCTGCAGAGCAGGTCCTGCCACATGTGGAGCCTATGGTGTCATGGGACCGGCCTGACCACAGCCCCACCCCCCCATCCCAGCCTGACAGGATAGTGGCCCAAGGGGAGCAGGCCACAGAGGGGTCCCGGCATGGGTGGTGGGTGAACCAGGCCTCCCCAGCCCCCACCCCCACCCCCACACACGTCTCGCAGTGCTGTCCACAGGGGCCAGTGCTGCCTATTGCTCACAGCCATACCTGCGAGCCAAGAGCACAATCCCTGGCGGAGTGTCAGATTTCGGGATGTCGCCCGTGTGGCTGTCCCACCTCCAGCCGTGTCAGGGGTGAGCTGCCCCCTCCTCGTCTGGGCCCTAGGGTTTTTTTGGCCCCCTATGGGGCTTGCAGCGGGACAGCAGACATGCCCAGGGACTGCCTGTTGGGTGCAGGTGAGACACACTGCCATGTACATGGGTGCACGTGCCGGGCCCGTGGCATGGGTTCCCACCCAAGCTGTCCTGGATGGCCAGACTCCACCAGGGCTCCAGCAACATGTGCATAGCCTGGGGCATCACAGCACCTGGCACCAGGTTCCAAGAGGACCGGCTCCTCAGCCCACGGGGCAAGCAGGTCCTAGAGCTCAGGGCCAAACCAGGATGGAGCCCACGTTCTGCTGCTTTCAGGGGCATGCTGGGAGCTCTCTTCAGAATCCTGGGAGGGGTTACGGGAGTCTCAGGAAGCCTGGGACACGTTTAAATAGTGCACGGCGTGGCTGCCAGGGCATGGTGATGGCTGCATGCCGCAACGCTTGAGCCACACCTCCGGCTTCCTGCATGATGCTTTCAGGGCTGCCTGTCCCTTTAAACACAGCCAGAGCCACAGATGATAGAGCTGAGCTTGCAGTGTGGAGGTGCCTCCCAGCTCCAGCTGGCCACTGCCATGGAGGACCCCTCTGTCGACAAAAGGGGCCCCGGAGTGTGTCTACATGCTGTTTTCTCAACAGAATACTGTCGAGAGAGGTGTTACAACTCAACAGGAAGAGGTATAACACTGCCGGCAGATGTGTCAGGTTTTGGCGACAAACTGGCGACAAAGCTCATTTCGCATGTAGCTGCTCCATGGATTTTTTCAACAAAAGCCCAGTTTTGTAGGAAAAATCCTCCGGTGTAGACATATCCCAAATGTCTGCATGGACCCTGCTATCGTGCATGAGGCATTCTGTATTCTGCTTTGAAACAAGGGTAGATCAAAGCACACTGCAGAATTTGTATTGCATGGCAGCGAGGAATCAGTGCAGCGGTTTTCAAACTTTGGAACTCTTGTGACCCAACATAATGATTTCTTTAGACTAGACTGCAGGCTCCTGGGTGGGGCTTGGGGTGCCAAAGGAGCCTACAGGTTGGGGGCGGGGCTCGGGCCTGGGGCTAGGGGACTGGGGCACAGGATTGGGGTGTGGCCTTACCTCCAAAAGCTCCTGATCAGTGGTGCCATGCGGTGCTAAGGCAGCCTTCCTGCCTCTCCTGACATTGTGGACTGTGCTGCACCGCTGAAACAGCTGCTCTTTCCCACAGGCACTGCTTCCCCTACTCTTCCAGTGGCTGGTTCTCAGTCAATGGGAGCACAGAGCTTGTGCTTGGGGTGGGAGGAGCACACAGAACCCCTTAGCCGCCCCCCCAACACCACCAGTAAACCTAGGAGCTGGACCTGTGGCTGGCTGCTTCTGTGGCATCTGTTTTGTGAACACAGAAAATGGCTATTAGAAAGTTCAAAGAGCAAATTTCTAGCCTGTGTCAACACTTTTTATAACCTTTAAAAAGAAAAGGGTAGACCCAATATAAATTTGCCAATCAGTCTTAAAAATACTGGTAAGGTATAATAATGATTGCAACTTCTTGAACCAATGAGTAATCATCCTACTGTGTTCTGAGCAAGCTGCAAGTAATAAAGCAGCCTTCCAGAGAGCCCTACAAACAGGGAAGTGCAATAATCAAGCTTCTTGGACACGAGGGCATGTGATGAAATTGCGAGGTCAATCAGCCAGAAGAAAATGAAAAGCTTCCATATCACTTCTAATTCAGGCTCACGTATATTTATTGAAAGGACAAGCGTGAGAGCGATGTTATGACTCTTATTCTGATTCGATATTTCCAAATTAATCTCCTGAGTAAACAAAGAAGGAACCTCTGTGTATAAACAACCTCTCTCCAAAAGCAAAATGTATGGTTTCACAGGACTGAAAACAAGATAGCTGGAGCACGGCCAGCTAACAGTATTGTTCATTTAGCTAACCTCTTGATGCTAATGCTAAAGAACACTACTTTTATTTCTGATTAATTTAAGTTTATATCCAGGTTTCTGACTTAAAGTGCAGACACTTTTGGTAACGGGGCAGCAGTAATTACCAGCAGTAGATAAATTATTTTGCACGCTTGCAAACTGTGAGGGTTTCAAGCTGAGATTTTCAAAAGAACTGAAAAGAGTTAGGTATCAAACTAATTAGGCACCTCCCTCTCTCTTAGGTGCCTTTGAAAACCACAGACTTAACAACCTTTCAAAAAGCAGCTATGTACAACTTTCTTTGTTACTTGGTTTCTGTTATACCCTACATAGCTATTTAATCATAGTAATCAAATAGGTAAATTATGGCAGTGCTTAGCATCCTCAGCTGAGTTCAGGTTGCCATGGTGGTAAGCACCATCCATAAATATAGTAAGAGAAAGACCATGTCAAGAGTAAGGCCCTACATTTGTGCCTGCTCAGCCTCCTGACAGCCTAAGTCAGCTATGTTGCCTGATTGGCTGAGGAAGCTAGCAGCCCGATTCATGCACCCGGCAACAGCTCACTGATTGCTCAACACACGTGGTTAACAAACTAGAAAAATACAACCTCGTAGGAGCCACTATAAGGCAGGTGCCTAACTGGTTGGATTACCATTCCCAGAGAGTAGTTAATAGTCATGCTGGAAGGGCATTAAAAAGTAGGATTCTCCAGGGAGCAGTTCTGGAACCAGTTCTGTTCAGTAACTTCAACCATTTAGATAATTGCAACGAGAGTAAGCTTGTAAAGTCTGAGGATGACACCAAGCTGGGAGCAGTTGCAAGTCCTCTGGAAGACAGAATTATAATTCAAAATGATCTGGACAAACTGGAGAAATGGTCTGAGAAAAAATGAGATGCAATTCAATAAGGACAAAGGCAAAATACTCTGCTTAGAAAGGATCAGTTTCACACATACAGAATGGGAAATGACTACCTAGGAAGGAGCATTGTGGAAAGGGATGTAAGGGTCATAGTGGACCACAAGCTAAATATGAGTCAACAGTGTGACACTGCTGCAAACAAGCACACGTAATTCAGGGATGTATTAACAGGAGTCATGTAAGCAAGACACAAGACATAATTCTTCCAGTCTACTCCACAATGATTCTGCCTCAGCTGGAGTATTGTGTCCAGTTCTGGGCACCACATTTCACAAAACATGTGGACAGACTGGGGAAAAAGTCCAAAGAAGATCAACAAAAATGAGCGAAGTTCCGGAAGACATGAAGCAACACTGAAAGAACTGGGTTTGTTTAGTCTGGAAAAGAGAAGACTGACAGGAGGCATATAACAACCTTTAAGCTACTTGAAAGCTGTTATCAACCAGGAGGGAGAAAAACTATTTTCCTTGACATATGAGGATAGAACGAGAAGCAAACGGCTTAAACTGTAGCAAGGGAGATTTAGGTTGGACATTACGAAAAACTTCCTAACTGTCAGGGTGATTAAACACTAAAAAAATGCCTAGGGAGGTTGTAGAATCCCCATCATTGGAGATTTTTAAGAGCAGCTTAGACAAACACCTGTCAGCGTTGATCTAGGTGGTGCTTGGTCCTGCCATGAGTGCAAGGAACTGAACTTGATGATCTTTCAAGTCTCCTTCCAGTTCTATGATTCTATGATGGTGGATTCTCTGTCTCCTTGTGCTCACTTCATTACAAGTCCTGCTACTCCAGCTGTGGCCGTGTCCTGCACCCACCCTCATTCCAGCCCTGACCCAGTCTTGCTTCTGCGTTGGCTCCAGGTAATCCAGTTCTGACCCTGGGTGCTGATTCCTAGCTCAGACTCTGTTTCAGCCCTTAGCTCTGGAAGTAGGACTGTAACCTCAGCTTAGACCCTCCCCTCTGACTGCTTTGACCTTGGGGTCTGTCATTCAGATTCTGCCTACTAGGCCTAACTGTCTGTGGCTCAGCCACCCGACACCCTACCCTAAAAAGCTTACAGTCTAAATAGACAAGGCATACAAAGGCCAGGAGAGGGAAATATCTGTATTGCCATCGTACATGTGATGAAATATTGCAGGGGCGGGGGGGTGCTGGAACAATTTATATACTAGGGGCAGTGAGAGCCATTGAACCAAACTGTAAACCCCAGTATATGATGAGAAACACTTCACACCAGGGGATGTTGCAGTGTCCCCCTACAAGCTAGTTCCAGCACCTATGTTCTGCTGATCTCAGCAGCAAAACACTCAATGCCATCAATGACAGATTTCACTCCCCATATCAGGTCACACAGGAAGTCTGTGGCAGTGGTCAGAATTGCATGTGGACTTCCAAAATCTAAGACAAAATTAAGACTCAATCTCTATTCCTATTAACACTAGAACTTCAAGACTGATTCTCATCTTCCACTCTGTGTATATTTATACTACTCATTAATTTCTGTAAGAGTTATGCATATGGCTTTAGGGTATGTCTACATTGCAGTGTAAGACTCCTGCTCAAGCCAACCGCCCCCTTTCCATCTACATGCAAATCTGTGTGGCTCGGGCCACAGAGCCCTCAAGAGGTGGGGGGGAGGAATCCAACCCCGAGTCCCACTGGGTCCAAACATCATAATTTTGCAATCTGGGTGTATCTTGGGCTTGGATGTCCAGGCTTATGTCCAGAGAGTCTGCCAACACTATCCCACAATCCCATGGGTCAGTATTCCTTGGCCGTTCTATCCCAAAACTTAGCCAATCAGTTCTGAGGAAAGTAAACCACATGGTTCAAACCTGCTTGGCATTTAACTCTTCCATTTTATTCTGAGCAGCAAACTGCAGACAAAGCAAATCATGTCCTGTGTTAGCTATGGCCACCAACCAGAAGTAGTTCTTTGCCAGACATGCTGCTACCTGGTCATGGCACCACAGTCAGTCTTGTAAATTTCAGGTGCTAGCTCAACTTCAGGAAAAGCACCAGAAATGGCCATATGTACCCAAACAATAGAGAATATGGGATGAAATAAAATAGTAACAAGTGCAGGGAACAGATGAAGCAGCTCAAGAGAAAGGGTGAGGACCACACTTCTGGGAACTCCCCATTGTCTTTTACAATGACTTTGACTGGGTAATGGGTACAATACCTCAGTCAACCAGTATGGCAACCTTCTGATCCCCAGATCTAGTATAGCATTAGAGTACAGCTAGCAGCTGCCAGGTCAGTGACTCTCATGCCCCTTGGAGGCTCCCCAGCAGGCTTTGATGCCAGAGCAGCTGCAGCTTATCCTGAGCCCATACGCAGAGGAGTTGTTTGATAACCACTATCATGGATGATCAGCCAGCCTCAGAACTGGCTGAAGAAGCTGAAGATACTAAAGGAGCCTGGAGTCTGGTACATGTTTGGCTCCATGTCTGTTGGTGTTTAATATACGAATATGAATACATTACTTTATGACCAATGCATTTTATTACAAGACATGGGTAGCAGTTAAACAAGCATTTAAGATTAAACTTTTGCTGCTCATTTTTACAAAGATGCGGTGGGATGCTTCCCTTTCAGCAGACCACATCATGCAAATCAGCCATGCCCCAGTACAATGAAGCATCTCCCAGGGGTTGGGGGAGAGGATTGCAATGTAGCACATGGATGACCAAATCCTTGCTGTATTTCAGAGAGCTGGGTCTGTGCAGTCCAGAAGTGTGCCAGTGAAGAGGAGAGCTGATTAGGCAGTTCTTGAGAGCTCATATTGTCATGTGTGTTTTCATGTGGTACATAGGTAGATATAGGCAGAGCAGGTAAGCTCCAGCTGCACACATTAACTGCAGGAATGCAGAGTTTTCAGCAGCTCATACACAGGCAGTAATCCATGGGGATTCTACTGCTGCATACTGTTGTTTTTTCCCATGAATTTTGACCCAATCACAGGTGCTCATAGCTGCAAACTGCTCCTGCAGCAGGAACCTCAAATAGGTAGTCACAGTTCTAGGAAGGGTGTATTTTTCAAGCCCTTCTCCATAGGACGTGGGTCGGCTTCACTAATAGATGTGTAACTCAGGCCAGGTGGACACTACAGGGAAAAATCACACTAAATCAAACTCCAGAAGATCAACCACCATTGCATCGATCTTCCGGTAAGTGTAAATGTACCCTCAGTCATCATAAGCCTGAACACCTCTGTTGCATACACAACTAGCTGGCTTCCAAACAGTAGCTTAGAATAAAATGTTCCTTTGCCATTCAGCTAGATCTAGGATTTTTGTTTTCCAGAATGTGAAATGCCTGAAAAATATTGAGAAAGCTAATGAAGTAAACCACAACACACACACACACACACACACACACACACACAGTCAGTGATTTTTTGAACTTATAGCATTTGTAAATTTCACCTTATCATTCTGCTTAACTCTATTTTGTGCATGGAGCACCTGGGGTTGTAAGCATTGCTCTGAAAATATATTGGAGCTGAGTTTTACAAAGCATCTTCTTTTTTAGCCTTCAGATTTAAAAGATCATTTTTTTCTGAAGATGTACTTAAGCTTTTTTGAAGTACTGAGGCACTAATGTCTGGCTTTATGTCTATTTTCCAGCCTTTCCAGCTCTGTAGCCCAGCCACAGCCTAGAAAGAGCCAGGGATTTTGAACTGTCATGAAGCAGCCCAAAAAGCTTGCTGTTCTCCTAGCGAGCTCCATGCTAACGAGCAGTCTCCCCTGGATTTTTTCAGGGTTAAGGGACTGGTAACAAAGAGGCTTTTAGCCGGCACAGGCATGTCCTCACAGCTTGTTTACTGCCAGCAGCAGCCTCTGCCAGCCCTGAGATCTCACCTGGCTATGCTAATTAGCCATGTGATTATGCTAATGAGCAGCCATTTGCAATTGTGACACTGATCATTAGCATGGAGCTGCTGGGAGAACAACTACATGTAGAGGTGTCCATGGTGAATAAGAGCCAATGAACAAGCAGAATGCCAAAGGGAAAAGTATATACAGCAAGGAAAAAGACACAGACAGACTGCAGAGTGCAGGAGAGACCTGCAGTGAGGTTTCTAGACCAAGAATGGTGATTAAAAGAGGAAGACAGAGCAGATGACATGTTTGCACTTGCAGTAATGGTGATGCTAGTTCAGGTTCCTTCTCCATAACCCAAGTTCTTTCCACAGTACCGCTCCACAGTCCAGGAGTGCACTGGTGAATACTGAGGGTAGGTGGCCCCTAAAACCAAGATTGAATGCAAATTGGACGGGGCATGCATATTCCTGGAATCCGCTACCCCCTGAAGTCTTCCACTCTCATTTAGTGCCAAGTGCATGCTAAATGTGGTAGAAAGGGAAAGTCGAATGAATGCCAAGAGACAAGCAGAAGTAGGGGGTTATTTTTTTGTATGTATTAGTTACGCTGTTTTGCACTGCTCAGTATTTTTACGTGCTTTGTTTCATTACTGGCTTTGGTGTTTTAATGGAACTGGCCTGCCTGAGAATTCTTTAATATTGTTTTCTTTTTTCTTTTTGTAATATAGATATGTTAGCATTTGGTTCAGAAAGGGGCAACTAACATGATTAGGGGCTTGGAACAGGTCCCACATGAGGAGAGGCTAAAAAGATTTGGGACTTTTCAGTTTAGAAAAGAGGAGACTGAGGGTGGGACATGATAGAGGTATGTAAAATTATGACAGGTGTGGAGAGGTGAATAAAGAGAAGTTATTTCTGGGTAGCAGGTTTAAAACTAACAAAAGAAAGTTCTTCTTCACTGAGCACACACTTAACCTGTGGAACCCCTTGCCAGAGGAGACTGTGAAGGCTAGGACTATAACAGAATTTAAGAAAGAGCTAGATAAATTCATGGAGGTTAGCTCCATAAAAGGCTATTCGCCAAGGGTAGGAATGGTGTCCCTGGCCTCTGATTGTCAGATGGATGGCAGGAGACAAATCACTTGATCATTGTCTTCAGTCCGCCCCCTCTGGGGCACGAGGCACTAGCGACTGTTGGAAGACAGGCTACTGTGCTAGATGGACCTTTGGTCTGACCCAGTATGGCCGTTCTTATGTTCTTACATCGCTAAGGAAGTGTATTAACTTCATTGCATCACATCATATGCAATATATGTATTTAAAGAATAAAGACCTTATGTAACCCTTCTGCCAGGTAGAGCCAGCAGCAACCAGGTTCAGGTTCAATTTCAAGTAGTTCCTCTCCATCCATCCAACATAGAACCGGCTTGGGCTCCCATTCAGTACACTGGGGAATTCAGACACCACCCCTGGGCACATCTCAAGGCAATGCTTCTCCACTCTCAAGCAGAGTCTGAGCGCAGAAAAGAAACTTTTAATAAAAAGGAGGGAAGTAACATGGCATTAATTTGGGAAAACACCACAAACAAAGAAATTCATGAGTAAAAGTCCAACCCCAAGTCAGTTGGGCAATGTCCTCTTCCTCTCAGGTTCTTAAGTCCAGCAACTCAAAATGTCCTCTTCACATGCCCAACTTTTTTGGCACCCCTCTAACAGTTGCTGTCTTTGGTCAGGGAAGACCCAGAGTTCACAGTTGCATCTGCAAGGTTCATCTCCCATCCTGATTAGGGGTGGTAAAGTGGCACTTTACTCACTCTACTGGTTACTTGCCATATCTAAGCAGGGGAATGGTCCCACTATTGTGAGGAACTTTCCTGGCTCCTATACTACTCTGGTGAAGTGGACCAGCGAAAGGATATGAGTCCTCACTCCCACACCCTTTACCCAACGGCCTCCCTGACCCTGAGGGCTCCCCTTTCACTCCTCTGAGTAGCAGAGTCCTTGAAATCCCAACAAAGTTGGGCCCAGGTTTCCTGGGGCTGAATCCCCAACCTCGTGGTCGCTTAGGGCAGGGGCTAGGGTGTCCCCATTCCAGGGTGGTCCCTCTTCACACTGGATGCTTCCCTGAGCCATGGATCACCTCATATAGTTCAAAGCCAATACAATTAATTACACAGCAACTGATTAAAAAGAAAAGAATAAGGGAAAATGAGAGAGGTTAAAAGAAAGAGAACAAATAGCCCCGCTCTGTGGCATGAGGATATCACAACCAGCGGTCTCCTGAGCAAAAGCACAGTTCACTGTCTGTTCCTTGTTATGTCCCCAAGCTCCCTCTCAGGCCCAGGCTGTGCTGTGGGGGTGAGGCTGCGGGCTGAGCATGCTTGCTCTGGCAGTGACCACAGGACTTGAGGCTCTAAGTAACAGTGCCCTTCTCCCAGTTGGAATTATAATCCCTCTCCAAGTCCAGCCTGCAAGGCCTCTTGATTGTGGTGTTTATTTACCCAGACCCTCTCCCTCACTTTTGCTGGTCCCATCTGCTCGCCACATCCAGCTGCAGACTGTGTTGCGTTGTCAGTCTCCAGCTCCTTGCATTGTTTCTCTGACCCCTTTGGCTCTCTGGTCACTGCAGACCTGCTGCAGCACAGGATCGGTGCTCTTTGGGCTGCATGGGCCTCTGGCTCTGTCACTCCAGGTCTGCCTCTCAGCACAGCTGCAGTCGCTGCTGCTCTTCTTAGCTCTCTCTTCTCTTTCCTCAGAGACCCAGTCAAAACCCAGCTCACATGGTGGATGGGACCTGGCCTCCTGATTCCTTTGTTGGCCCATCCAATCTGTCAATCTGGCTGACCTGGAGTGTTGGCCTCTTTCCATTGTCACTGAGGACTGTCCATCTCAGGGCCTTGGTTTCTCCTGGACCCTTCCCCTTTTAGTACTGGCAGCTAGCCAAACAAACTCCCTCCCTGCCACTGAATTTTAGTAAGGGGCCAACACTCCCTTTACACATACACATGCTCACTGCTCTCCACCACTGCTCTGCCGGGTGCTTGTTGTGCCACCACTGCAACCCTATTCCCACCAGCCACCCAACCAGCTGCACTGCTACTCCTGCCAGTCATACTGTTGCTCCCTCTAGGCAACTGCTCACTGTTCCCACCGGCTTGTGGTGCATTTGGCTCTGGCAAAGCTCAGTGATTTCAGCCTTCAGTTATTTCAGCTCTTGGACCAAAGCACAGTCCAGCCACAAAAGTCTCCAGCATCCACTGGAGTAACTTTAAAATAATCAAAGAGACTCCTCATAGAGAATAGTACAGAGACCGAATACTACAAGATCTCTACCAAATATTCATAAACCTAAATTACCCACCAGGAGAAATAAAAAAACAAATCAACAGGGCCAGACGCATACCCAGAGACCAGCTACTCCAAGATAGGCCCAAAAAAGCCAAGAACAGAACACCACTGGTCATTACCTACCGCCCCCAACTCAAACCACTGCAACACATTATTAAAGAACTGCAACCTATTCTTAATCAGGATGCCACACTCCAGAAGGCCCTAGGTGACAAGTCTGCTCTCTCCAACAAACAATCTCCCAACCTTATGAGGATTCTCACCCATAACCACAGACTATATCGCAGGAACACCAGTCCTGGAACTCTTCCTTGCAACAAAGCCCGCTGCCAGCTTTGTCCACATATCTATTCTGGAGATACCATCACTGGACCTAACCAGGTCATTCACAGAATCATGGGCACATTCTCATGTTCCTCAACTAACATCATATACGCCAACATGTGCCAGCAATGCCCAGATGCTTTGTATATTGGACAGACTTCAAACTCTCTTAGACAAAGAGTTAATGGGCACAAAACAGACATAAAAACACTCCTAATCCACAAACCTGTTAGCCAGCATTTTAATGGAGGGAGCCATACTGTTAATGACTTACAAGTTTGCATCTTACTGAAGACGAATTTTCACAACAGTCTGGAGAGGCTGCTGAACTCTCTTTTATATTCAAATTCGCCACATTAACATGTGGTTTGAACCAGGATGTGAATTTTCTGGGTCATTATAGGGGCTCTTTTGCATACTTGGCTTTATCTAATTCTTGACTCCCCCCCACACACTTCTGCCCCTCTACTCTCTGATTTGCTCACCTTCATTTTTTTTTCTGATTTGTCCACCTTGATTACTATTTTTGGTTCTCTGTGCCTTAAATATTGAGTCTGTTTTGGTATGGCTATGGTCTGAAGAAGTGGGTCTGTCCTACGGAAGCTCCACCTAATAAATTATTTTGTTAGTCTTTAAAGTGATACTTGACTGCTTTTTTGTTCTCATAAAGAATGTTTTAGCTCTGGCATTGAACACCGGGAAGAAACAGGTTGAACCAATCTTACAGCTCTTGGTTGGGGCCTTCAGTTTCACAGTATTCTGGCAAATGTTCCTTGTCTATCCTGGTTGTTTAAACTGACAGTGTCTCTCTCCTTTTGGAAACAAGTTAAACACAATCTGTCTTTTCTGCATTCCTACAATAATTGCAAGCATGGGTGATCACATTTCACAATTCCTATGTTTGGCATTAACATAGTTTGTGGTCACACACTAACCAAATTTATTAGAATAAGCAAAATACCACTGTATCAGTTAAATACCTAGCAGATATAAGCATGCAGGTGCAAACTGTACGTACATACAGAAGCCCAGGGTTTCTTCTCCATTCCAGCAAGCTGCAATGGAAGCATTCCTTCATAGCCTGCTTCCATATAATAAGGCACATATAGGAAGTTGTATCTCACTATGTCTTTTCAGATCAGTCCATAATGAAAATCTACTGTTCATGTCACACAAATCAACATGCCCTTGTACCCACACCATACACTGACAGTATTTCATTTATGGTTAACATTGCTGAACAAAAAGCTTCATCAACACACCTTTCTCCCTCTCCCATTGTTCATGCAAGGCCAGAATGAGGTTGCACAAAGCTGCCTTATTCTGTGACAGATGTGCTTTTTGGCTGAGCATACAGTTCAGCACTCCAGCTCTATTACAGGTCCTCCCAAGGGCAATAGCTCACCTTTGGAGTCAGAACTGTGAAGTCTGAAGCAACGTACAACAGTGCAAGCAATACAGATGGCAATGGAATCCAAACAGTTCTATCAACAGTGCCAGTGAGTTTTCAACCTGCCAAAAGCATAACCAGCATTCTACTGAGAACGGAATCCAACCTTATGCTGTGAAGGCCTCTGATATCAGGCTACGGTTTCATAAACAAAGGCAAAAGACCATGTCCAGGGACCCCCATAACAATGTTGGGGACAGTAACTCCATATATGACAATGCCATTTGATGGTGATATTGTCCCAGTCTGTACAGGAATATCCACTCCCAATCAGCAGGTCACGCTGGCATCATGAATTTTTCAGGTCAGACCATTCTGACAAACAAAAACCGGGCTCCGTGATCAACAAGGTCCTGAGTAACAATGGAGTGTAGTACAATGTATAGTTTATTTATGCATGTGCTCCTTGAGAAAGAAAAAATATGAGCACCTGGGTCCCATCAGTGGCCTTGGCGAAGTTACAAAACTTCATTTTCACAAAACCAGCAGTGACTTCACTGACTGTTTATGTCCACAATCTTTGAATAAATCACACCTCTCAGCAATTCCACCACCATAGCCAATTTGCCAACAGCAAACTGGTTAGCAACAGATCTGTGGCAATCTCAGGTAGCCAGCTTCCAGATGGTTACAGCAAAGTGATTGTGGACTGGCATGGCCACTTTCATGGGAGTGTCCTCCCATGAGGGGATCCAGGCAAGCTGCTCACAAAACTCCAGAAATGTCAATTTCTTTATGTAAACGTTCTGTAGCCACTGCTGATCCTCCTGGCTCGACACAGTGATGTGACCTGTCTCTGCTTTGACCCTGCTCCAGAAGGACCAGTCTTCATTGTGAACATCAGCGGCTATACAACACCTCATGAGCTGCATGAGCCAGTTCAGGTGTACTATGTTTGCTTTGCCATCATCCTTGTCCTCTTGTGAGAGCTGCATTCATTAGGTCAGAAAATGCTGTCAAAATGTCCACCTCAGTCTCATTGATGCTAAACCAATTTCCTTACATAAGAGTGAAAGCACAAGCAGGACAAGTTCTTCAAATGGCATTGCCTCCAGGTTGCTGGATCCCATTCCTGGGAGCATGAAGACCCAAAAGAAAGGCTCAGATAGATGTATTGGCAGCTGTGACAACTTCCTATGCAGTGCCACAGGATGGATAGTCAAGTTGTCTCATAGCACGCCTAGCACAAAGTGCTAGCGGGGCTATAATTAGAGAGCGCACTGGGAAGCCTGTGATAGGCTGGTTTGAGTCCTCAGGTATATGTAATGCAGTGTGTACATGTGAAAGTTAGATCACAATCAGAGATTCTAACTCCAGGGTCAATCAATAGTCAGGGTGGGCATTCAAGTGCAAGTTTATAAACATCAGGCTTATGGACTCATTTCCAACAGACCTGGGCTTCCATTGCTGTATAAGCATATCCTTAGAGGTGAACAGATTCCTCAACTATTAACCAACAATGTGTGATTCTATTTTGAGTTCTTGGCTCTAAATCTAACAACTAATTGTCATTCATATTTTCAAATCTTAGCCGTACAGTTTCCTTCACTCTTAATGGAAGATGTATGTAAAGATTTTAGCCCTAAAAACATTTTAATTCGTCATTTATATTTGTCTATATAAAGATTAAACGGTGCTTATCTAAGATTGTACAATTCTTTGACCTGATCTTCTATAATACCATAGGAATTAATACTTAAGGAATCATAATACCATATGTAGTTCCCAAAAAATTATTTGAACACAGAAAGGTAAAGACATTCTAGAAAATATTACATTCTTCCTGTGCCATGTACCACATCAGTTTGCTAAGAAAACAGAAAATAAATTAATATGAATTAAAATGCATAATGGTATATGCTTGCTGTGACAAAATCAGGTCAGATGGCTGCAACAGAGTGGAAAAGGCAACTTTAGAAGGGTAAAAGAGCCACTTCCCTATTATCTAGAAGTGGCTTACTGTAGGTCAATCAGGATCAACTAAAAATAGGTTGTTTCAGACAAATTAGGATCAGCTGAGACAGGACTACCTTGGACCCCACTAGGATCAGCTGATTCCATTTCAGTACTGCTTGACACCTTTTAAAACCCTTCCCTGTTGGGAAGAGGACCTCTTCTTTCTCCAGTGTCTGCGAAGCTAGAAACACCACAGGAGTGAGCAGCCCCAAGAGGAGAGGCTGGGATCCCCCACAGAGGAAGATGACATGCTTAAACCTCTGCTAAGGGGAAGGCTAACTGCCCAAATGTGGCAGAAAGGGGGTGCTTTATCCAAGGACCCTTTTGCCAAATGGGAGAAGTGCAGGAGCAAGTAAGGCAAAGAAGTGCTCTTGTCACACTTCATATGCCAAACAACTTTTTACACACACATCAACGCCTTCCGTTTTCCAAATACATAACTTTCAGAATGGAAAATAGCAATATTTTATAATATATTTAAATAATGTATGTTCTTAATTGTCTTTGCATAAAAATTGCAGGAGGAACACTACCCATTTTTGCATTTTATTAGAAATCAATTATAAATTAACTTGACATTAAAAGATTAAAAATTCCATTTTGGAAGAAAGTTCAGTAATGAGCACATTAACTGTTCTTGTTCACGAGACACAAGAATCCAAGTAGCAAACTACAACAGACTAATGGTCTCTTGGCTGTTTAACTAAGCAAATTGCTACCAGAATTATTCTCCACCTATGGCTAATGAACAATCATCAGTACTACAAGAAGTCCTGTGGCACCTTACAGACTAACACATTATACAGCATAAGCTTTCGTGGTCAACGACCTGCTTGCCCACGAAAGCTTATGCTCCATAATATCTGTCAGTCTACAAGGTGCTACAGGACTTCTTGTTGTTCTTGAAGATACAGACTAACACGGCTACCTCTATGATACTAATCATCAGCACTATAAGTTATACACAAGTCATGAAACAGGACGTATTTTGTCGCTGTATGAAATAATTTGCAGCTTTTAAGGTGTTTAGGGAAATTAAGGATTTATACTGCTAAATCAATAAATGATTTGAACTGAGAATGAAACTGTGTTGAACGTTTTAAAAGTACCAAGTATGCTCAAAGTACAGTAAACTCTTTGGTATCCAAACAAAAAAGCAGTCCAGTAGCACTTTACAGGCTAACAAAATAATTTATTAGGTGGTGAGCTTTCGTGAGACGGACCCACTTCTTCAGACCATAGCCATACCAGAACAGACTCAATATTTAAGGCACAGAGAACCAAAAATAGTTGTTAAGGTTGGCAAATCAGAAAAAATGTAATCAAGGTGGGCAAATCAGAAGAGAAGGCAGGTGGTAGGAGGAAGGAAAGTCAAGAGTCAGATAAAACAAAGTATGTAGAACTCCATATAATGGCCCAGGTAATTGGCATCCCGGTTCAATATAAAAGAGAGCTAGGCACTCTCTCTTTGTAGATAATTCTTAAAGTTCCTTTTCAGTAAAACACAGATTTGCAGGTCATTAACAGAATAGCCCACTCCATTAAAGTGCTGGCTGACAGGCTTGTGAGTTAAGAGATTTTTGACATGTGTTTGTATCTATTCATTCTTTGTGGAAGCATGTTTACTGTTTGTCCTATATACAAAGCATGTGGGCATTGTTGGCATATGATGGCATATATGATGTTAGTAGAGGAACATGAGAACGTGCCCGTGATTCTGTGAATAACCTGGTTAGGTCCAGTGATGGTATCTCCAGAACAGATATGTGGACAAAGCTGGCAGCTCGCTTTGTTGCAAGGAAGAGTTCCAGGACTGGTATTATTGTGGTATAGTCTGCGGTTGCTGGTGAGAATCCTCATAAGGTCGGCAGGTTGTTTGTAGGAAAGAACAGGCCTATCACCTAGGGCCTTCTGGAGTGTGGCATCCTGATTGAGGATGGCTTGTAGGTCTTTAAGGATGCATTGCAGTGGTTTGAGTTGGGGGCTGTAGGTGGTGTTCTGTGGTTGGTTTTTATGGGCCTATCTTGAAGTAGCTGGTTTCTGGTTACTCATCTGGCCCTGTCAATTTGTTTTGATAGTATATAGACTAACACAGCTATCTCTCTGGCTGTGTCTACATTACCACCTTCCTTCAAAAGAAGGATGGAAATGAGGCTGTTCGCAGTTTAGTAATGAAGTGCTGCCGTGCAGACGCAGCACTTAATTAAGCAAATTCCCCCCCATGACAACTCCAAAGTTTTAAACTTTGAAGTACCAGCACACGTCTAGTTGCAGCACTCCCACCAGTACTTCAAAGTGCCGGGGCATCTTTGAAGTCCCCTTACTCCTCAAAATTTTGAGGAATAAGGGAACATCGAAGATGCCCCTGCACTTCGAATCACCAGCAGGAGCACCACGGCTAGATGCACTCCGGTACTTCGAAGTTTAAAACTTCTGAGTTGCCACGGGGGGAATTTGCTTAATGAAGTGCTGCGTATGCACCGCAGCACTTCATTAGTAAATGCCAAACAGCCTCATTACCATCCTTCCTTCGAAGGAAGGTGGTAATGTGGACACAGGCTCTGTGTCTTTTATATCCAGCATTCTATCATCCAGAACTCTCAAATAACTGGCATATTAACCATAAGTAAATTTTAGTTACATTTTCCATATGCACAGTATAGTGAAAGTAAATACAAATAAATACAACAAATACAGTATAAGTTTATAATATACAATACTACTGTTGTTGGCAAATAAAGTACTCTTCATACTTTCTTTTTGGTTCTTAATATCTAATCTTGTTTTTTTCTTTAGTGTTATATATTGCTAGGCGTACATCTCTATTACCCAGAATATTTGAACATCCTGCAATCTCTCTGTCCTAGAGCTGCTGGATATGGAAGAGTTTACTGTATCAAGAATATCTGAACCTGTGATGGTAACAGAGAGTAAGCCGTGCTAGTCTATACACTATCAAAACAAAAAGCAGTCAAGTAGCACCACGAAAGCTCACCTAATAAACTATTTTGCTAGTCTTTAAAGTGCTACTTGACTGCTTTTTGTTTTAAACCTGTGATGGAGCACCTATAAGAAATTAACTTGTTTAGTAATAGCACAGTTTCAAATCTAAAGTATATTTGCAAGATAAATATTAATTAAAAGTCTCCCTGTTAGGATAATGTCATACAAAGCCAGAGTGCCTGTGGTGATTTCTCACACTGCTGTGCACCATATGCCATGGAAGGTTACACTGTCTGTGCCATTTGAACAAGGTTCCACCAAATTAACAAGACTGTTAAAAATAATCTCAGTTTGTTCCAAACGTAAATTGAAAACAAAGGAGTTTCACATCAAACAAAAGGAAAAAAAACGATTTCCTTTCTGTTCTTTCTAGATTGTGTATTCACTGTAGTCCTCTGTTGAACATCAAAGGTTGCCTTTCAAAGAGTAAAGGAGCAACAATATTAATGAAGTAAGCAAACAGTCTTCCCCGCCCCGCCCCCCCCGCCCCAAATAGTCTGATGATCCAAAGCCCATTGAAATCAATGGGAAATCTCTCTGGGTTTTGGAGCATATCCTTAGATCCTGCCCATTTATAAGCCCCACAAACCAGCAAAACTATGAACAAGGCTGGCTCATGTTACCAAGTCTCAGTCACCACTTCTGTGACCTGCCGGCCAACGCCTCACATGGGCTAAAACCCAGAATAACTTCAGCTCCATACATCAGCTCCTGCCTGGAACCTCGGCTCCACTCCAGGGCTACGGTAACACTAGCGAGTTTTGGAGACAAAACTGGGGGTTTTGCAGACAAAACTAATGGAGCATGCACACAAAAAATGCATTTTGTTAACAGAAACTGTTGACAAAAAAACTGGGTAGAACTCCGGGGACCCTTTTGTTAACATACATAGCGGATCAAAAGAGCTATCCCCTTTCATGTGTAGATACGATCTGTAGACGAAAGTTTTTTACAAATGTCTCTTCGGACAGTAACTTGCATGGACAGATCGCAGCAGTGAAACTGTAGCCCTGGAGTGGCAGCACCGTGCACTTACTGCGGGGGGTTCGGGGGTGGGGGCTGCCTCGGCTCCAGCCTCTCCCGCCAACAGCCCTTCTGGGGTGCTGCAGGCCTCAGCTCAACCCATGCATGTGATTCCGTCTCATCTGCTCTCCCCCACCCCCAAACGCATAAGGAGAGCGCGCTCTCCATTCCGCTGGGCGGGGCAATCCCCCGGGCTCTGGCACGCAGCTCCTGTTCGGGTGGGGAGGGGGACAACCCAGCTGGGAGCGGGATGTGCCAGCCAGGAGCCAGGGCACGGCCAGAGAAGAGAGAGACTGCCCCCCCTCCCCCCGCGAGCCAGGCCACGCCTCCCGCCTGTCCGAACACGCCGAGCCCCTGACTCCCCAGGACAGCCCCGCCGCCGCTGCCACCTGTCTCCCGCCCGAGCGCCCGCGCTCTGCTGCCATTGGCCGCCACCGCCGCCTACCGAAGCCTGCGAGGCACAAAAGGCGTTGCTAAGCGGAGGCTTATTTGTTTCCCTCCTTTTCTGCGCCCCCCCTCCCCCCACTTGCTGACGAGAGCCTGGGTTCACTTGCAACGTGTCAACTGCACCGGTTCTCTCGCTGCTCCCCCCCCCCTTTTTTTTTCCTTTCTTCCGGGGATGGTGACTGGGTAGTTTGTAGCGACTCCCCGGCAAGCCATGGCTTAGAGGAGAGGGAAGGAGGCAGGAGGAGAAGAAGAAGATGAGTTTCCACAAGGAGGATGGTGTGGGGAGCCTGTGCCACAAGGCGCTGCAGATCATCTCCGAGCTGTGCCTGGGCGGCCAGGTGGAGTGGGAGAAATGTTCAGGCATCTTCCCGTTGGAGAGCACCAAGCAAGGTATAGGCAGCACAGGTACAGTGGACTCTCCTCGCCTGCTCGGCTCTGGGCTTCGGCTGCTTCCGCCCTCTTCTCTCCCCCACCCCGTCCCCCTCGCTCTGCGCCCGGCCGCTCCTGCGCTGCCGGAGGGCAGAGACTCAGGGAGGACAGGCGCGCGGGCCGGCTCTCCGCTCACAGCCGCGGCGGCGGGGGGCGTGGGCGTGGGAAAGTGCAACTTTTCCTCTGCCCGCAAAGTTGGGCGCGTGGGAGGGAGAGCGAATCCGGATTGAAGTACCAGGAGCCCGCAGCAGGGTTTCTTCCAGCGCTCAGCACCCAGCACCGCCCAGGCGAGGGTCCCAGAGTCCCGCTTGCCCGGTCGGTGCTGAGTGTGAAGCGGAGCCGCGGGAAGGACCCCAGGCCGTTTGGGGCAGCGATGCTGCGGAGCGTGGGGACGAGAAGTCCAACGGGCGGGGAAATGCCTGGAGAGGGTCCAGGACCGAGTTATCTGGGGGTGGAGGAAAAGGACCCCCCACAAAGTGGAAGCCCAACAGTTAGCTGGGTTCGCGCAATAGGAAATATCCCCCTTGCAGCCCCGCTCCTTCCCCCTAAGGCAGGTCCCCCCCACCCACCTCCCCCGGTGGAACTTCCCTCGCTCATTGTTTGGAGCGGACCCTGCCTTAGCCGCGGCGAAATGTTTCCCTTCTCAACGCCGGAAAACTGCTCCCTCCTGTTGCATCGCTGCGCGGGGGGCGGCTGGGCTGGAGTTGGAAACAATGGCTGGGAATGGATGTCCCGGGGGAAGGGAGACTTAGTCGACGTGCCTTGACTTACTCCGAGTCTCCCCCCCTCTCTTCTCCCCGGCGGCCTTTAGTTTTCCTTGCGATGTTTTGAGCTCAAGGCTTCAGCAGGCAGCCGCCCGGGCAAGGGGTTGTCTGGCTTGGGTGCGCTGCTGCTGGAGGGTTGCTCAGGCTTCGCGGAGTCGCTGGGAAGGGGCAGTGCACGGGGGCTCTGTTCGCAGAACGGAGACGCGCTGTTGAGATGTAACAGAGAGGAAGCCGCGCTAGTCTACACACTATCAAAACAAAGAGCAGTCAAGTAGCACTTTAAAGACTAGCGAAATGGTTTATTCTGTGAGCTTTCGTGGGACAGACCCACTTCTTCAGACCATAGCCAGACCAGACCAGACTGTTTTGGTCTGGCTATGGTCTGAAGAAGTGGGTCTGTCCCACGAAAGCTCCTCACCTAATAAACCATTTTGCTAGTCTTTAAAGTGCTACTTGACTGCTCTTTGTTTGGATACTGTTGAGATGGTTTGTAATGCGCCCACCCGATTCCTTTGCCGAAGTTTTAACGATGGAGAAAGTAGGTTGTGTTCTAGGGATGGGAGGGGGAAAAAAGAGAAAGGCCACGGGGGACCGCACACCAAGCCAGTGATTTGCCTTGGGGGTGCTTTCGGGTCCTTCTGGGCACCCCATTTGGCAGCGACCTCGTACTGACCCTGCAGAATAGATGGATTTGGAGATGCACATCTCCTAGAACTGGAAGGGACCTCGGGAGGTCATCTCGTCCAGTCCCCTGCCCCCAGGGCAGGACCAAGCACCATCACTGACATCTATTTGCCCCAATCCCTAAATGGTCCTCTCGAGGATTGAACTCACAGCCCTAGGTTTAGCAGGCAAATGCTCAAACCACTAAGCTTAGTGGTGTAACAGGGCTTGGCACCTCCCAGGTGTCTGGGAGTGAACGGAAAAGTCCGTTTTAGCCGTGCAGTCTCCATTCACCCCATAGCATGTGCCCTGGTGGAAGGGGGAGAGGGTCGCCAAGGACGCGCATCCATTTCCCTTTGCCTAGGGCTCATGGGCGTGTGTAAAGGGAAGCCTGCTGGTTCAGGTACTGCTCGGGGGTCAGCTCTGTTCCCCTCGGGGAAGAAGTTAAGGGTAACCAAAGGTGAAACTCGTTCCCATTTGCTTAGTTAACGCAGCTCACGTGGTACCGTATTTGATCACTTACTGCACACCGAGGTTAAGGGGTGAGCTGCCTGATGGCTTCTGAATTAGCTCCCGGTTTCTGGCTGAGGTTGTATCTTTCACGTCACTTTGCTCATAGTTTGAGTCCATTCAGTTGCCTGTTGCATGGCTGTGTGTGTGTTTAAAGGGAGCGTTTAAAATTAGCCCATGTCGGTGCTTTATTCTTTATGCGCTCGCAGGCGAGAGCTGAACAACAGAGCAAATAGATAAACCTGTCGTTTTAAAATCCTTGTAAAAAACTGTCGCGTAGAAGTCCCACCTCTGGTTTCTTTAAATGCCCAAAATCTTCCGTGCATATTCGGCAACAGGGTGATTTTTTACCTCTCAACAGTCCCGGGATAGAACAGGGACACTCCTCGCTTAAAAAGAGAAAGGAGTGAGGATCTAATGTATTTCCAGCCCCAGATATCAAAAAACCCACAGCATCAAGAACAACCACAACAACAACACCCCTTCCAGTTCTTTCTCCTAGGCTGAGGCACGGCGTGCCAAGTTTGATTCTAAAGTGTATTTACATACCAATGAATATAAGGATCCATAATGAGATCTCCCTGATCAAGTCAACGCTAGCTGGCGCCTCTGGATCATTTTATGTGTTTATTTACATTAGCCAAGAACAAAAGAAAAGATTTTGCTGCTATTGGAGTTGTGTCAAAAGCCTCAAAGTCTCCAGTGGGAGCAGAACCCAGAAGGAAGTTTAGTCGACATCCATGGAGGTGCTGTATCTCCAAGTTATGCAATGTGACTGTTGCCGAGGAATACATGTCTTCTATGCAAATAGAATACATAGTAGGCTCTTAATAGAGTGTGTATGTGGAAGTGTTGCTAATGGATGAGATTGTTTTGAACTAAGCAATAGTCTCACTAGCATTTTAAATTAAATATATTTAGTATATTTGTGAGAAATAAGTACATGTTAATCATCTTGATCCAGACTGAATCATATCATATGGAGATGTAGCTGGTGTTGAGCTTCAAAACCTTGGAGTAAGATTGTTTTACTTAGAGTAGAAGAGCACACACTGCAATGTGTATTGATTTTAAAGGTCATTATTAATTTTATTACAACAAACATAAATGCAACATAAAATAAGATGTGAAACATACAAAGGTGCTCTCCAAGGTACTGATAAAGCGATTTTTTATGTGTAGAGATTTAATTTCAGCACCTGTTTTGATAGTAGATTGCATATATTAATTCTGTGTATTTCTTCAAAACCAATAATCTTATCTGTATTTTAAATTTATAACCCTTAACTAACTTGCAACTGTAGGCCAAAAGGCATAGGATTTGAAATTTAATATGCTGGGGCAGTAACAGTTTGTCAGGAAGTAAAAGTGGCTCAGGTGAGAACATAAAATTGCTTCCCCAGAGGATTACTAGAAACATATCTTACAAAAATAATGCTATAAGATGTGTTTTCTAAATTATCAGGATATTAGATTATAATATGTTCCCCATTTGATAAATGTTTGCTACAGTTTTAACTTCTCTCCAGCAAGTACCTTGTCTACTTTGTTTTAATAAGCTATAGACTCTTTGGGTATCTTCACATGAAAACACATGCTTTAAAATAAACACATTCTTTCCTGTAGTATGGAATTTCTTCATTTCTCATTAATATGTGACTATGCATGTTTTCAAACTCACTGACGTTTTTAAACTCTTTCTTACATTAAATGAAATTTCTAATGCACTGATAAAAAACTAGATTCAGCATCTCTTCTTCAGACAAAACTTCCATTCAAATCACTGGGCATTTGACTGCAAACCTCTTAACTCTCAGTGGTGAATGGTAGTGTTGTTGAGTACAGCTATAAAGTCTTTAGGATTACTTGTGTGAGAGACTGCTTATTACTGTAAGGAGTTCTCAGTCTGCCTATGACCACAGTAGAGTTCACTTAAAGAAACGCAGCAGGGTCAGGCCAAAAGTTAGATGATCATAGCCAAGTTCTGCCACCTGTGTCAAATACTATCAGATTCAGAGAGTAGTACAAGTATACACTTGCAGTGATATCAATTAGACTAATTTGCCAAATAAGGTATTACCCAGCATGAGTGAGGGATAGCAGGATCGACTCCAAAATTATTAGTGTCACCTAGATGCTTAAAAGATCCTATTAGTTGGCTCATATTACTAACGGCACATCAGTGAACCACCACCAGTATGGATTAGTAGGCAGTCTACTCCAAAGTTGGATGAATGAAAAAGTGATTTCCTCCTACACATTTTCTTCTCTCTCCATTGAAGAATGGCAAGCTTTTTCTATAGTCATGTATACTTCTCCATGAGCATCAGTGTTCATTAAGATTATTATCAATTGCACATCGATTAACTTAATTTGTGTTTGAAAGTTACTATATCTCTACAGTAAGAATAGTTACAGAGAGAAAGCTGTGCTAGTCTATATACTATCAAAACAAAAAAGCAGTCAAGTAGCACTTTAAAGACTAACAAAATAATTTATTAGGTGAGCTTTCGTGGGACAGACCCACTTCTTCAGACCATAGCCAGACCAGAACAGACTCTCTTTTATATTCAAATTCGACACATTAACACATGGTTTGAACTGGGATGTGAATTTTCTGGGTCATTATAGGGGATCTTTTGCATACTTGGCTTAATCTAGTTCTTTACTTCCCCCCCTCCCCCTTCTACCTCTCTGATTTTCTCACATTGATATTTCTTTCTGATTTGTCCGCCTTGATTACTATTTTTGGTTCTCCGTGCCTTAAATATTGAGTCTGTTTTGGTATGGCTATGGTCTGAAGAAGTGGGTCTGTCCTACGAAAGCTCCACCTAATAAATTATTTTGTTAGTCCTTAAAGTGCAAGTTGACTGCTTTTTTGTTTTGGTAGTAAAATAGCTGTGTTCCTTAGCAGTGCAAGATGTCAGCTGGTGATACAGGACATTTTCCCACAATGTGAGTTTTTTGCCTTTCTTTAATTTAATATAGTGAGTGCCTTTTATGAATGATTATGCAAACTAAAACCTATATTAAGTGTCCCTATTCCTGTATGCTGTCATACTTGATGGTGGTCAGCGTTGGTATCTCTTTGATTATTACATCTGAACATGCCCTTTTGTTAAAATAATATTTTCTCTCAAAGCCAGAACTTGAATATGAATTTCAGTTAATGTAATTTCCATGGATTCTTGAAGGAGCATTTGCATTTATTTGCAAACACTTCTTCAAACCATCAGATGATGCTTGTCAACTGCATTTACACTCAGATTAAATTAAAAACAATCTCACTAATTAAAACCCTGTAGCAAACATAATTTAATATATTCTGACACCAAAAAGTAATGCAAATACACATTTGTTGTTAAAATGTTAACAATATTACCATATTTAAATATCTAAACACTTGAATACAGAACATTTAAACAACAATATGCACACCCAGTTCACACGAGTATTATTTGCTACAGGATTGAAAATACAGTGCTCGGAGATGATACAAGAGATTTCTGTTAAAAGTAGAATAGACATATGGGGGGGTTCCTCTGCTGCTCCTCACATGCATGGATAACACCTATTTATGTGTATAGGTGAGGTCCAAAATTTTAAAGGTGCTAAGCACCCTCAGGTCCTATTAACTTCATTTGGAATTGTGAACAGTCCTCTGCTTCTCACAATGAGACTGTTTTTGTTTTGTTTTCTCATACCAAGCAGTAGTATCTTAGTTTGGTACAAGGAATAGTATTTAGTGTGAGATTATATATGGCATGATGGTGTTTGGCTTGGGTTGAGGTTTTGGAAGGAAGCCTTCTCCAGCTATCTCTCTGTGGTCATGCAGCTGTTGCCCAGCCACTCCTCACTCTCCGGCAACCAGTGGCTGTTGGATCAGCATATTTGCATATTTCTTAATCTTTATTATGTCTCTCAAACCTAGATGTACAGTTGTACATCCCTTGTCCCTTCCTCCCTATGTGCCAGCTCCCCAACCCCTTCCCTTACACAATGGAACCACACCAGTTCCTCAGCATCTAGTCTCTCAGTAGCAAAGGCGAAAGTGGCAGGATATGTGTGTGGAGAAGAAGTGAAATTTCAAGAAGCTTATACACCCCATTTAGAGTGGATAGAAGGACTTGTTTCTGTTCAACTAAACATTATATTGTAGTGTCTCAGTACATCAGGATGGTATGGTTTCACACTGAATTCAGTGTTCAGTTTGGTCCCCATGTCTTAGAAAAGATACATTAAAATGGATCAAATTCAGAGAACATTTGGCACCAATGATGAACAGCATTTGTGAGATTCCATATGAAGAGAGGTGTCAAGGACTAAAAATAATTAAGCTGTATCTACACTAGGCAAGTAAGTTGACTGCAGATACACAATTTTAGCTATGGCAATTATGTAGCTAGAAATGACATATTTGCAATCAACATATCTGGCCATCCTCACTGAAGAAGGAGAATTTCTTCAGTTCATCTCCCTTCCTCCTCATGATGCGTAAGGATTACAGGGGTCAACCGCCCACCACTGATAGGTCAATTTCGCACATCCCTACCAGATGCACAAAAATGAACCCCAAAAGTTTGACCCTGAGTGGGTCGATCTTCTGGTGTAATGTAGACCTGGGCTCAGGTTGGATAGGAGAAAACTAATAGGACATGTGTTTGAGGAATGTAAAGTAACAAATAACGTAAAGGAAAACTGATGACTTCTGTTTTAATGCAAAAACAAGGAGTCACTTTGAAAGGTTATGTGATGGTGTTCTGGTGGCTTCCGAAGCTTACACCTCTAGATGACCTCTACGGGTATGTCTACACAGAGATAAAAGACTCAGGCCGTTTCTACACAGGCCACTTCCTTCGGAAGTGGCATGCTAATACAGGGAGCGAAATATGCTAATGAGGCACCGATGCAAATTCCCCATGCCTCATTAGCATAACATCAGGTAATTTGGAGTCTGGAAGACCGTTCTTCCAGTCCCCAAAACGCCATGTAGAAGCGTGGCCCGGCGGGGGAAGTCCTCCTTCTGGAGGTCCCTTCTTCTCAAAATTTTCGGGAAGAAGGGGCGTCAGGAAGGACTTCCTTCCAGAAGCCCCCCCAGCAGCAGCGCTTCTACACGGTGTTTTGGAGTCCGGAAGAACAGTCTTCTGGACTCCAAATCACGTGACGTTATGCTAATGAGGCATGGGGAATTTACATCCGCGTCTCATTAGCATCTTTCACTCACTGTATTAGCATACCACTTCTGAAGGAAGTGGCCTGTGTAGAAACAGTCTCATGGCACAGGCACAGCTGGCTCAGGTCACCTGACTCCAGCTTGTGGGACTCAGACTTCTGGGCTAAAAATTACTGTATAGACGTTCACACATAGTCTCCAGCCTGACTCCAGCAACACTCCCTCCTCACAGGGCTCAAGGGCTTGGGTTCTGGCCCAGAACCAAATGTCTACCAGTGTCAGCACTCCTTTAGGCAATAGCCTGAACCCCAAAAGCCTGAATCAGCTGATTCGGGTCAGTCATGGCTTTTTTTCCTTCAAAACAAAAGAGCAGTCCAAAAGCACTTTAAAGACTAACAAAATATCTAATATCTAATTCTTGACTCCTCCCCTTCTGCCCCTCTGCTCTCTGATTTGTTCACCTTGATAATATTTTTCTGATTTGTCAACCTTGATTACTATTTTTGGTTTTCTGTGCCTTAAATATTGAGTCTGTTCTGGTATGGCTATGATGTGAAGAAGCGGGTCTTTCCCACAAAAGCTCATCACCTAATAAATTATTTTGTTAGTCTTTAAAGTGCTAGTGGACTGCTTTTTTGTTTTGATAGTACATGGACTACCATGGCTATCTCTCTGTTACTTTTTTCCTTATAATTCCTGTGTAAACATAAGGTTTCACACACGATTACCCAGTTCCTATAGGTGACAGTGTAGAAAAACAAACTTCTACATGGAGTTTGAAGTAGTGAAAAAGGAATAATCTTGTTGGTGCTTGGGTTGAAAGTCAGTCTGCAGGTACCAGCGGTTAAATGGGTCTGAAATGTGCCTGTTGCTCAGGATGAAACATGTATTTGATTAATGGTTTGTGGCCTCCCAAGAAATAATGAATCACATATTCATATATATGGCTATATATCATAGAAGTGGAAAGGACCTTAAGAGGTCATCAAGTCCAGTCCCCTGCATTCACAGTAGGAATCGTAGTGCACCATCAAGGATACCTACAACCATCGGATGCATTTGCAGTGAGCAGTGAGGTAAAAGTTGTGCTTACTAAGCAAATTCAGATGCACGCAGCGTGGGTTAACAGAATGGGCACTGGGCTAAAAACAAGCATGTCTGAACATAGTCAAAAGATGAGTAAGGCCATCAACTGTGAGCATTATTCTACAAGAACGGTTGAGGAGGTCTTGCCTAGAGTTTCAAATGTAATATTGCTTTCATCATCGGATGCAAACCAAGTGTTTTGATAGGTCTAGTTTACTAGAGAAACTACAGAACTGTATACGTTCAGCTTCCTGAGATATTTTAAAGTAATTGTTGATGATTTGCTAATTTGCAGTAGAAATGGTCAACACAATGATTAACAACACAATTCTGTAATGTTCCACAGTTTGCCAAAGTGAAAAATATCTTCAACAGCAAACTTGCCAGATTTGGTCTAAATGAGGTTAATTGTATAGGATTCATATTCAGTTACAGTGGAGTTTGATTGTACCCAGGCAGTTGTATAAATGAAAAACCCAACTAAGGTGATCTTCCACAGGTTCGTGGACATGTTAATGTAGCTGGGTAAATTCACCCCTAATTTGTCATAATTAAGTGATCCACACAGAATATTGCCTATGGATGGTGCTGAATGGCACTTGAGTGATTAGAAAAAGAGAAATTCCAGGCACTTAAATAAAAGTTCCAGAAACACTGTAATTGAAATTACCAAAGACCTGTGGCTTTCAGTGCAAACTTTCATAGGTTGAGGTCTCTCCTTCTATAAGACAACTACCCAGTAGGATATAGTTCTAAAGGACTAAAACATAACCAAACTACATTCAGATTGAAAAGGAAATGCAAGGCAGTGGTTTTGGCAGTGGATGATTTTATGAGGTGAAATTAGCTGAAGTCAATATGGACCATAGATTATTGGATGGTCTATTACAGAAATTATTGTGCAACGCGCTGCTTAGAATCCAGAAAGTGATCATGAAAATTCTGGAATACTTATTTAATGTGAAATACTGGCTGTCAATGAGCTTTTCATAGTGGAAGTATTTTCAAGAGCACCTATAAACAGTGAAAGCCTGGAGCTACAGAAAGAAGAAATTCAAGTAAATACTACTCAGGCACACGGCAGTTCCAAAAATAAATGTGACAAACTCAAATGAAAAATACAAAATGGCCCAGAAATATATCTTTGAAGGAGTCATTTTAATTGGAAAATGAACGGAAAAATGGCAGGTACTTTCAAGCATAACATCTTTTTTAGGCAGTGGAGATGAAATCATGGCAGATGATTGGCCACTGTACAAAAATACCCTGGGTGACATCCTGTCCCTATTGAAGTCAATGGGAGATTTGCAATTGACTTCATATTTTTACCTCCAGTTTTAATGTAACACAGCATGAGAACAGGAATGATCAATGCAATCCACAGTACTCATAAGATATTGTGAAGCACAAGATCAAAATGTGAGATGTTCTGTTCTGGATACCACTGAAGATAAAAGGCTGAGTGCAAGCTGGGGAGTGGACTGTAAGGGAGTTGATTACAGGTCCCCAGTTTCCTGGTCCATCTTTGAACCCAGGCCAAGTTAGAGCAGCCATTTCAGAATACAGGAACCCATGACTTTTGCCATTACAGAATTAAAGTACATATATCTGCATCCAGATGTTAAATTAGGCTCTTAATTTCTCCTAGTGTTAAGTCTTAGTTAAGGGAAAATAGCATACTATTGACATGTAGCAAATGCAATCCATTTCAGTTGACAGATTCAGCCTTAAGTACTAAACTTCCTTGATGGGCATGTGAAGAGACTCTTGTCTGAAGAAATATCTCTTGGTATTTTCTCTTATCAAATCAAACTATTCATGAAAAAACATTATAGGAGACCTTTACAGTCTAATGCATAGGATTTGGAAAGCTCAGCTTTAATACTTTTCCAAAGATGGGCTTAGATGAATTCAGTCTTAATATGACAATAAAGTAATTTTAATAATTGCTCAATTGAATAACCAGCAGAACTGAGTAAATGAGCAAATGCTATCTGTACTTTTTGTGTATGATATTTGGAGTTATAGCAATAATTTCTGTATTTTGAATGAATTATTTGCTGCTCAAATTCCTAGAAAATGTAACACTGCATAGTCATTAAAGCATTTTATTATATTATAAAGTATTACATCATGTGAAGCTGTTGAATTAACTGATAAAGAATCAAGACTACAACTACTGAAATCTACACCTAACATTCACTCTCAGACCATTTTTCTTCTTTTGAGAGTTTAGATGTCTGATTTGATTGTTTTGGGTTAAAATGATTGCATATATTTCCTGTAAAGGTGTTGGAATCTGAAATAAACAAGAAAAAATGGAAAATATTTAAACTTTAAAGCTGTTGAAGCTAAAGAGGATAGTACCAAGTTGTGAGTGGGAGCCTTGATTAAAAGAAGGGTTCTTCTTCATAGGAATGTTGAAGTAGTAGAAAAGTCATTAGTTTTGGTTAAGGCCAATAGCTCACGTGTTGAATTTTTCCCAAGGGTCTGTGTAATTCTATTTGTGATTTTTATTTTATTTTTGATTCCAATAAGTAAACTTTCTCAGGTTCCCAATAAGGGGTGTCTTTTCTACACTCTCAATGAAGATTGGCCAACTGAGAGAATTCAAAAAAGAAGTGAGGAATCCTCATTGAATGTGGGTGTTGAACCTCTCCAGTCTGGAGCTCACTCATCTGTCAACATCCATAATCCATCATGATTTTAGTTAGCTGGACGACGGTATGGCCACGTTTCCTGTGGTCCCATAAAGATTGTTTACAGCCACCAGTCCTGGGTCTCAGGATTCGGTGCTGTTATTTAGCTGTAATTTACCCCAAATGTCTTTTAAGGGCCCAGTAATCAGTGGAGGTGTTGGTAATGTGCTGGACATTATTGACTTCCCAAAGTCTGGCAAATTCTCTTGTTCAGCACTAGTCAGGTCCGGATGATGCCGGATGAGAAAGGTTCAACCTGTAGGGAAGGCTTACCAGACAACATATTTAACAGTATTCAGCATTTTTGATCTGGAAATAAGTATGATGGCTCATAAAATTTGTAGATGACACAGAACAGGATAGTTGTTCAGAGCTTCCTGCATCTCCTACTAATATGGATCTGTTCAAATAAAATGCACTTATCTACACTTCCACCTTCCTTTGAAGGAAGGATGGTAATTAGGGTGTTGAAAGTTTACTAATGAAGTTCTGCCATGCATAGGCAGCACTTCATTAAGCAAATTCCCCCCCGTGGCAACTTCGAAGTTTTAAACTTTGAAGTTTTAAACTTCGAAGTACCGGCACACATCTAGCTGTGGTGCACCCCCCAGTACTTCAAAGTGCTGGGGCAACTTCAAAGTCCCCTTACTCCTCAAAATTGCTGGTCAGTTTCCCAGGTCTCTCAAGTGGCAGGGGAGCTGGGAAATTGGCAGCAGCCTGGCTCCCCTCTCCTTGCAGGGCTGGGAAACTGACCAGGGCAGCAGCCTTGGTCAGTTTCCTGGCTCCAGCCAGTGGAGAGGAGCCTGGAACCAGGGGCAGCCTGGCTCCCCCCACAGTCGTTGGAGCCAGGAAACTGACCAGCCCACCAGTGGGGGTAGGCAGTGACAAAGGGCTAGGTCGGCTGGCAGCTTTAGAGCAGCTTCAAGTTGAGCTTAACTCACTTTAAAGTGAATTACATGCAACTTGAAGCCACTTATTTCAAGGGCTTACTGTACTTAATATGGAGAGAGATAAATCCTTTTGTTACAAGAGAAATAGAACAAGCCCAGAATTTTAGACAACTAGCTAAAATATATGTGTCAAAAATCTGTAATTGTTTCATTTCTGTAGCATTAAACATTCTGCTTTTTTTATTTTTATGTACTTTGTTGATCTTGATTTGGCTCAGTGTAAAACCCACAGTTTTCCTGGACACTTTCTCAGGGCTCTAAACCTTTATTTTATTTTATTTTATTTTATTTTATTTTATTTTTGTCACTGTTATCCCTTTTCATGGTATTTGGACATTGAGCTCAATATTTATTATTGAAAAATATGTATCTGGAAATCATAACTATAATGTTCTTTGAAAAAAACCTCCCAAAATTCAATTGTAACTTTAACCACGCCAAAGAGAACAGTAACATTCCATTTCATAACAAAAAGCAGTCAAGTAGCACTTTAAAGACCAGCAAAAAAGTTTATTAGGTGAGCTTTCGTGGGACAGACCCACTTCTTGGTCTGAAGAAGTGGGTCTGTCCCATGAAAGCTCACCTAATAAACTTTTTTGCTAGTCTTTAAAGTGCTACTTGACTGCTTTTTGTTTTGATAGTGTATAGACTAGCATGGCTTCCTCTCTGTTACCATACCATTTCATAGAACTACGATATAATTTGAGGATTTTTTTTTTTTTTTTTGCAAAATTGTATTTAAAGCGCTCAATGTGCCTCTCAACTGGATCATTTTAGCTGCATGGAGCCTGAAGCTGTGGATGCAAAGTATTAGCTGTCGATCTGTCAACCCTTGTTGTAACAAGCAGGAGCAGCAGTTGCTTAAGGGACAAGAATGCGCCACAAGATTTAATTGGGGCCTACTGGATAATTTTAAAACATGGAAAATGCCCTTTTTAAAAAAATGGCTTTGAGGATTTTTTTAAAGTCTATATTTTGTAATATAACGTGGTACTGAAAATATCAATCTGAAATGTGTCTCATATAATAATACTCTTAACCAGGACCCCTACAGGCACTACCAAAGGTCAGCCTTTCCCTGAAATTTGAATCTGTTCACCAAGTTGGGAGAGATTAAATCTCTTTGCTTTGCTTTGGTAATGCTATTAGATACATTCACCCATGGTGGCAGGCCAAACCAAACACAGGACTGCAGGAATGGCTAAAATGCAGTGCACAGCCCATACAATGTGCCCTCTGGCCATCTTAATTTTCAGTACAGAGCTACAGCCCATGGAGATGCCGAATACCTGCTGACTAAATGCCATTCATGATCTGAGCAGCTTTAGGATATTTGTCTGTGCTGGTTGCACCTCCATACTAGTTTTAAAAAAAAAAAAAAGCGGTGTCCTGTTCTAATTTATGGAAATAGCATGTTGCCTTTGGATAAGTTTCCAATGCATCCAATGCAAATTTCCTAATGTGACTAAAGTTTGGAAGATGCTGAACAACTGTAACTATATCTGCCCGGTTGCATATAACAATCTATAGTCATGCATACTCATAGAGATAGTTTCTATGTTTTAATTTTTTTGGGTCAGATACACTCTTGGTTTTACTCCATTGAAATTCTTGCCAAGCATTCACCAAGGTCCTAATCTAAAGTGCACTGAAATCAATGGAAAGACAAGGTATGCTTCCTCTTACTGATTAGCACCTTACTCACATATACCCATTGATTGTAGTGTGCATAGAGCTGGCAGAAAATCCCCATTGGCTGGGAACAAAACCATAATTATTAGAAATTTAGTCAGACTATTAGTGGATGAAACTTTTAAAATGTGTATTTTTTTAATATCTCCAAGAGTGAAAATATTCATCTGTCATGCCCTGAAAGCTTGACACAACAGAAATAACTAAAATCTTCTGCTTCCTTACTTGTGTAATGTTTCTTTTTCTCTGTGTTTGACTCTCTTGACAATCTTTGTTTTTGATTGTTTGCAGACATCTCAGTCAGTCTGCTAGCGGTAGTCGTCAGCTTCTGTGGGCTTGCCTTGCTGGTAGTCTCGCTATTTGTCTTTTGGAAGTTGTGTTGGCCATGCTGGAGAAGCAAACCTCTCATTTCTAATACCAGTAATATCCCTCAAAGCACCTCGAGTGCACCTCCAGAGGTTTTTGAAACCAATGAGAAAAAGGAAATTAAAGAAAACGGAAAACCTTCCATGAAGGTACTTGAGGCTGCAATGAAGATTAGCCACACTTCACCTGATATTCCAGCAGAAGTCCAGAATGCATTGAAAGAACATCTAATAAAACATGCACGCATGCAGAGACAGATAACTGAGCCAACCTCCTCATCAAGGTAAGGAAAACTCAATTTTATGGCAATTTACAGAGTATAAATAAGAGCCAGAATATTTTGTTGTGAATTAAGGAAGCAAAATGTGAGAGATCTCAGTCCAGTGCTTACAAATTTTAGGTAACACAACAATCATATTAAGCCAAAGCATCGGCATTCCTACAAGTTTTCCATAAACAACAATACTGACCACTCTTGCAAAAATGAAGATTTAAATTAAATTATTTCGTTGTTTATAAATGCAAATATCAAGTCCATGTCTGTCACTAATGTACTTTTGTGTGTATTTGTACTTGTGAAACATTTCCATACAAACCTTTCATAAGAAAAGATCTTTTAGGATAATTTGCCAGGCTCAGGCAAACTTATAAAATAGCTTCTGTTTGCAGGCATGTTCAGGAGGTATATTTTTACAACTCCATCAGTTGAAAATGTGACTCATAAAATGAATTACAAAGTTGTCATTGATGCACATTTCTTTACAGTATGGACTGACATTTTAAAAGGACTAAAATTCCAAATTAAATAAAACATACCTCTTTGTTGAATGTTCTTAGTACATTATACCTATAATACGAAGTACTTTAAATAAATCTGAAGTAGCTTTGAAAGCTGTAATACTATTTAGAGAACAATAATGTTTTGTCCATCTCAGGTAGTGGATAATGTCAGTATATGGTAAAGTAGAGATACACTGTGACATGTATCAATACCTGTAGTATTGAAGAATTTTTTTATGATTTGAGTGACAGAAATTTGTGTTTAATGCACATGAAACAGTTACAAGAATGAAATATATTACTCACTACAGTTACATCTACAAAGAATGTAATTGTGCTTTTTTTAGACACAGCACAGGAAAATAAAGGTGTGGGAGAGATGTGCTATGAATCGTGACACGTAGAAAAATACATTCTATCTGTAAAGTATTTCCTTTTTTCTCAATAAATTATTGTACTATGTACACTTGAAATTGAAGAAGAAAAACATGAACAGGTCAGGCAAATGCTGAAGATATTAGATGATGACACGTTGGCTCAGATTAGCCATGTCTACACGTGCACACTACTTCGAAGCAGCGGCACTAACTTCGAAATAGCGCCCGTCACGGCTACACGTGTTGGACGCTATTTCGATGTTAACATCGACGTTAGGCGGTGAGACGTCGAAGCCGCTAACCCCATGAGGGGATAGGAATAGCGCCCTACTTCGACGTTAAACGTCAAAGTAGGGACCGTGTAGTCGTTGCGCGTCCCGCAACTTCGAAATAGCAGGGTCCACCATGGCGGCCATCAGCTGAGGGCTTGAGAGACGCTCTTTCTCCAGCCCCTGTGGGGCTCTATGGTCACCGAGTGCAGCAGCCCTTAGCCCAGGGCTTCTGGCTGCTGCTGCTGCAGCTGGGGATCCATGCTGCATGCACAGGGTCTGCAACCAGTTGTCGGCTCTGTGTATCTTGTACTGTTTAGTGCAACTGTGTCTGGGAGGGGCCCTTTAAGGGAGCAGCTTGCTGTTGAGTCTGCCCTGTGACCCTGTCTGCAGCTGTGCCTGGCACCCTTATTTCGATGTGTGCTACTTTGGCGTGTAGACGTTCCCTCGCAGCGCCTATTTTGATGTGGTGCTGCGCAACGTCGATGTTGAACATCGACGTTGCCAGCCCTGGAGGACGTGTAGACGCTATTCATCGAAATAGCCTATTTCGATGTCACCACATCAAAATAGGCTACTTCGATGTAGGCTTCACGTGTAGACGTAGCCAATGTGTCCTCCATCATGGCCCCTTTATGCCCAGCCAATATAAGTTTATATCTGGTGACGTCTTGTGCATAGAGATTTGCCACAGGAGTATTGTGCATGGAACTGTGCATGCCATGTAATGCTGTCACAAGTCAAAACATTCTTTGGGGAGGGTCTCACTCATGCCAAGAACTGTGCAGTTCTCTTCAATATCCCTGAATTCAGAAAATGCAGAGATGGCTTAAAACCATCTTTTTCTCCCACTATGTCTGGGCTCCAAGTACAGTGTTCCACTTCCTAAGAGGTGGAGCATGGAATCTGACCTGTTATATTTAACTTTTTCAAATTTCTGGAGAGACATTTATGAAATCATAAATGTCTCACTGGCCATAGAGAGACCAAAGTAGGTGCCATTTAACATGACAAGTATATTACACAGGAAAGCTTGATATTAATTGGAAGTTTCTTGCTCATGACGTCACTTCTCACATGCCAAAATCTCCTTTAAGTACTATAGACCTCCAAGGAACATCAGTTAACAAACAGGCAGAAGAAATAACTAGCTGCAAAACAAACCCACATTGTATATGTGATATCATATGGGCAAGGAAACAACTACTAGAATCCTGATCCAAAGCCTATTCAAGTCCAGGGAAATATTCCTGACACTATCTCATGGGCCTTGTATCAGACCCTAAAATCATAAAAAGTCTTGGAGTAGGGAATTATCTTATGGCGTATACGCAGTGATTTTTCCTCGTCTCATGCATACCATTTGGTAGTGTTCCCGGGGGGACTTTCTGTCTTGGCCACTAATCTGGCCCTTTCATCTCTCCTAGTTTTGAAACTGCCAGTTGACAGTAGGATCTTTGGAGCCACAGCCTTTTTAGTATCAGAGAGGTAGCCATGTTAGTCTGTAGCTTCAAGAACAACAAGAAGTCTTGCTGAACCTTATAAACTAACAGATACTTTGGAGCATAAGCTTTTGTGGGCAAAGACCCACTTCATCAGATGCAAGCGGGTCTTTGCCCATGAAAGCTGATGCTCCAAAATATCTGTTAGGCTATAAGGTGCCACAAGACTTCTCGTTGTTCTCAAAGCCTTTTTAGTGTTCTCCTAAAAGCTGGATGGTTACCATACAAAATACTTCCTTGTGCATTTTTAGAAGGAGATCCACAGAAGGTTCACAGTAGCCTTCTGCATGGTCCTTTCTGTGTCTACAAATATATTTTCTCCATAAGTACACTGGTTTCATATGGCTATGTGCCTACTGTTCCTTGAGTCTCTTGCATTCAGTAGTGTAATTCTCTTGACAAAACTTTCTGTGTCAAAACAGCAGATACAAAGGTCAGTTTTCGGGATTCCTCAGTCCCCTATGTGCTACACGTAGACTGTGGTTCCAGCTTCCTTTTATTAGGAATACGGTGACCCTCTGTCCCGTTTTGGTTGGGACATGTATTTCAGGTGCCAGGAAGATGTCTCAATTATTTTAACAAAGGGGCTAATTGTCCTGTATTTATGCCCCCTGCTGAGCTGCCCTTCCGCCAGATCAGTGCAGCTGCAGCTGCTGGATGGAGAGAATGTGGAGCACATACTCAACAGCCAAGAGTGCAGGCAGCAGCAAGAGAGGGAGCCAGCAGGGGACATGCCATAAGTTAGTAAGGCAGGGTATGCTGGGGACGGGGTGGGTAGTGTGTGCCTCCCAGTCCTTTTCAAGATTTTAATGGGACCTGGTACCCCGGGCAGCCACCCCCGATAGCCCGAGAGACCTTTCTCCCCACCTTAAGGCAGAACTGCAGTCCCATTCCTGATCCCTGAGGCTAGGGGAGAAGCTGGGAGGAGCCCCACCAGCAAGGTTGCAGCCCCATTCCCAGCTTCCCATGGCTTGGGGAAGCTGGGAGCCGCACTGGCAGGGCTGCAGCCCTGTTTCAGGCACCTGATAGCATGGGTCATCCAGCAAACACCTCTCCACTTCCTCAGGGCAACTGCCCCTACAACCAGGGAGCTCCCTGTGAGGTGGCAGCCCTGTTCCAGCACCCTGTGGCATGGGGCAGCCAGGGAGCTGCACTTGCTTGGCAGCTGCAGCCAGGAATCCACCCCCATCCCCAGGGTTTCCCATATTTGGCCTCGGAAAATATGGTTACCCTGATTAATAGGAGAGTCCCTACCAAGCACAGAAGTGGTGTAGCTGGCTTCTGCACTATCTTCAGCATTCAGTGGTGGGCGGGGCACATCACAATAGAAAATGCATTGTACTCTGGCTATGCTCCACTGGCAGAAGGTCTACTTTTCCAGATGGTTAAAGTTAGAGTAGCTACTAGTCTTTTCTAACCTGTATTGGAGCAGAGAAGCAGGGAGTGTAACCAGACCTTAATAGCCCCCATCACCTATGCTGAACTGAGATTTACAGCAGAGGATCTGGATAGGACTCTGTCATTCAAATGAGATACATTTTTGGTCTTGCATTAGTTAATTATTAATAAAAACAAACTGCAAGATACTAACTGATTATAATTATAATCACTTAATAAATTATTGAAAACCTAACAATGTGTCTGATCACAATTTCTGGGTAGTGTTTTTAACACAGAGACACATTTAGCAAAATGATGTTTCTCAGCGTAACTGAAACATTTTATTTCATTGTCATAGTTCGCACAAATACGAAGAAAGTCAGTTTAGTAAAAAAGTCACTCTTCACTGTCTTGATCCCAATTAAGCATTAAACTATAACAGTCTGAGCGTTTCTGCGCTGCTGCTGCACCTCTTGGCTTACACTGTGGCTTTGTAACTTTATCCACTTGAGAAGGACACTCACTAGAGGCTCCAGAATGCACTCCTTGATGTGTATTCTTTGTTTTTATTATATGTAAATGGATACTGATCAGTTGCTTTCCTTTCTGAAAATGTAAAACTTTCTTCAAAATCATTTTCAACTGTTGATTATAATGTAGCCACCCATTCTGGAGTTCTTAGTAGGGGGTAAGTTACAAACTCCCTTACCTGCGTTATTTTCTTACAAATTGCACCTAACTTGTGTTAAAAAAATCTTGAATTGTTTGGTTTCTTTTCCCCTCAAGTTACCAGAAGTCCTTTCAGAAGCAGTTTGTTGCCCTTTGGCCATTTGCAACTTCTAGTTTAACTACTGAAAATTCTAAGATGGACTTATTCAACAACCCCTCATTTAGTAACAGAGAAGGAGCTGTGCTAGTCTATACACTATCAAAACAAAAAGCAGTCAAGTAGCACCTTAAAGACTAGCCAAATAATTTATTAGGTGAGCTTTCGTGGGACAGACCCACTTCTTCAGACCTGATTTAGTTCACTTCTTCCCCTGATTTAGTTCACTGTAATAGAAGATGAAAATTGAAACTATCCAGAGATACAATCCAAAGCATCTCAAAAAGAGAAGCTTGTCTCAGAGTGGAAATTAATTACTTCTTTCTTACTTTGTGACACTCCCAGACCAGTCCAGCTGCAGCCCAACTTCTTTCCTCCAGCTCATCTGCTGAGATAAACTAAATAAGCGTTAACCTCTACTTTAAAAGCTACTTTAAATTTATCTGCTTTTTCAGAAATTGGCCAAAATAAGGAAAGGAAAGGGGACAGCTGAAATCTGCAGGGAGGCAGCTACTGTCCACTGGGATGAATGCAACAGTATGAGTAGACTCAGATTCCATTCTTAACTCTGCCACTGACTCACTGTGTGGCCTTACGAAAGTGACTCAGGCCAAATCTACTTCTAAATATGGGTGCCTCTATTTTTGGGTCCTCAAGCTGACATGCCTACAAGCCAGTTTTCCGAGGTGCCAAGCTCATGACTCCCTATATAGTCAACAGAGATACAGAAAAAATAGAAGAATTTCAGAGGGAGGCAGAAATGAAAATCATCAGGGTCATGGACAGACTCCCATATAAGGAGAGATTGAGAAGCTTGTGACCGTTCAGAAAGAGAAGAGGAGTAAGGGGAAGATGAAGGGAGTACTCAAAATAATTCATGGTTTATTGGGTGCACTTATTTATCCTTGCTGGAATTTGGAACAAAAATTTCCAACAAAACTGAAAGGCAACAAATTTAAAACTTACAGTATTGAGGCGGAGGAGGAATGCAGGGCAAAATTGACCTATGAAACTGCTTCACACAATAAGATTCAGCGTAGGAGTCTAGGGCTGGAAAAAAGCATTAGAGGTTTATTTAGTTAATTAGAACATCTTAGATGCATTATATATGATTACAAACAAGAGGAAGGAGAACACTTATTCTTCATGACTGGAGCAGTCACTGACAGACTGCCTGCCTTAGAATTTCATTTCAAGTCCCCATGTCCATGCATCATACAAAAGGATAAATAAGATGGTCCAAACCATCTTCACTATACTGTTCATTATTTTATAATTAGTTTATAATTTGAATGTACTTTCTCTGTGCAAGTTGATAATCCTATATTGAGTTAAGTCAACTCTGAGGCCAAAGGCCAAATTATTATTCTTTATTATTCGTAATACAGTAATGTCTATAGGCCCCAACTGAAAACAGCCCACATTATGCTTAGAGGCCCTGAAAAGCTTATAATCTAACTGGACAATACAGAGCACGTCTGGGAGAAAAGAAGTATAATTCAAACCCAACTCCACCTGCCATTTTATAGATGGGGAACCAAGCAACCAGAATCTTAAAGCAAAATACTTTTGTACTTCCTTGTATCCATCCATACTCAATAAAGTACTTAAGCATGGCCTTATGTTCTATTTTAGGGATGAATGTAAGCACATGATTAAAGTTAAGCATGTACTTATATGTCTGGGTAAGTGATTTTCCCAAAGTCATAAAGGAAATCCGACAGCCAGTAATTGAATTCGTATCTCCTGACTTCCAGTCCAGTACTTTAATTATAGTATCATCCATCTGCTCTTATTTCTTTAGGTGTGGTTCATACTAAATTAACAGAGCACACTGTTGTGTCATTAATTGTTATATAACTACTACTACTATTTAGTCTAGTGAGTAAATATTTACAAATACAAAGTTTGGGTTTTTTTCATACAATTTGAGGAAATCGTACTTGCCTGGGGGATGTGGAAGACAGCCCCTTAAGTGCCTCATATCTACTGATGGAAAGTGCTGTAGAAGAGCTAGGTATCAATGTTTGTGATGGTGATTTTAGGGGCAGTCAGAGTGCATGGAGTGCTCTTGTCACTGAAAGCCCTGGTAGCGGTGCAAGTCTGTAACTGAGGCATCTCTACTGTATGATTGGCTGAAATCCTTGCACTTCAGCATAACAGTCATTAATCCCTTTGTTATTGCAGAAAAAAGGAACATGACCGTGTTGCCATGACAACAGTGAAGCACCTTATTAATTAAAAGAGCAATTAGCTGTCTTGTTGACAAGCTGTGACTCAGAGCATTCACTAGGTACTGTGTAATTAGGGCATTGGCTTAGCAGAGTAAACTTGCTACAGAGCTTTGGTTCCCACTGAGAGCAATCTTGCAGCTGCTTTGTTTTATCCAGTGGCACTTAAAAACAATGACTACTTTCATTGTAGAATATTATAGTGTGTGTGTAAATGTTTTTAAGTTTGAAAGAATTTCTGCAACTTAAAAATTACATTTGTTCAAAAAACATTGCCTGCTATTTTTACAAAGACTACCTTAAATTATTATAAATGCAAGAGATCAAAGAAACTTTTTTGTATGTTTCCTGATTGCTTACTTTCTTCCTCTGACAGCAGTTTGTTTCACAGTTTCCACTGCATAGTCAGATTTTTCTGTTGATATAGATTTCTTTTCATACCTATGGAACAGAAAAATATTTTAAAAAATAATGCAGATTATAAATGCCTCCAAATTTGCAGACAGACTCAAGGACATTTGTAGCACCTGTAACTATATTTAACTTATCTTTGTTTATATTTGATTCAACTTCATTTTGAGGGTTTTTCTTAGAGGCAGAAATGTGTGCCATCAGAAGGATGTTTTATTCGTCTGAACTTTCAGGTTTGAAATACTTAGATTTCCTGGAACCAATTCATACCCATGGAAATATTCATATAACTATCCCATGGCTGTGTCAAAAGGACTGTTGCCTGCATGTAGCACCACTAAGGCTTCCAGGACGGAAGACATTCTTGTTCATTATTTAATGGCTGCAAATTGGCCCCTTGGTGCAGCACTCAGTGGACCTACAGCAGTTTTGTTCATTGTGCATTTTGCAGTCTCTCCCCTATAGCATAAATAAGGTATTTTCCATTAAATTATTCATGATCATTTTCAAATGGACAATTTGTATTCCTGGTTTAAAGAAGTGAACCTACAGCTGTGATTCCTCTTGGTTTCAGCATACTGAACAGTTGGGGAACTGAGCAATAATGCACATTTACTCTGACATTAATAAGTAATAGGTTGTGGAAAAGTGAGGAGATTATGACAATTAAATTGGCTTTTAATAGCAACTAAGTATAAGTATACTCCTAGTTGCAGCACAGAGAGGGTGGTAGTATGCCATTTGAAATTTTAAAATAGCAGAAAAAGCAAATGGACATTACACAAAGTCTGGAGCAGGTTAGAAAGTATCTTATCCTACATTTTATACTGCAGGTTGACCCTCCCTAATCCAACACCCTTGGGACCTGATTGATGCTGAACCAGAGAATTTGCCAGACCATAAGAGGCCAATATTGTCTAGCAGCATTACCAATATTTCCATTGGTTAGTGGGCTCTCAGAAGACATTTAGGGGTAAATTAGGGCTAAATAACAACACAGAACACTGAAAGCCAGGACTGGAGTCCATAAACAAACTTTATAGGACCATGGTAAACTTGACTACACTCATGATAAATAGACATCCGGGTTACTAAAATCATGCCAGACCATGGATGCTGTCAGACCAGAGAGAGACAGATTAGAGAATTTCAGCCTGTGCTGCACAGCACATAATAAGCCAGATCCTGTTCATCTTGAAGGCAATGCCAAAATTCCCACTTTGTTGTAGGCAGTATAAAGTCTCAAGTATCATGAATGTACTATGCAGCAATCCAAATTAGGATGAATTAAAAATAATTTAGTTTGGTACCGCTAAGTGAATTAATTTTCTCATGTCTCATAAAACTGTTAACTGTAGAATGGCTAGAATTAAATATTAAAGTTTCAAACATCATTAAAGAACCCACTATAACCTCAAGCCTGCAAAGACCTAAATATATGTATAAATCTTTACAGGATTAGAGTCTATGCTGATCAGCGGTGCTGACATCCGCTGCAGCCCCAAGGGTGAGGTGGGAGGGTGGCCTGGCTCCCTGCCCCAAAACGGGAAGGGCCAAGAGCAGAAGGGGTGTGGCTTAGGGCAGTCAGCCCTGCCCCCCGCACCCCCTCTGCAGCCACCACTACTACTTTGGCAACAGCATCAGCTGGACCTCTGGGCCTGTTTGAAATGCTGGTCTCGGGGCAGCTGCCCCCTTTGCCTCCCTTCACGCCTATCAGTGGGCTTCATGCTGATTAAATGCTCTTCTTTTACCTGCAGGCCTAGTGCATTATGGGTTGGTTGTTTTTTTCAGATCTCAAATTGAGAAGTGTTGAGCCTGTTAAATACTTAGACCTTGTGTAAAGCTGAGGCAATGAATTCACTGGCCATTGATTTACCATGTCTGTGGTACATGCAATAAATCACTCTCCAAGCTCACTCCCATCGATGCTGGTAGTTCACCAAAACAAGAAGGGGAGCCAGCATTCGTGGAAGAGTTGCTCCCATCGACCTTGCTGCTCGCAAGACACTGCGATAAGCAAGTCAACTTCAGCTATGCTGTTTGTGTAGCTGAAATAGTTCGATGGTGCTGGTAAGTGCAGACAAGGCCTTAGATGGAAAACCTCAAAGGAGTGCCCAAGAGTTACGGGAAGTGTTGATGATGAGTGATAGACTGAATGGTACTCTTTCCTGTGTAATAACACAGTACTAGTACACCAGTATGATGCTAGGGATCGAAGTTAGACTTTTTATGACTTACTAGCAGATGTACCCAGTGTTACTTGGATCCATAATTCAAACAGTTATTTTTTTTCTTTGAAAAAAAAAAGAAAACTGTACATGCTTTATTTAAATGATTGCAATTTTTTTCAAAAATACCAATGTTATTTTCATGAAGTTAATTTTTATTTCATATTTCTTAAAAAGAGATTATTATTTTTTTCATGTACTGGTCTTAGTAAACTTTTTAAAATGGGAATTCCATCAAGTGTATTTTTCTTCATCCCTATATACTCTAACCATTCACTATGTTTTAATGAAAAAGATTATAGTCAATGTTTTCCAAAAACATTTTCTTCTAGTTTTGACACCTTAAGCATTGATCTTAGTTGTGCCAAAACAGAGCACTATACCATATTTGGTGGTCCTCACTCTTACCATTTAGGAGGAGTTCTTTATCAAACAAACTCTCTAAAACATATAGGAGACAAAAATAAAGTCCGACCAATCCCAATTATTAGAAAATTCACATGGTTTTACCATAAAAATAAAGGTATTAGCTTACAATGATGTTTTAGCTGTACTGAAGTTTTAGGAATCATATGATTTCTAATGCAGTTTCAGGTGCACATTTTTCTTAAAAAATGCTGTCTTGTATTGCTAGGAAATTTGGTGTCCCGCATGATAAGAAGTTTAAAATATTTGTTTGTGTTTTTATTTGGAGAATATCCCTGCATTTTCATGGAGATAATCCAGGCTAATTTTTTGTGTATGCAGGCATAATTCTTTCAGGAGGCACTTGCCAAGGCAGATGCAAGTGTCCAGTGTTGACTTTAACATGGGGACAGATCCAATTTTACAACGGGGTGAGACAACAACCAGCATTGGGCGCATAAAGCCAGAGCTCTACAAACAGAAGTCTGTTGATTCAGAAGGCAATCAAGAAGATGTGAAAATCTGTGGGAAACTTAACTTTACTCTCCGGTATGATTATGAAAATGAACTCCTCATTGTTACCATTGTCAAAGCCTTAGATCTACCTGCTAAAGACTTCACAGGAACCTCAGATCCCTACGTTAAGATTTATCTTCTTCCAGATAGGAAAAAGAAGTTTCAAACACGGGTTCACAGAAAGACGTTAAATCCTGTCTTTGATGAAACCTTTCAGTTTCCTGTAGCCTATGATCAGCTCAGCAACAGGAAATTGCATTTCAGTGTGTATGATTTTGACAGATTTTCTAGACATGACATGATTGGGGAAGTTATCCTTGATAACTTTTTTGAAGTCTCTGATCTCTCGAGGGAAGCCACTGTGTGGAAAGACATCCACTGTGCCACCGCAGTAAGTAATGTGTCCCAAAAGTGTCCAGATTGCTGATATTTTCATTTCTCATTTGTACTTTATAAAAAGGGAATACTGTCTATCAGCACAGATTGAAAAAAAAAGAAGTTGCCATTGTTTTTCTTTGAGCATGGAAAATAAAATGCTTGGGAAGCCGTGAAATGTGATTTAAAAAAAAAAACAAAAAAACCTCTTCTGGGAACATAGCGTTACCCTCAGGACACACTACACAAATGGAAAATAGATTTATTAATTACATCAGACACCCCTGAGTGTTACTTTTCAATGGGAACAGTTAATATTTTCCTGTTAGCAAAACATATGTATGTTTCCACTTTGTCCTTTAAAATGTTTGTGTACTAATATGCCATGAAACCACCCTGGTATTATTAGCAGCTTTTCACATGCTGTAATCTAAATGAAAAAAAGAGATGAAGGTTCAGATGATTTCTAGCAGCTGTGCACAGAGTATCCTATATGAGATCTGCATATTCTTTGTCACTAATGTATAATGTAAACACCTGATGTTGATGTAGACCTGTGGGACAGCATTGGGAAATGGGGAAAATGGGTTTACTGTTTCAAGTGAGGGCTGTAGCCTGTAGAATTCACCTGTGACCAATAGCAAATAGGTGACTTGCTGTAACAAGGAAGAAACACTACCTCCCACCCTTACCTTTACCAGTCGGAAGCCAAACTCACCTCCATTTTAAATAAGATAGATGGTTTGAGAAAACAAGTCTGTTTGGTTTGCTCTAAAATCCAACTCTGTTCTTAAGGAAACTTCCTGTTATCTTGTTGTATTGGGGATCTTTCTGGTGTTCTGAGCCACAGGCCTTCACTGGCCATGCTTTTTCGGTATGAGGTGGACTTCTGCCTGCACTGCAGCCAATAGTTGTTGAATCTAGGAGACGAAACACAAGCAGGGTTGCTCCCTCACAGGTGAGTGCTCTGCTCCATCCTCTGTTTTTCCCCTTTCTCTCAGCCTACGTCACACTAGGCAAAGAAAGTCAACCACAGATACGCAGTTCTACCTATGGCAATTGCATAGCTAAAGTCAACGTATCTGTGCTCGGCTAACTAGGTTGTCCCTACTGAACAATGTTGACAGGTGACTTTCTCCCGTTGATCACCCTTACTCCTCGTGTCTTGCCAGGAGTTCAGGGGTCAACTGCAACCCCTGAGAGGTCGATTTCATGCATCCATTCTAGATGCATGAAATTGATCCCCAGAAGATCAACCCTGCATGGTCAGTCTTCCAGAGGAAGTGTAAATGTAACCTCTTATCTTGTCTCTGACCTTCATTTATTATTTTTGTCTTTCCCCCTTCACACTGATGTCTCGACTTCCTCCTTTCATTAGTCATTCCCTCCCCACTTTTCTCTTGTCCCTGCTTGTTCTCGTTTTTCACACACACACCCTTATCCCTCTGCCCCCTTCACTTTTTCACATTTCACCTTGTGTCCCCTGTGCCCCTGTTTTTCCTCATTGGCAGTCTGCCTTCTATTTTGTGCACTTTCCAAGATCTCGAAATAGCCAGTGGCTGCTCAAGGCTTCAATTGATTTCAGGCTCTGTTCTTGCTGCCTGGCACCTCCTTGGCAGTCACCTGCTGCTGGCATCACCAAATCAGCCTCCTGTTGCTCTTCCATGTAGTGACAGCCAGTGCATTAGCACTGGACTACCATTAGAGATACCAATGAGCAGCAGCATCTCATGCACAGGACTGGAACAACTGTCTCAGCTACCTCCACTACCCTATCTGACATCTGGCCTCTTATCAGTTGCTATAGTGTGTAGACTGTAAAGGTTCATAAATAACTCAGAAATCTTTCTTGGCTGAAATATGAAAATGGTTTTTCATCATTCTGTTAGTCCTCCTCAGCATATTATTTTGTCTCTCGAAGCCTATATTGGAAAGTTAGTCTGTTTCATGAGGACAATAACACTTTGCTGTTACACAGCATCCTTCCTGCAAGGATCTTGAGGGATCTTCTGAACATTCAGTAATTAATTATGTGAGTTTAGGGCTACGTCTACACGTGAAGCCTACATCGAAGTAGCCTATTTCGATGTGGCGACATCGAAATAGGCTATTTCGATGAATAACATCTACACGTCCTCCAGGGCTGGCAACGTTGATGTTCAACTTCGACATTGCACGGCACCACATCGAAATAGGCGCTGCGAGGGAACGGCTACACGCCAAAGTAGCACACATCGAAATAAGGGTGCCAGGCACAGCTGCAGACAGGGTCACAGGGCGGACTCAACAGCCAGCCGCTCCCTTAAAGGGCCCCTCCCAGACACACTTGCACTAGACAGCACAAGATACACAGAGCCAACAAGGTGTTGCAGACCCTGTGCATGCAGCATGAATCCCCCGCTGCAGCAGCAGCAGCCAGAAGCCCTGGGCTAAGGGCTGCTGCACACGGTGACCATAGAGCCCCGCAGGGGCTGGAGAGACAGCGTCTCTCAACCCCCCAGCTGATAGCTGCCATGGAGGACCCCACAATTTCGACGTTGCGGGACGCGGATCGTCTACACGGTCCCTACTTCGACGCTGAACGTCGAAGTAGGGCGTTATTCCAATCCCCTCATGAGGTTAGCGACTTCGACGTCTCGCCGCCTAATGTCGAAGTTAACTTCGAAATAGCGCCCGACGCGTGTAGCCGCGACGGGCGCTATTTCGATGTTAGTGCCGCTGCTTCGAAGTAGCGTGCACGTGTAGACACAGCTTAGGATGGTTTGTTCTGTTGGCTCCATTGTCTGTACAATAACCAGTGGAGTTAAAATTAAAAGAATAAAATAAATCACTCATATGCATTTTAATTATTTCTTCCTGAACAAAGTGGTCAGAGTGACAGAAAGTTGAAGCAAGAGCTGAGATATGGTGGAAAGCTCATGCAGTTTTCTTAGAGGGGTGGATTGGCCAAGGTACTGATCACAGCCTACTGCAGGCATGCCTCCTCTTTAATGTGGGCAGACAATTCCTCTTTTTTCCTTTTGCTTTGACAAACCGATGGGGAAAAATCACGCTCACCTTTGTGCTCTCCACCATCAGAACAAGCATATCTACATTCAATTGGATGGTTGTGTTTTGGAGGCTCTAGCTTCAGCATGCAGCTGAGTGGCACATATATGGGTAGAATTCAAGAACTTTTTAATTCTGATTATAGATCTGGTGCCAATGACTTGAAGAGTTGATAGGCTGCCAGAATATTTCTTTGGCCTGGCAAGTACAGGACACAGCAGATCTTGAATGTGGGAAGGACAGTTCAGAATTGTAGCTCTGGCCTTGGATTCAAACCTCTGCTCTTCTTCAACCTTCCTGGATGATGGTGGGCTTCATCTATCTGTCCCAGTTCCTCAGTCTGCAAAACTGAAAAAATAGTACAGCCCAGGCACGAGGTTAAGATAAATAGACTGTGAGGCACTCATAGGTTATGGTAATGGGTGCCATTTGAGTTATCTAAGGGTATATCTACCCTGTGTCTAGCTCATGCCTGCTGACTCATGCACATGGGACTTGGATGCTTTGCTTTAAAATTGCAGCTTGGGCTCAATCTGGAGCCTGAATTCTGGGACCCTGCAAGGGAGGAAGGGTCTGAGCAGGCCCAGTGAGAGGCAGGCAAAAGGGCAAGTGCCCCAGGGCCCAGCAATTCAGTAGTAGCAGCAGCAGGAGCAGCAAGCCCTTTCAGTCACTGCCAGAGCCCTGTGCTGCTTGATCTGGGTGGTGCTGAAGGGCTGATGGGGGAGGCAAGCTACCAGCCCTGCCCCTTCCTCTTTAGGCCTTCTCCCTTCTGGGAGTGTGGAGCCAGTACCCGCCTCCCTGACATCATGCCCAGGGGCCCAGCAATTCTGTCACCCTCTCCTGGGCCTCAGAGCCTGAGCTCCAGCCCAAACCCAAATGTCTACACTGCAATTTAATACCCTACAGCCCCACCTTGAGTCAGTTCACACAGACCAGCTACAAGTGTTTAATTGCATTGTAGACATGTACCTAGAGATAGGGTCCTACGAAATTCGCCCAAGCCATTTTGGTCCATTTCACAGTCATAAGATTTTAAAAATTGTACATTTCACAACTTCAGCTATTTCCATCTAAAATGTTATGGTGTAGTAATTGTGAGAGTCCTGACCCAAAATGGAGTTGCAAGGGACGTTGCCCGGTTAGTGTAGGTGAAGTTGTGCTACCACTGTTCCTTCTTCCATACTGCTGCTGGAGTGCTGCCTTCAGAACTGAACAGCTGGAAAGCAGCTGCTGGCCAGAAGCCCAGCTCTGAAAGCAGAGCTGCTGCCAGCAGCAGTGGAGAAGTAAGGATGGGATGGGATTGCCACCTTTGCTTCTGCACTGCTGCCTTCAGAGTGGGGCACCCAGCTAACAGATGCCTCTCTCTGGCCACTAAACTCTGAAGACAGCACAGAAGTAAGAGTGGTACTACCACAGCCTCCCTTAAAATAAGCTACGACCTCCCTGCAACTCCCTATTGGTCAGGACCCCCCAGTTTGAGAAACTCTGGTCTTCCCCCATAAAATCTATATAGCATAGGGGAAATCACACAAAACCATATTTCTCAGGGAGACACCAGATTTCATGGTCTGTGAGGCATTTTTAATGACTTTGAATTTGGTATTGACAGAAAGCAAGCCAGTGAGAAAGTGGCCGAAGCTGTGGAAGTGGACCAGTACAGTATGGTATTCCATAGTAGCAAGCTGTTTATAGGCAGAACGGCAAACTGCAAGGACTCCATTGCATCCCCAGCCCCTGCACAGAGCTCTTTCTCACAACAGGCCTGGGAGAAGGGAGAGCCGGGAATGGTACAGTAGCTGGAGGAGCTGTTGGCATTCTGCTCTATTTCCTGGATAATGCTTCCCCACCAGTGGGGAAAGGAGTAGAACCCCCAGCCCCAGTCCCCAGCAGGGCTGCTGCTATATGGAGATGGAGAAGACGCAGCACTGAGGAAGTGTAGCGAGCTGTGCTGGGTGTTTTGCTCCTTTTCTCACTGGGAGGGGCAACAGAGAAAGGTGCAGAATGCCACTAGGATCTCCTCAAACAGTTGTATTGCCCTCAGGAACCCTAAGGGTAGCATGGGATGGGGAGGGAAGTGGGGAAGAGTAAGAGTGCATGGGCCCCAGCTAGGAGTGGAGCAGAGTCATGCAGTTGGTCTGGTGGACGCTCCACCAGGAAGAAATTAATGTTACCTTCACCCACCTACGGGTGATAAATAAGCATGAGTGTCGCCTACCTAATATGTTTGTTCTAATGTTAAATATATGAAAGCTCAGTTAGTCATACAAAATGTAAAGAAAAAACAACTGAATTCCTCTCTAACAGGCCGCTTGAGATTCCTACTGCCACGGATTTCACAAGCAAATAAGATTAAGTAAAGGAAATACAATACTATAATATCTGGATAAGTCAAAACATCTTTCTCTTAAATATGGAAAGAACAAATACACATTGGATGCGTCTACACTAGGAACTAACGTCAAAGTTAACTTCCAAGTTAGGCACTACATCAAAGTAGCCAGCAGAGAGTCTACACACATTTTTCCCTAACTTTGAAGTTAACTTCGAAGTAGGGAACCCAACTTTGACGTCCTTTCTCCATTCCTGAGAATGGAGTAGTGCCCTCCTTCAAAGTTTAACTTCGAAGTAGGGTGTGTGTAGACACTCAGCTTCGAAGTTACTTACTTCTAAGTTGTACTTTGAAGTAAGCAACTTCGAAGTTATTTTTGTAGTGCAGGCACAGCCATGATGTCAGTAGCCAAGAGGATTCAAATGGTCTTTTGGACTTTAATTGGAATTACAGCAGAGATACAAATACTAACATTTCTTTACATTTCCAATGAACATTCAGGACTTAAAATTTAAAATCCTCGCTTTCCATTGGCATTGGCCCTAACCCAGCAAAGCAGTTAAATATGTCTGTAACTTTCGTATGCTTTAACTTCAATGAATGCTTTCTTTGCTGAAATGAAGCCCTAAGGGATTTTGAGAGATTTTATGTATAATGGTCATTGCTCCTTTAGACTAAGCAAAAATGCAGGCTTTTTATTTGATAAACCAGAATAGTCTCACCATTCCACACTCTCTTGGATGTCTTTTTTTGAGTAGACTAGAATGCTATACCATATTACACTACTGGGAGAGATGTGTTAACATCTTTGTGCCAGGGAACTATTGCTGTTCTTGACTACTCATATAAGTACAATTCTCCTCAGCTTTGAGAGACCAAGCCACCTAATTACAGTGCTAGGTTGGCTGGTAGACTCCTGTTTGGTGTTAATGAACCAGTACTTTACAATTTCAAATCTAAGTGTGCAGTTTAGAAAGTAGCAGCTATGTTTTGAGCTTCAGTCATTCAGCAAGGAGCTTTTAACTGTAAGCATAACTTCATCTACAGAATTGTATTAGTCTACGGTGAATACCCTCTTTCCTAAGTGGCTGAAATATTTATATAAACCCTTTAGCAATGAACACATAAAAATTACAGTAACCTGTAGTTATGTATAAACACATTGAGACTCCATGAACTTTTTGAATTTGAATTATCAACAGTATTTCAGTAGTTGACTGTATTATTTTTACTTGCAAAATAAAACTATATTATAATAAATCCCTAACATATACAAGCTGGAACGTGCTAGCATGAACTTGTGTCTTGGATTGTTTCATAATTTATTTTAACTATTTTAAGTTCATGAAAATCAGGCTAATGATAACAATTTCCAATTCTTACACGGAAGAAACTGTAAGACTGTGGGGCCAATTCTGCACTGGGTTAAGCAAAGTTTATGTGGAGCAGAGGAGGAATTTATACTCTAAGAATCTATTCAGAAGACTAGTGAAGTCAATGGCTTTGGATCAGGCCAGTAAATTCCATAGTATTTTGGACCATGCCTGGAGAAATAGGTGCTCCATCTGACTCAGCAGACAGGGGGAGTAAATTTAACATCTTGAAAAGATTACTTTTGCTTATGCTCTTTTCTGACATATCTGGTAAGTGAATGCGCTTTAGTCAAAATGCATGTCACCACAAACTGGCCCTTCTGTACTAGCAACCACAGATAATTAAATATTGGCACTGAGGCCCTTAACCAGCTCATGCTACACCAGTGCTTGGGAAACGAGACACCACTCATATACACATTTCTCTGGTGCTTCTGTCCCCCTCACCTCACTCCCATCTTTCCCATGTTCAGGTTTGTTTGTTTTGTGGTGTTTATGACCAGTGGGTCTGGGCATGCTTGCTAGGACACAGGAAGCATGCCTAGAGATTTACCGATACTGAGGTGATTGGGAGCCAAACCTGGTTCTGAGAAGTAATACTTGCCAGATAAAAGGTGAGCACAGCTCCTCAGGCTTTCAAGTCATCCCAGGACCACCTCTCTCTCATAGACAGATATTCGGTTCTGCAACTAGAGTCTGGCTAATAACCACCTTTGTCCTTTGTAGTACACAGGGATAAGATTTCTAGTGGCAGAAGGATCTTGTTTCTAGCAGACGAAGGCCTAACGATACCCAATTGCTGGAAACTGAAGCTAGACAAATTCAAACCAGCAATCAAGTAAACACTTTAACAGTAATGGGAACAATATACGTAGCCTTGACAATTATAGAACCAGGAATAACTATAATGATTGGGTTTTCCTTGATCCTAGTAATAAATGCAGTCATTTTGAAAGGTGCAGGATTGGCCTCCTGTGCTCTTTTGTATTTCTTTGGTCTTCAGCTGTTGCTATTCATCTCTTGTAGTTTGTATTTTGTCATTTTATTTTTTATATCATACCCTTGTTTCTCTGTTCCATTTGCTCTTGAGCTGCAGCAATTACTGTATAATAATTTATTATAAGTGCTTTATTGTACATGCTAAAACATTTTTAAAAATGAATGTGAATTGATCAAGATAAACTCATCATGTTACAAGTTTGCATTTAATGTAGAAAAGAAACATCTTAAACATTTGGGTGAACGGTCTTAATCTTCCAAAAATTCTCTTATAATTGGGTAAATAAATTTTCAAAAAATAGTCTAGTTTCTTCTATTGCTTTGACTGATTATAGGAAAAACAATCTAAGATACAGCTTTGAAATACCTGTGAAATATGGCTAAGTACCTTGATCTCTTTTATCTTTCTTAGACGATCTTTTATTGTACAAATGATTGGAATTAGAGGTGAGCAAATGATTCAAATGTAAAGCTCATTTAACAAATCTAACCTCTCTTTTTCTGTTTGCTAAGTGTCTATCAGCAGTTCACAAATTTGTGATGTGTGAATTACTCATCATTTTTACTGAATATTTTAAACATAATTCTTTTTCTTGTGATTTTTGACAAGAAATCAATTACAAGAATTCAGTATTTAAAACCCACGCTATATTGATTAGTTCTGCTTGCACAAATAAGCCACTTGTTTTTGTTCCCTGACTGTATTAAAATAACTCTTGGGCTGTGTCTACACTACAAAAATAACTTTGAAGATGCTTACTTCAAAGTACAACTTTGAAGTAAGCAACTTCAAAGGTGAGCATCTACATATGCCCTACTTTAAAGTTAAACTTTGAAGTATGGCACTATTCCATTCCCACGAATGGAGTTAGGACTTGGAAGTTGGGGTCCCTACTTCAAAGTTAACTTTGAAGTAAGGGAAAATGTGTGTGGACTCTCTGGTAGCTATTTAGATGTAGTGCCTAACTTTGAAGCTAACTGTGAAGTTAGTTCCCAGTGTAGACATACCCTTAGAAGGTAGTTTCTGGAAGTGAATGCTTAGGCATTTCATTACTAATCTCATATGCATTTGCAGTTGACCCATTGCCTTGAACCAGGTGCTGGGGCTCAAGCAATTTTTGTGCAGTCAGAACTGATACAGCAAGCCCCAAGGTGTCCGCGCTATGAACTGCCGAGCCCTAGAAGTACTAGGGTCAGTCCTGGCAAGTCCTGGTACAAACTGAGCACTGCCTTGAATATTCCTGTCTGCACAATCATCATCCAAAACATTAATTGAAAGTGAATACTGGAAAAGCAATTTTTAAAAAAATTTGAGCGACCATACATGAAAAATATTCACTATCCTTAAATTAAGCAGTTAATCAGTACATCATTATCTTGCCTCATTTACTGAAATCTTCACTGAAATAAAAAAATAATATTGGTTTGGTTTGAAATGGAGCAATGTTTTAAAGAATATATAACTTAGCACTGATGTTTCTGTAACACGTTTCACACTGGAACATCCCCAGACCCTTCACAAATCTTTATATTAAATTGGAAAATTCTGGTAAAATGACAAAATATTGATTTATAATAGCTTAGATGATTATTAATTCCATTGACTTTCATTGTAATAATCTGAATGGTATTAATGTCATCAAGGCTGCGTCTACACGTGCACGCTACTTCGAAGTAGTGGCGCCAACTTCAAAATAGCACCCGTCACGGCTACACGTGTTGGGCGCTATTTCGAAGTTGAAATCAACGTTAGGCGGCGAGACGTCGAAGTCGCTAACCCCATGAGGGGATGGGAATAGCACCCTACTTCGAAGTTGAACGTCGAAGTAGGGCACGTGTAGACGATCCGCGTCCCGCAACATCGAAATAGCAGGGTCCGCCATGGCGGCCATCAGCTGAGGGGTTGAGACGCTCTCTCTCCAGCCCCTGCGGGGCTCTATGGTCACTGTATGCAGCAGCCCTTAGCCCAGGGCTTCTGACTGCTGCTGCGGCAGCTGGGGATCCATGCTGCATGCACAGGGTCTGCAACCAGTTGTCGGCTCTGTGGATCTTGTGTTGTTTAGTGCAACTGTGTCTGGGAGGGGCCCTTTAAGGGAGCGGCTTGCTGTTGAGTCCGCCCTGTGACCCTGTCTGCAGCTGTTCCTGGCACCCTTATTTCGATGTGTGCTACTTTGGCGTGTAGACGTTCCCTCACAGCACCTATTTCGATGTAGTGCTGCCCAACGTCGAAGTTGAACGTCGACGTTGCCAGCCCTGGGGGATGTGTAGACGTTATTCATCGAAATAGACTATTTCGATGTCGCTACATCGAAATAAGCTATTTCAATGTAGCACGCACGTGTCGACATAGCCCAATGGTAGTTAAGGGGATGTTCATTACAATTCAGTATTTATTAAATGGATCATTATTGTTTTAATACTAGCAATTAATCACCAACTAGTATGAATAAAAGGACATAAAATTCCAGGTCCTAGTAACATCTAACCAGCCCATGGCAGCAGTGAAATGAGAAATCCTACTGAAGGAGTTGATTTGAGTTAGCTGGGAAACCTGAAAAGCCAGAACAGGAATAACCATGCACAATACAGTTATTGCTTAGGCTGCAGTTATGATCAGAAAAATGATAATGTAAAATTGACACCTTCTTACTTCACAGATGTACTGCTCCCTCTTTGCTTTTTGTTCCTGTTAGCATTTTAAAATCTGCAAAGCTATTGGAAAGTGAGATGGAATCTGTCCCAGATCTCCCATCAACAGAACTACTGAATTATTTTAGTTACATCTTTCCCTGACGGCATACAGGTTTCAGGTTAGCTACATCACCTGCATACTGCATTTGGGTTAGAATTACTGCTGAGGGTATGAACATTGCTTGATGCCACGTTGAGTTGGCAGGACTTGGAGCTATAGAACTGTGTTTCCAATTGTGTACACAAAACATTTGAAATGGAAACCATAGAGAACAACTGTGGAAATCCATGTGTGTGTTTGAGTAGGAAAGAATGACGCTTTATCCAGGAACTAAAGTCTTAAGAGCCAAGTCATGGACCATCCTTTGCACTCTGCCAGGGAGCAAAGAGGTATGAGGCACTTCCTGACACCTCTGTATGGTTTCTTGCATCATGCATGGTAGGAAGGAGTGCCCCATCTCAAGAGTTCCTTCTACCCTTCCCACACAGGTGTGTGGAGCTAACAAATGGGCAGAGCTTTAATTCTCTCCAGAGGGCCTGACCATAATGATAACAAGACATTGGTAAACTTTTCTCTGATTTCTGGGGGCCCTGTATCAAGCCCCCAGCTGACAGTGAGCACACCAAATTCAAAGAGAACACAGCAGGAGTTTTACGTGTTCAGCGTCACTTAGGAAAGCTCATTGAGTTGATCCCTCAGTGAAGGATAAGAATTTAATGCTATCTAAGGAATCTATATTCGGTAGTTAAATACTAGAGTTAATATAAAGGGTTGACACTTTTATTTGAATTTTGTTTCTCATATTTTTGTATTTCTTTCTTTTCTTCCCATGACGGAAATGTATTGCCTACTTATGTGAACAGGGAGCAATAGAAAAAAATGTACACTGGTCTAGCGCTTGCCATTGTTTCAGTTCCATGGTTCTGTGTAATGGCCTGTGTTCACAACAGGGAAACAAATAGATAAGATACTCAACACCAAGTGGATGTTTCATTGCACCTGTGCTTAGTGTTGCTTTTTTTGTACTAGTTATTAGAAGCCTTTGGCAGTGAATCATTATGAGCAGTGTGGACCTGAAAGTAAAGCAGTATCTGTCAGCCAGGTTAGCTCTTAATTGAAATTTTAATTTAATTTAAGAAGAGGAAAAACTCACAACACACTAATGAAATTCAAGAAACTTCACTGGAGATGCCCCGATAAAGAAAAAACCCTGTGGCCTTTGTGAATAAAATAATAAATAAAATAAAACATTCAATATAGAAGTCTGGTTTTAATATAAATTCTGGCTGGCTTAATTTGTGATGTTACAGTTAAATAAATACTTATCTGACTAACTTTGAAATGGAATTCTTCGTGCTTGTATCTCTTGAATCAGATGTTATATAAACTTGTGTTGGAGATACAAAAGTGAACTTTAACTGTCTACACCTTAGCTTTGTGAAGTCTGATAGCACTGAGATACTGTGATCAGGTGGCTGATCTTAATTAACTTAATTAACTGGTGTGACATAAGGGCTGAGTCTACATGAGCAAGTTCTTTCAAAAGATCTTTTGAAAGATCCAGCGGAGCATCTACACACAAAAAATGTTCTTTCAAAAGTATATCGAAAGAATGAGGCACTCCTTTCAAAATCACTCTTCCTTTCCCGTTTTTCAGGAAGAAAGCCTTCTTTCAAAAGAAAATGTGTGTAGATGCACCGCAGGCCCTTTTTTATCAAAAGAGCAGTCTTCATGGGGCCTGATTTTTGATCCCTGATCCATTCTTTCAAAAGAGCGAGGGCTGTGTGGACACGCTCTTTCGAAAGAGCAGATCACTCTTTTGATTCGTTTTCTTGTGTGTGGATGCACTCTTTCAAAAGAAGTTCTTTCGGAAGAGATCTTCCTGGGAGGGCTTCTTTCAAAAGATCTCTGTAGTGTAGATATAGCCAAGATGATCTAGAGTAAAATTTTCAAGAGCACCTGACCTAAGTGAGTTAGGTGCGTAGGATTTACTCAAAGGTATTCAGGTGCATTCAGAAATGTTCCCTAAGGGACCCAGACTATTAGAAAAGAATACTATACAAGCTGCATCTATATTTATGTGCATCCCAAGTATTACTAGCACTTTTTCCAAGTATGATTACCACATGAAACCCAAGCTTGTGCCAAGTGTCTACACTTGCTGGGCACACCTATACACTGTGCCCAGGCATATATCTTAGTCCACGCTGTCCCATTTTTGGCACATGATGATAGCATTGAAGCGACAGTCCCAGGGACTTCTGTGTCACAGGAGACACTCTGGGAATTGCCTGGCAGTGTGTTGCTGGCATTAGCTGCAACCTTCACACACTGATAGTGATAGCAGCTTTAACTCATATCTCCTGTCTGCCAAACCCTGTGGAAGGCCCTGGAGCCAAGCCAATATGGTTCTGCTCCTGCTTGCAGGACAAACTTTCTGCAGATTTCCTTCATTCTGGATGGAATAGGTCCAGAAATAGTTGAGATGTTGAATCCTGCTGACTGAGATGAATGAAAATCCACTATTGTCCCACAGACCAAATATAATGGATTCTGTGACTACATTGGGATGCCCACGTGTGCCACGTCTGGTCTCACAAATCCAACACAGCCTGGTCAGGCTGCCTCCTGTCAGAAAGCTGTGAGGATGACCAGTAGCTTCAGAACTCCCAAATGAGGCAACAGCTCTTCATGGAGTTGTTGACAGCTTTGCACCAGCCCTCCAGTGACGTGCCACTGCATTTCAGAAACCCATATGAGTACAGAAGTGGGTGGCTTTTGCAACACCTAACCACTACTGGTAAACTGTAAACAAGTCCGAGGTTGGGAAGTTAACTGTCAAGGTGGTGGCTGTATAGGTTTGCCAGGCCATTGACCCTGAGATCTACTCACAACTGATTGCCATAACCCAGGTTCCTGTAATTATAGCTGAATGTTAGAGGAAGGGGTTTCTGAACTGTGCAGGATCACGGATGGCATACACATCCTAAATACTTTACCCACCCAAAGGGGCAAATGAATATTTGAACAAAAAAGTTACAATTCATTCATTCTCCTAGTCTTAGGAGAACACAGCGGTTGATAAATGAAAACCAATGTTGGAGATACAGGAAATGTCCATCCCTAGGTGCTCAGGATATTGGGATTGTATTGCAGGAGAAAAGAAGGGATTTTATTCCCTGGAAATGGAATGATTTTATACAAGTGTTTCTAGTCTGACATTTATTTTGGGGCATCCCACATACCCATTCCTAATGTGATTGATGAACCTGTGTCTCAGGATTGCTGATCCAAGTAAAAGAGAAGTCAGCTACACACTAACTGCAGCATGGTGGTAGAGCGTGAGTTTGCGTGACTGAAAGCTTGTTGGTGACACTGGATACCAGTGTGTCCTATGCATTTTTCATAATTGTGGTGTCTTGTTCCTTGCCCAACGTAAGGATAAAGTGAAATACTTCCAGATTGAGTGGTCACAGGACTGTAAAGGCAGTCAGATCCCAAACTTGTTCACACCATTCCTAGAGGGCAAAGGAAACTTGTGCTATTTCCTTGTGCTCCAGGGAAGAGTGGGGAGCCAGAAGGTAACTTTGGACTATACATGGGGACACTACAGCCATGCCTACACCCCCTCCCACCTTCTGCAAACATTTGCAGAAGAAGCGTCTTCTGGAAGGGGGATTTCCTTTGGATGGATCCCCATGTCCTTCTGAAAGAGCCCTGTCTACAAGGGGATCTTCTGGAAGTGAGATATCGCAGGGATATGCTAATGAGGTGCAAGATACTTTAATCCATATCTCATTAACATCTTCCACTCTGCTCATTACCACAGTAGCATCTTCCAGAAATGAGGGTGGGGAGTGTAGATGCGGCTTCTGTGATGTTATGGTGCTGCTGTAAAAGTGCAATGCATTTCTATATAGCCATACTGTGACATCCATTGGTGTGTTTTGATCCCTGCAGCTGATGATGGTGCACCAGATGAAAGCAGACCATTATGTAAGGGCGTCTCCTTATGCTCAACAGGCTGTGGTTTTCATTTTGAGGGTGCATACACACTTCAGTGCCAACAGAGAAATCTGTTTGCTACATGTTAACGACTGCTACATAGTGCTCTCCGAGGAGCGCTTAATCCTTCCGAAAGTAACTAAAAACAAGTTTGTAAGGTTTTGGGACCGGCTTCGTACATTTCCTCTTCACAAACTTTTCTGCAACTATCACTCACAGCAGTGATCAGTTGCTATGCCGGAGTACTCCCCGAATTGCATGAAGAAACAGTTTGATGGGCTGAAAGAGGAAAGGTCATAAAAGCACTGCTGAACATTAGATATCTTCACTGTTAATTTACTTTTGCTTCCTTTGTCTGCACTGTCCATTAAATTATTGACAAAGCCATAAAGACATTTTAAGTAAACTTATCAGGCTTTTGTTCTGGTGCACTGGACAGCAGAACAAAAGCGCTTTATTTGTCATAAATCTGTGCAGGCGCTTGCTCTCTCCCTCCCTCCTCCCGCCTTTTTGGTCAAACACTGGAAGTTCATGACTGCTACGGGAGTGGAGGCAGGGGAGGATTTGTGGGATGGACAGAGAATTCATTGTCTTTCTATGATATCACTGCACTAGAAAGTTACAGAACCGTTAGTCACCAGCTGTGCATGCTGCTGACCCATCCCAAATGTATGGGAAGTAGGATGACCAGGTGTCCCAATTTTACAGGAACAGTTCTGATATTTCGGAGTTTTTCTCATATGGGCATCTATTGCCTTCACCCCCACCCTGATTCTTCACACTTAAACATCACCCTAAAATGAAGTGAACAATAACTTTTATTTTAAAGAGCTATGGAATATAGAACAAAACCACTTTAACAGGGACTGTGAACGAACCAAAAACTGGATCAAATTCCCTAAGCAACATGCAAACATTAATCTCTGTGGACCTTTCTCCTTGTCCTTTCCCTTCCCCTGACAAGTGGGTAGTAGCTGAGAAGAATTATGTGGGGGGAGATGAGCACTGGCTGGACTATGGGGTGTGACGGACTAACTGTTCCACACCCATATGCTTTGAGCGGATGGCGGGGTGTGTGTTTCTCCTGCCCTAGCTTTTGGTACCAGCAAAAGATGTTGTTTCAGGAGACCAGCATCTTCTCCCCCCCGCACCATGAGGGATAGTATGGATCCACTGCCTCAGAGCAGCATGCAAGGCACCTGAATGAGGAGTAGTGGAAGGAGGAGGAGGTGCTGCCTGTTTCCAGACAAAAGCAATGTCTCTGGCACCAATTAGGCCCTGAAAGCTTTCCACCACCAATTGAGCTAGTGACTGCTAGAGTGTATGAACCCTTGATGTCTGGCATCCCTGTGGCATGACTCTAGATGCAGGAACTGTTTCATCGGTGCCCCATCCTGGCTAAGAGCCTCATTGTCCCATGCCCAAAGAAAGCAAAACTGTTCCTGACTCTTATTGTGAATGCCAATGAGAACATGCAACCTATCTATGCTGTCTCAGTAGTGCTAGTCCTGCCTTCAGGAAGAATAGACACCATGTTGGTGTAAGAACATCCTGCTGAGTCAAACACAAGTGTAGTGTTATGTTTCTTCATTTCTCTTTCGAAGGAACCTAAGCACCTTGTATCAATACACACACATAGCTTAACAGTGCTGCTGAAGGGCACAATGTTGGTGCTTTTTCATATCTCAGGTATGCAGCTATTACAGCTGCCTTCTTTCTCAGACAACTTTTGCAGCCCACAAGGAAAGAGCTGAAGCATATAATGGTAAGTCCCAAATATCAAGACTGTTCTCATAAAATTGGGACAGGACTTCTGCAGTAGTATTAAAATATTGTAATGTTTACAATGAATCAAGGGGTTGTTTGGGGTGGAGGTCAGTTTCTTTGGGGGTCCATTACCAGCCACCTAGTTTTTCTTGACAAGATGAACGCCATTTGGAGCATACGACAGTTTTCAAGGCTCTGGAATAAAAAGAAAGGTGTCTTTCCAGTCCAGTGGAGGAGGCGTGGCTCTCACTGCCAGCAGGGTGTTTCTTCTCCAAGTCACCTCTCTACATATTGCTGAGTGGAGGAGTTTGGAAAGCAACAAAGGTGGATCAAACACATTTTCCCCAGCACTGACAGCCAGCTTGAATCTCTGCTGCCCCAAACCTTTGCAGAATTATGGCTACAGAACTGGGAGGCAAGTCAAGAGGAAAATGACTGTATGTTAAAGCTAGCAAACAGAGTTCCATGGAGGAGGAACAAAGAACCACAAAGAACATCTATGCCGCCACACTCTTACCTTCCCAGCATCAACAGAAAGTTGAGGCCCCATGTCCAGCAAACATCATTGGAAAGGGAGAGGGAAACTGAGCTGCTCTGCAAGGGTATTTTCTTCCCTGACCTCAAGCCTGTTAACTGTCCGCTGCTAAGGGACATAGCATTGTGTTTGTGCAAAAGCAGATGCTTCACTCATGCTGCCTTCTGCTGCCTACTGCAGAATGGCTCAGTGCAGGGAAAGGCCAGATACCAGTGACTGGGAAAAGAAATAAACATTTGAAATGGTCACAGGAAGAATGGATGACCTTAACTTTCCTTGGACAAGCAGTTCTCTTTCCCATTCCAGACACAAATGGGCCAGCACCCAAGCCACCAACCACCCCAACCCTTCTTCCATGCAGCTCCTGTTCAGAAGAGAAGTATATATGGGTGGGGGGAGTAAGTGGGATGTGTGGTTTGGGGTCTTTGAACAAACATGAATGTTACAAAACTGTCCCACCTGGGCCCTTTCAGAACCCATTTTTTCCCTCATTTCCAGTCTGTGTATCCCAAAGGCTATTAATATCATTGCCAGCCAAGAAAGGCACAGACATAGAGCATAGTAACTGATTGTTAATTATCTGTTATTACATCTGCTGAATACATTACCGTGGTGTATGGAATTTCAATGAAATAATCAATTTAGCATTGTGTCTGGCTTGGGGATTATGTTAGGTGGGAGCAGGGCCTGGAGGAAGAGGCCACTTTCAGGCACATATACAGGAGCAAGAAGGAATATTTCTGGGGAGTGAAAAGGTGTTTGGGGGTGGGGTTTGATTTTTTTTTTTTTTGGTTCTGGTTCCTGCAATGGCTCTTACTCCACCTCAGACCCCAGGTGGAGAGGCAAGATCACATGTCCTCTTCCTCTATGAACTACAGAGCTTTCTCTATGAACTCTTTCAAGGCCCCACTGCCTACATACCCTGCCTGGCATTCTACAATGAGCCAGGTGGGGTTGAGGCCAATGGGTCTGTTCCCAATGGCTTCTGGATACCTTACCAAAGCATATATAATTAATGGAAATATGGAAACTGGACCACAAGCAGGGCCAGAACATGAGCACTCAATCTCCATTCCGCACTCACCAAAAAGATACCTCTCGAAAAACATCAGCCCACAGCATATGGTTTCACCACAATTAAACAGAAACTATGAAGTCTCCAAAGGATAGCAAAATGACATACTGAACCTACAGACCAAGAAAATATGAAGTCATTGATGGCATTCTGCACATACCAGCTCCCTCTGGGCAACATTATGGTGTCAGTCCCCAGTGACAGAAGATCTTGAGATAGGATAGACTATGCCAGTGAATCCTTTAATTTTTATTCTGGTGCCTTGATTGCCTAGTGATGCATGCCTTATAAATGCCAGAGATGATATTAGACATTCAGTTATGGTATTTATTCCAGTCACTATCAGAACTCATTTATTGTCACAAAGCATAGGGGAGTGGGTTTTCTTTGGGTGGAATGCATCGACTCTATGCTAAACTGATTCTACTATATATTAATTTAAGCATTTAAGGGTCTCTCCAACTTCTTGCTCCACGAATGTAGTTCAGCTGTTCTGGAGGAAATATATATAGATGATTCAGGGGTATAGAACTTTGCTGCTGGGCATAATCACAGCCTCCACCCTGTGGAGAGTGTAAGTCCCACAGGGTCCACTGGGTCATAGCAACTCCAGCAGAGCTGTTCTTCAACATGAAATCATCGAAATAGTTATAGTGCAATACAGCCCTGGCTAGCTGATCAAATTGGGATCAGGGCCAGATTAGATCATCTGAAATTCAGACAATCAGAAGAATGGGCTAAGAGCTTTCTATCTGTTACTTTAAAGATCTAGAGTTGCTTTTAAACCAGTTGAACCCTCCCAGAAAATCATGAAAAAATACCCACTTCATTGTTTACTTCTTGCACAACCGTTTACATCTAGTAACTAGTCGCAGCTTTTAAAAATGCAGAAATGATCATGGTAATGGTAATAACTAACCCCATTAACAATATGTAATACGCACAAAGTGTCAAATTAAAATACGAACTGTAGGCAGTGCATTGGTAGGTACAGCCGCACTCATGTCTATATTGTCTGGGGGGAAAAAGCCGACCATTTGCATTGCTTCAGATGAAAGGTTCTCTGCTTTGTTGTGCAATTGGTTCACCAACTATGGCTCAGTGTGTGCACTGGTTGTTTGGTTAATATGGAAGGACAGATACTGGAGGCTGGATAAACAGGAATCTACTGTACTGGAGCTTAGAGCAGCTGCTATCTATTTCTGACTGATGGTCGCTTGAGAGTCACTGTATAAATGGACTGCAATGGAATAGGTCTTGTATAACTGATATAGATCATGTCAAACAGCCTACTTTTTGTGTGATGTCTATGCTTTCCAGGTGCCACCGTTTTCCTTCTCTGGTATATTTCATAACATGTGGACCTGAGCATATTTTTAAAATTTAGGAATAATGTTTTCCTTTACAATCTAGTTAACCTGCATATTTTCATCCATGTCCAACATAGCGTTAAAAGTTCAGCATTTGGATAGTAATGTTTCAGATCATTTCCATGTACATTGTATGTAGACTATTTCAATGGATGAAGAGGGGATGAGCTTGAGCCATAACTTATTATTAGTTTATTTATAGTTATGTGTTTAACACTGTACAATGCAGTGGGGAAGACATATCCCAGGAGTTTACAACTCTGTACAAACAGACCTGAGCCATTCAAGCAAAACAAATTACCTCCACATTTGTATTTCTGAGGGAAGAATTAGGCGCAAATGTGTCCATCCCAAATGCAACATAAATTATGCTATAATACTGTACCACCTTCAGCCTCAAATTACACTATCATTTACCTCTCCCAATACTTCCATTACCAGCTTTTTAATGCATGAATAATCCTAGTAATCGCCTACTCAACCAAAGATAAGACATCACAAAGTCACAATATGTCACTTTCACTTGAATTATGATATTTGTAAGAAATGTTTTTTAAAAATCTAAGTTACCTTAATCCTCTGGATCTTCCTGACCCATCTTTGTCTGTGTTTTAGATTGTAAGTAGATCTACATGGGGAAAAAAATCTGAAATGTCAATAAAAATATGTTGCGATTTTTATTTTTTGAAAATGTATCCAAAAATATTTTAATTTCCTTTACAGCTAGCTTATGGAGCAGTCAAAAACTTCAGAAAATTTGAAATGTTTATTACAAATTTTGAAAACATTTGTAATTTCTTTCCCTTTTTTTTCCCCAACTGAGATTGCATGAACACTTCTGGAACAGTGTGTATCTGATTTGTGCTTTTGGTATGGTGCCAACCACCAGCCAATACCAACAAAAAGAAAATAAATAAAGATTCAAACCGTGCTGACACTTCCGGTTACATAAATATTCTGGGAACTGAAGTTTCACTTGTTTCCATTCAAAGTGTTTGGAAATGTAATATAAAAGAAAAACTCCTATTATGATTGCAGTTCATAGCTGTAAAGCTTAACATGCATCATAAAGTCAAAGAGACACTCTGCCAAGGCACACCCCCGGTGGTGGTACCACTCAGCTCACCCAGGTGACAGTGGGTTCAAAAGGCTATTTAGAAATGCTAATATCACCTGGTGCAGGTTGTCTTCTTCTCTTAATAGCCACCGAACTAGATGGAAGACTGATACGTGTCTTTCCTTGTCTTTCTTCTGGACAGCCCACTCCCTTATCTGAGCTGCTCAGTTCCTATCCCCTTCCTGAGCATAGACTTTAAAGTATTTCTTGTGCAGAGGGGCATAGAGGGGATGGTGATATGAAGCTAGCTATACCCTGTTTCCACATGTTATAGGGTGACATCCATGCAAAGAGAGTACCTTCTGCATATAGGGACATGGGTCGTAATCTGACTCCATGTACATCAATTAGAATAGGAACTGAAAGGGCTGTGTTAAAATAGAAATGCAGCGACATATATATATATATATATATATATATAATTTCAGACTTTTCACCCCTTTTGTGAATGGGTGGGAAAATGTCACACATTTCATGCTTTATTCGTATTTTCAAGAAGGGTTTTCAATGCATTGTAATTTATAAAATTGAAAGCCCGGAGTCCCAAAATAAAACGTATGAGAAGAAGTGAAGTAACCAAGTCCATCTGACGTGGACTGAATGTGAGCAGCAGTCATTTGGAAATTTTTGGAAACTTTATCAAGCAATGAAAGTAGCCTGCTGCGTCTAGGCATGTTCATATCAACCTACTGCTTTTCAGAATAAAACCCCAGTAAAATTATTTTCCATGTGAGTGGGATACAAGCTGCTCTGCAAAAAATTCTGTCTAAACAAGCTTCCAAGATTGTCACTGTGTCTGTGGGTTACTTGGAACCTCAGAAAATCTGTTGAGTTCCTGTGAATTGATGGAAACAGCTACAAGCATGTTTCATCATAGAAGCTATTTGCATTCATTAATGGTCCAAGAAAGAATTTAAAGCTATGACAAAACCTACATTCTCAAATTTAAAGCTGCAATTAGAGGCCCTGGTTCAGAAAAAAAATTAAGAATATGGTTACATCCACCTTTGCTAAAGCCTGTACTTAAGCCTACACTTAAATTTAGGCATGCACTTAAACCCTGTTGAAGTCAATGAGGCTACATGTGAGAATAATTGTGAATGGAAATTCCAAATCTGGCCCATAATTATCAGTAACATACTGTGTAACACCTTCTACACAAACATTATTAATCTGGTATATTATGATAAAGTATTTCAAATTCTTCTCCATGTACCACATTGTTTTACCATAAATGGTGCAGGAACAATATATAAGACAAATGCAGATATGTTAAGATTAAGTAGCTACAGCATATTTCTCAATACATCAGTACAGGTACTGATGCCTGCACCAAAACTGTTTTGAAGTCAGTGGAAAGACCTACATTGTCTTCAATTGGTATTGGATTGATCTGCTAGTTCTTACCATACAGCTTTCTTTTTATTCATTTTTGTGTTTTTAAAGATTTAAAAAGTGTGTGGGGTGGGTGGTGTTTTACTGGAGAATGATACCTGAACAATATCTACCATATCTGCTATCATATATATTTGTTTTGTAGGGAAATTACTTAAACATGGGTGCAAGAAAGGGTCCATAATTCATATCTATTTTTTATCCTTCAATTCTCAAGCTTCATATTTATGCAGCAAGGCCACATTATTTCCTTGTTCCATCTCTGGCCAGAGTCTCTTCCCTGTATGTACCTAATATCGCTGCGTAATATACTGAGTAAATTCTAGAAGAAGACATTTTGTTTATACTTTGTCCATCTTTCCGAGTTTTGTACATTACCCTCCTAAAAGTTGTGTTGCACCCAGGAAGACAAAACAAGCCAGCAGGCATACAGCACTTTAAAGACTAACAAAATAATTTCTTAGGTGATGAGCTTTCCTGGGACAGACCCACTTCTTCAGATCCACAGCATTGTATGACTGCTGGTTTGTTTTGTTAGAAAACAGACTATCATGGCTACCTCTCTGTTACTATCCAGGAAGACATGAGGCAGTGCAGGGAATGCTAATTTGCTCTTGCTTTCCTTCTGTCTGACCGTTGACGATTTTTACAAGCACAATGACCCTTCTAAATGGTCACAAAATTAGGCAAATTTTTCACACCTGCACAAATTTGTCACACATTTGTGAAGTGAGCTTAAATGTATGTGAATGTGCATTAGGCTGACCCCTTACCACCTCACTGACTGGCTGGGACAGTAGAACACAGAGTCCCTTCCAGAGCTGTCATTAGTATCTTTCCATGACTTCTAAAGATCCATGGTCTCTGGGGTCCTACATTCAGTATTGCCCATTCCTCATTGCACATGCATCAACCCTCTAGTCCCTCCAGCCTAGGATTCCAGAATTCTGAGGTTATTCCTGAACTAAAGTCCTCTATCTGCAAATCAAAAGCCAGTCACCAAATATTGTTCCATTTCCAATTATTATTTGCACTTCAAATTTTTTTTAAAAAATTGATTTATAATCTCTTCATAAACACATCTAAATGAGATTGCATCTTTAGCAAAATAGGTTTCCACATTCATTTTTGAATATTGCTACATTTTTTGTATTGTTGAACTATTTGCATTATTCAAAAAGTCTAACCATATTTTTCCTTTTCAGGAAAGCATAGATCTGGGTGAAATCATGTTTTCCCTTTGCTATTTACCTACGGCCGGGCGAATGACATTAACAGTAATCAAATGTAGAAATCTCAAAGCCATGGATGTAACTGGTGCATCAGGTAAGAGTGCCTCTTTTCGTTTTCCAAGATGGGGTTCTGATCTGAAAAGTGACTATATATAAAAAAGCAACTTCTTATTCAACATGTGTGTACATTTGAACATGCAGAGTCATATTGGCTTAGTTTTGTGAAAAAATATGTGTGTGTGTGTTTGCTGATTTTCTTTTTATTGGTATGCAGAGGCAAAGCAGCTCAGAAAAAGTGAAATGATGAGTCTGTTTCATGTTTTGTCTGGTAAACCAAATCATTTACAGGGTTCCAAACAATGTATGCAAAACCACTGAAAACAATATTCATTGAGGGCTCTCACTGAAAACAAAAGGATTATCCAGGTGTAAAATAGGGTTACAATTTGGCCATCCTAACTTTGATTATTTTTGATGTTGAGTGAGATAGAACACTGGTGGGTTGTTAGAGTTCAGGCTGAGTTTGCAGGATGGTTTTCCTTTCCTTTTAAGTTGAAAACTTAAACTTGATACAGAAAGCATTGTGAGACAAACAAGTAAATCCACAATCTCGTACCAAAGACACTTTTCAGAATAGAACTGTTCTTTAAAATGAAACCTTTTAGTGGAGTATTAAAAATCTCTACATCCAATCTGGAAAACTTTTAATTAGTTTACATTAAGTTGTACTGTTATAGTAATCTACAAATTTGGTGGGGGTAGGGGAGGAGTAATTAAATTTTGCTTTGCTTTCTGGAGGGGTAGGAGAATGGGTATTAATCTTTCCTCTTCAGATAATAGCAGAAGATAATTAAGAAAAAGGAGCATTAAAAATGTGATGTTCAAAGGAACACAATTCCCATTGACTTCCAACTGGAGTTAGGTACCTAACTGTCCTCTGCGCTTTTGAGAATCTCTTCTTTTTTATTTTTTTTAACTAATATGGGTATCACTTGAAAACTTTACAAGAACTGGTTAAGGTGGAGAGGCCTTCAACAGAGATACCCGCTGAGTGTGATACAGGGGTAGGTATATCTATTCTGTCTGCTTGCACCATTCTTTTGAATAAAAAGGAGAACAAAATTGCAGAAGAGACAGCTCGGATTGTCTTATGTCACTTCGACCTATATAAATTAGGTTTTCAATATGGCCCTGCTAGGAATTTGCTGCTTTGTTTCTTTACATTACAACTGCATTGAGACCAGGGTATGAAAATGACTTCTTGTTACGCAGATCCATATGTCAAAGTGTCACTGATGTGTGAGGGTCGAAGACTGAAAAAGCGAAAAACAACCACAAAGAAAAACACACTTAACCCAGTTTACAATGAGGCCATCATCTTCGATATCCCTCCTGAGAATGTGGACCAGGTCAGCCTATCCATTGCTGTGATGGACTACGATCGGTAAGCACAATTTTTTCTCTGAAAATATTAATCTTTAAGAAGTGGTTACCACATTGTTGCCATTGACTTATCATTTTAACTAAATTCACTGTCACTAAAATAATACCTTTGAATGCGCTGCTGGAGGGGTGTAAACTTATCATATTTTTCAGAGTTTAATCCTTTTTATCAAGGTCATTAATGACAGTATGAAAAAAAATTAAACATGACTGAAAATTGTCATTTCAATGTGACCCATATTAATAGTGTGAGTCTTTGCCCACTCCTCCATGATTTCAAGTCAGTTGCTCTGGCCCTGCCTATTTCTTTCTCCATACAAGGGAGGGAAACACTGCTCAGCAACATCATCCAGTTACATTCTCATACACAGCCAATCAGAGGGGGCCAGGATGCTTTGGCCTCAGGCCCAGAGAGGGCCTCAAATTCTGACACTTGTTAATTTTTTACCATTGTTGAGTTTCACAACATGTTGTTATGCACATCCCTATTGGACCAAAACATGACACTCTCAACTTAGAGGTGCAAATTTAAGCAAATAAGAGATATGATTTGATTAAAAAAAGCATCCTGTTCTGTCATGGCTAAGGGCCTCGAAAGCTGGAAGTGGCTGAGGTCTCTCTGGACCTCTAAGAAGGCCTGTTTTCCTATGGGCACAGCTCCATCCCCTCCCATCCTATCCCAAACTACTCCAGACTCTTTCCTAACACAAGAGGGGAAAAATCATCCATATGACTAAAGTAGCCTGGGAGTTGTAAGTTGCATTAGAAATGGATCCTCTGCTGATCTCCGAGGCCTGGCTGTAGGGGAAGCTGGAAGTTTACAGAGGGAAGCAATAAGAAAGAGAGAGGAAGTGAGTTGGGCAAGGTCACACGACAGATTAATGTCAGAGTCAGAGCTTTTTAGCATTGAGTTGGTGTTATATTTTGCCTGTCATAGTTACACTCCGGAATGCCTTTACAAGAAGCACAAGCCTGGCTTTCACATTTCTGTACCTGAGGTTCTAATTATAACAGACTAAGAACGAAAAATAAACCTAAAAGCTCACCAGTTACTCTGAGATGCTGTGTGGACTCTCATTCCGCCAGTTCCCATTCATCATCCCTCTCCCCAGCTACGTCTACACGTGAAGCCTACATCGAAGTAGCCTATTTCGATGTGGCGACATCGAAATAGGCTATTTCGATGAATAACGTCTACACGTCCTCCAGGGCTGGCAACGTCGATGTTCAACATCGACGTTGCGCAGCACCACATCAAAATAGGCGCAGCGAGGGAACGTCTACACGCCACAGTAGCACACATCGAAATAAGGGTGCCAGGCACAGCTGCAGACAGGGTCACAGGGCGGACTCAACAGCCAGCTGCTCCCTTAAAGGGCCCCTCCCAGACACACTTGCACTAAACAGCACAAGATACACAGAGCCGACAACGAGTTGCAGACCCTGTGCATGCAGCATGAATCCCCAGCTGCAGCAGCAGCAGCCAGAAGCCCTGGGCTAAGGGCTGCTGCACACGGTGACCATAGAGCCCCGCAGGGGCTGGAGAGACAGCGTCTCTCAACCCCCCAGCTGATGGCTGCCATGGAGGACCCCACAATTTCGACGTTGCGGGACGTGGATCGTCTACACGGTCCCTACTTCGACGCTGAACGTCGAAGTAGGGCGCTATTCCGATCCCCTCATGAGGTTAGCGACTTCGATGTCTCGCCGCCTAATGTCGAAGTTAACTTCGAAATAGCGCCCGACTCGTGTAGCCGTGACGGGCGCTATTTCGAAGTTAGTGCCGCTACTTCGAAGTAGCGTGCACGTGTAGACACAGCTCCCATGATTTAAAACACATCAGCAAAACATATAACTAACTAGCGCATACCACTGAAAGCACGCTTGCCTTCATAAATCCAGTAACCACTCCAAATACACCAAGAAAACTTTTAGGTACAGTCAGGTACTCAGATCCCACAGAACATGCTCCAAAGAGAAATCCCAGGAGATACATCATGAAACACTTTAAACCATCTTTACCATTGGAGGACACTCCATCAGAGAGACAGATTACATCATGGAACGGATCACACAGTTATGCAAGAGAACCTGTGTCCATACAGAAGTAAACCCCCTCTGATCACAACCACCGTTTGTGACTTTTCACCCGACCCTGTGGAATTCTTGTATGGTGTCATCAAACAGCTACAATCCATGCTCAGTGGAGACCCCATCCTGAAAGAAATATCTCCCAATCCCCCTCTCCCAGCCTTTAAACAACATACTAACATCTCCCAGCTCATCATTGAAAGCAAGCTCCCCACAGCCCAGGCCCCGTCAACACAACATGGCACCTGACCCTTCTGGAACAATGGGTGCAAAATCTGCAGACATATTCTGGCTGCTACAATGACCAAACCCACCCTCAACCCACCTTTCAAGATCCACAAATCCTACATGTGCCTATCACAGTTATGGTGAACCTCAGCCAGTGCACTAAGTGCCCCAATATCACCTATGTGGGTGAAATTAGACAACCCCTAAGCTCTTGAATGAACTCAGACAGGAAAATTATAAATGACAAGAACACCCTGTGGGTGAAAACTTTTCATCAAGAGATCTCTCCATATCTCACCTATTGGTCCTCCTCCCCAAAGGAAGGCAGCACAACACTTTCAAAGATGAGTCTGAGATCATAAATTCAGAATTCTTCTAGACAGTGAAAATCATGGACTGAACACAGACACTGGATTTATGGCTTATTACAACCTCATAACCCACTAATAATATCCCTGGCTGGTTTGCTTTCCCCTCACCCTGCCATCCTTTTCTTCCTATGATTCAAAGAGTCTTAATGGACCACTTCACTGTAAATGGTCCCTGGAAATGTGTGTGAGCCACTGATGCTTAACAGTCCATTCAGCCTGGTATTTAGCTGTGACACTGAGTAATTTTCCAAGACCTGAAGAAGAGCTCAGTGTAAGCTGAAAGGCTTGCCTCTCTCATCACCAGAACTTGACCCAGTAAAAGATGTTATTTCATTCACCTTTTCTCTTTCATATCCTGGGACTGACACAGCCACAGCTCTGCACACCGAAAACCACAGTGATTTGTTTGTATGTTTTCCCTGTCTTTGCCCGTCTCTTGGATTGCAGATAGAGCCCTGCACAGATACAAGTGTAACTGCATCAGATCTGCAAACATGGTCCATGGACAGAGGTTACCAGCGTAGGGATTCACACCGGACACCATCCACGTGCCTCTGCCCTGCCCCCTCCTTTCCCTGCCCAAGCCCCTCTCCCTCTCACTACTGCTCTGCTGAAGCACCACCCTTTCCCCACTCCTGTCCATTCCTTCCCCACCTCTGCTCCACCCATGTCATGCCTCTTCCTGTGGAAGCACTGTGCCCCTTCTGGTGTGTGCAGGGCTCTCCCTCATCCTGCCCTGGAGCAGCATGGCCAGAGCGTAGTGTGAGCCAGGAAGTTCATGCTGCTCTGGGGGAGGGCCAAGACTGCTCCCGCCCATGCACCAGAAGTGGCGTGGCACCAACTGGAGTGCAGGGGGCCGGAAGCTGGGTGGATCTGTGTGGCCCTTGTGCTCCCCCACATGTCACCTGTGTCCATAGATCTAAAGCAGATACCTGTAGATTTGCAGGGCTCTAACTGTAGGCTTTCTAGTGCAGAGGGGTCTATTTCTTTATGTAAACTTTTGGAGCTACTAACACAATGGTACCCCAAACCTGACTGGGATTTTTAGGTTATCCTCTAATATATATGATTAATAAGAACAAAATATATATATACTTCAGGATGTCTTCAACATCATTGCATGATAAACCAATCAAACTGCATCCTGCTTCAAAGATATGATTAAATCTATCTGCATTACAAAAAATCTTTCTCTGCCCTTCTGTAATCCTCAGGGTAGGACACAATGAGGTGATTGGGGTATGTAGGACAGGACTTGATGCTGAAGGACTTGGAAGAGATCACTGGAATGAAATGCTGGCTTACCCCCGTAAACCTATTACTCATTGGCATCCATTGGTAGAGGTAAGAAGTAGACTATCTCTGTAGCCAAGTTGTTGCTACTTCTTTCTGCATTTAATAACTCATTTCCATGAGCCTCGGAGAATCATGACAGTCATTAAGGTGGGAATATCACTCCGCGTGTGGGGAGTTTATGCAAGGTCCTCCACCCCCCCTTAAATGTTGCGTAAGAGTTATGTGTGCTGGCAGGTGGGCAAAATAGTGGAATAACCAAGCAGGGATGCCCGTGCAAGCCTCGAATATTATGGACAAGCACCTCACGATGCCTTCCAAAGGCTGGTATGGAGTTTCACTTTGGGGCTGGCTGGGGATTAGATATTGACCCTGGGTCTTCAGGGGTGGATTTCACTGCCTCAGCCCATCCTGCACTCCACTTGAATATGACCTGACATTTATTATGTTTGCGGATTGAATTTTCTATAAATAGCAGACAGTCAAAAGAAATCTATGACTTGGTTCATGGCTGAAGAATGCTTTTACTGCTTTTTTACGCTCTTTTAATTAGTAAGGCTCTGTGTTAGGGGTCTGATCTGGAAGTGTCACTTCAGAAGTTGCTACGCTCCGCCCTCAAGGTTTTGATATAAAGTTCTTTCAAATCTTTTTAGGGCTCACCTATTGTTTATTTTGAGATGGCCATGGGTTGCTTGAGAGTGGCAATGGTAAACATTTCAAGGCCAATCATTTTCTCATCTGAAATTACTAGCCCTAGTACAGTTGTACAACTAAAACATCAAGCTGAGATTCCTCCCTTGGCTATGTTGAGTTCAGGCTATGCACAAGTAGCCACATACAGAGATCTAAAACAGTCACTCATATGAACTCTGTAATCCTAATGCAGGGGAAATTCTGTGAACTTTGATAAGCTCCCCTGCACTGTCTTAGGATGCAAAAAACCCATTGGAGCCATGGCTTTAGGGCCGGGAAGGGTGCAGATTGGGTTCCAATAGACAGCAGGTAAAGATTTGGATTAGGGGGACAAATGTTGTTCAGCCTTTCTCTTCAATCAAGCCTTGCAGATAAACCAGTTGAGAGCTGACGCAACCTGATGCAGCATTCATTATTTCATGGCTCCCTCTACTTTTGGGGGAACCACCCTTAAAGGATCATCTCAGGGCGGTGGCAGCTGGGGAGTGTCTTCTGGAGCTAACCCTTTTAGGGAGTGTGTGTGAGAGAGGAACCTGGAGCCCGAAGAGTCCAGAGGGCACTGCACAGAGGTTCCTGGCCCCTTCCTGGATTCTCCAGCATACATGCATGGCTTGGAGGCAGAACAACAGCTCAGTAGATGGTGAAGCAAACCACACCCAAATGCAATGATTCAGGGAAGGTCCTTATGGGATACCCCCCCTAAAAAGTTTTTTTTTTTACCATGGTTACTTCTCCAGGAGGGTGTATCCTGAAGCATAAAAATTAATTCAGTTTTCATTTTCTAAAAATGTCCTTTTCATTGGAGGGTACCATCCAGCTCCCTTTGGAGATGATCCTTATGACTCTCAAATCCTCAGAAATAACCATGATGATTGGAGAGATCTGATATGATTGTAAAACTAAAACTTTTCTTTCAGTTACCTGGCCAGGCAACCAGTTTTGATAGCCAGGGGTCTTGTTCATCACCAAAACCACCACCTACACCCTAGGGCACAAGAATGGATTCATCACATCCAGTGTCCAAGCTCCATGTCCATCACACCTACATTAACAGAAGGTTTGGCTTCCTCAGATGAACTGTATCCATATTTTTGTATTAAGATAGATTTTCTTCCTGTTTTAAGTCTATTACAATTTATAATAATTTCTTAAAAATGAATTTCACTTGAGCCAAAATATTCCTTCCTGATGCAAAGATATTTATTTTTCTCTCTGGCATGGGTCTGTCATGAAGTATTGTTTTGATACCACCTATTTCTTTGCTCCTGGAAGGAAATCAGAAGAAAAATATTGAAAACAAATGGAGCTTATGATGCTATTCCTTTTAAGGTAGCAAAAATTGCCATATACAGCATTCCCTTTGTAACTTGCCTCTAAATTATAAATTTTGCACTAAATCTTATATGACCCGTAAAGAAAATCTTTCCAGCTTTTGAGGTAATTCGAAAGACAGTTCTAACAACCTAATGTCCTTTCTCTATGACTGTCTCAAATGTTGTTTTGCTGACCATGGGCCCACACTAAAGCTCACTGAAGTCAATGGAAGATATTGTATTGAATACCTTTGGCTTTAGTTCAGATCATATGAGCCATATCCTGAAAATGAATGCGTTCAGACAAACCCTTACAACAATCCTATTGACATTACGGAGACAACTATGAGGATTTGAGATCCAAGCTATTTTCACTGGATGCCATGTTCTCATGGAATTTGTTCTGGTCTGTTTCCATGTATTCAATGCGGATGGCTGAATGTAGCCCCAGGCTTTCAGTGAAAATGATGGTGATTATATATGTGAAATTTGCCTTCAATCAATATAGCAAGGTAGAAATGTTAACAGTTACTACTTCCTAAAACATTCCTGCTAGTAAACTCAATTATTGGAATATTCATGGAAAGAAAATACAAAATAAGCATCAGTTAAAGCTAGTTCGTTAAAAAATTGAATGAATATTAGCACATTACTTTGCAGTATTGATCTAAATCTCGATAAAACTCCGGTTTAGCTCAGTGAGGCTATGTCTACCCAGCCAAGTTATCTTGAAATAACTTTGGCAGCTTCTAAATGATGCTCACACTATTTCAAAATAAATTCAAAATAACAGGTACATTAGTTCAATTCCAGTAACATCATTTTCTGAGGCATAATGCCTATTTCAAAATAGGCCATAATGGGCTCCATGGCACTATTTTGAAATACAGCTATAGACCCAGAAATGCTATTTCAAAATAGCTGGGTGTTATTTCAAAATGCATTCTGCATGGTGGTTGTGTTATTTCGAAAGAGAATATTTTGAAATAGGGCTGTGGTGTAGATGTAGACTTTAAGAAGGGGCATATTGATGAGGCAGTTTGGAAGATGCTAATGAGGCACTGACATGAATATGCAGCACCTCATTCATATAATGGTGGCAGAGCGTGATTTGAAAGTACCACTTTCATGCACTTTTGGAGTGCATGCTGCCCATGTAGACGGGGGAAGGGGCTTTTGAAAGGACCCTCTAGACTTTGAAAGCCCCTTCTTCTTATTTGGTTTTAGGAAGAAGGGGCTTTTGAAGTCCGGGGGTCCTTTCAAAAGGCCACCATCTAGACAGGCAGTGTGCATTCCAAAAGCAGCACTTTTGAATTGTGCACAGCCACCATTATGCTAATGAGGCACTGCATATTCATTTCAGCGCCTTGTTAGCATCTTCTGAACTGCCTCATTAGCATTCCCCTTCCAAAAGGAGGGGGCTATTGTAGATGTAGCTTGAAAGAATTTGTACTAAGAAGGGGCAAAGAAAAGACTGAAGGATTTGGCTCAGGATTTTTAAAGGTGAGCTACAACAGGAAAATTAATTAGTGTTGTTCCCTTTTTCTTCCCCCTATTGTTTGCATCTTTTTGACATATAAAGAAAGCCAGAAAGGTTTTAGTTTAAAAAAATCCAAAAACACTATACATTTAGAAATATATGTCCTGTCTATGCAGGGAAACTCTGTTATGATGAGAGAACTACCAAATTCTGACATGACAAGAATGAAAACCAGAAGAGGGGAGACTGTTACTCAGACTTAAATAAATCTTTTGGGTTTGGTTGGCTTTGTTAATACTTATTTTACTTCAGTGACTAACATTTTGGATAAATAATTTATAAAAATACATCATCTTCAGTTTTTAAATTAAGGTGTGATGGCTTTCAATCAACAGGTTCTGAGATGTTTATGATTTCCTCCATTAAAAAACAGCAGAAGGCTAATTTTGACATCCTAGTAAAACCAAGCATAAAATAATTAAATACACACACACACACACACAAAACACAACCTTTCAGGCCTTCTTTATATATTATTGAAAACAAAACCAAAAAAGGGACCAACCAATTTTTTTTTCAAATCACCTTCATTAAGTCCTTTAGAAAATGTTTCCTTTTAGAGGTTTGGTCCTTTCGTCTCACTGCATTTTAACCCTCAAAATTATATTTTAATAAATGTATATACACACACAGCCTTGCAAATTTTACTCATCCACTTGCCCTAGGTGAGTAAGTTTGTTTTTCATCACCATCATCATCATGAGATTTTGTGTCTGGGCTGGTAAATTTTCATGATAGTTTTGCAAGGCTGATATAAAGATATAATTATAGACAGAGAGATTCAAAACCTATTTTGAGTATACATTTATCTTAATATAAAGTATTATAGGAAATGGGGTTTTGTGCCCCAAAAGTTACTATTTTGTAATGTGGTACTGTAACAGTTGACTGAATATTCTTTGCACTTTTTTGCATATAATAGCCAAAAAAGCTAACAACTTCACGATCAAATGTAGCATTAGTGTTCAGTAATGAACATCTTGTTTATAACTGTTTAATCTTTTTGCTATTAATATCATGTATGTTTTATTACACATGGCAAAATAGTTAAATAGCCACTTACTTGGATTTAAATTATTATCCAATACCAAAGGAATAATAATCCAGTTTGTGCCCTCTATTTTTTTGGTTTTGTTCTTTAAATTATTTATAATTACTTTTGTTTCCAAACTTGGCTTGCAGGTGCTCTGCCTCTCTGAAAAGCACAGGCTCATAATTAGGTACCTATATATAAAATGAAATGCCTGTATTGAGGCATACAACTTTGAAAAATAAGTCTACATGTATATTGTTTATAGGTGGTTTCTCATACTATGCCCTTGTCATTGAGGTGTTTAGTTAATTTAAAACTGTTTATTTTTTCATTGATCCCTTAAATATTGATCCTGCAAAGTTAAGCATGTGCTTCATTTACCATGTGAGCAATTCCATTCTTCTCAAGTGAATTGCTCACAAGTGATGTTTGTGTGTAACTTTGTTCAGGATTTAGGATCTTGGACTATACCATATTTTTGAAGACCGCCATTTTTATAAACGTAACCTGAGTCATAAAACTTCAATCAGAATGAAAATTTAGCAAGGAAAGTGAGTGAATAAATAACTTTTCCCAGAAGTTTGTAAAAAATGTAAATGTGCTCAATTTGTAAAAGACATGCAAAAATTAACAAATTTATTGATTGAATATATATTTACATATTCAAATATTATTTTGATTTAAGCATAATCAAATTTAGCAAGTGGTTTATGTAAAATATATTCTAACATCTGACAATTGGGAAAAAAACTCACATTTCTAAAAGCCTGAATTACTTCAAGTTGAATTGTCTGGGCACAGGAATTATTTTCATGAGAATTTTACTTTGTACTACAGCAAAGTAAACTCCACCAACAAGTACTGGATTACTCTCAAAAAAAGTTGTTCAGCTCTTATAAATTTCTCCGAAGAGGAGGCACTTTGGGCTCTTGAGTAAATAATGAAGTGTTTTCTCACATTACAAATAAATTAAAAAAAAAATAAAAAATGCTTTGAACAAAGATGAAGCTGTCAGTAGGTCTATGCAAAATGTTTTATTGGGTCTTGAAAATCAGGGTGGGCTTGGATTGCTAGTGGGGCTGCAAACGTAAGCAGATGTCCACAAATATTCACTAAAGCTGGATTGATGCAGTTCATATTTTGGCCTCTTTAATGTGAACTGTAGATTTCTGTACTGAGAAATGTCATTGATTTGTCTTTTTACCTCCATCATCCCACCACCTAGCCACTTTTTTCCTGCCAACCTTTCTCTATCAGGTTTGTGGTCAAGCAGTAATGATCTGACCCTTGTTTTGCTTTGTACTGCCTCAGGATGATTTCTGTCCTTAGAACCTAAGAAAACTTCCCTCTGGGTCCTCCTCAATAGGTGCAGGATGGCTACACCCATTATTTTGCTTCTTCAGGATGCTCATCAGGGGTTTAGGGATCAGCATTGCTTCCCCTCCAGTAGGCAGAAGGCTATCTCCGCACTGCTACCTGCTTCTAGATTACGTGAAAAGGGCAGAGTCATCAATAACTCATAAATATATCAGGTCGCAAATATTCCGTCAAAAAGATTTTTACATGAATTTTTTTCACAAAAATCATAGAATCATCAAATCATAGACTACTAGGACTGGAAGGGACCTTGAGAGGTCATTGAGTCCAGCCCCCTACCCTCATGGCAGGACCAAGTACTATCTAGACCATCCCTGATGGACATTTATCTAACCTGCTCTTAAATATCTCCAGCGATGGAGATTCCACAACCTCCCTAGTTCCATGTGTTTTTTTTAAATTATGCTCTGGGTGCCCCTAGGTATGTGACAGACAGAAAATGGAACCAGACAAGTGAGATGCATCACTTGATGAATAGCCCTGCTCTTGTCATTTCCTCTAGAGAATTTGGCACCAGCCATTGGCACAAGGCATGATGGACCATTGGTCGGAGCCACTGAGGCTACATAATATATACATATATATTTGGTTTTCGTCAATAAACCAAAAATCCAAAACCTTGAAATATTTTTGGTTTTCAGTGACCAAACTCCAAATTATTCATTTTGAAGCCAAATCATTCAATAAAAAAACACATTAATGAAAATAAGCAATTTTAATTTTCATCAAAGTTTTCCTCGGGGAAAAAAAAAAATCCTAACCACTTCTGCCCATAAGACTTAGCAATTTGTTCCATTTCCTGGGAATCCTTACCCAACCCTTCCTTTACTCTTATTTATGTACTATCATTTATTTTCTGCAGACTTTTATTTTACTGATTTGGAAGCCTTTCCTATAACTTTCTAGGGTGACGATGATCTAATTCGCAACTTTTGCATTACTTAGTCTTTGATTAACCCTACAACAACATATATACCTAGACAACTTATGGGTATAAAAGGTCTATGATATGGCATAGGTTTCATTGGTAGCTTTATAATTTATACATGAATTCTTTAAATCATTTTAAATGCGTAAGTGAAGGAGAATTTGAGAAATAATCCTAACACTCCCTGGCCGTGTCTACACTAGCCCCAAACTTCGAAATGGCCACGCAAATGGCCATTTAGAAGTTTACTAATGAAGCGCTGAAATGCATATGAGCTCATGGGAATAAGGGGACTTCGAAGTAGGCGGGGTCCTTTCGAAAAGGAGCCCCGTCGGGACAAGCCGCGCGGTGGCAAGGCACGTCAATTTCGAAGTGCCGCAGCCTCCTGCATGCTAATGAAGCGCTGAATATGCATTTCAGTGCTTCATTAGTAAACTTCGAAATGGCCATTTGCGTGGCCATTTCGAAGTTTGGGGCTAGTGTAGACGTAGCCCCTAGGGATTTGTCAACCTGAGAAGTTATTGCACAGCAAACCAAGGTTTTAATCACAATTGGCCGTGTATTAAGATTCCAGGCAGATGCTGCTACAATGCATTGAAAGCCCCAGAGCATGACTTGGTCTATGATAACTTGCCATGTGGAAAGCTGAAGTAGTATTGTATGTGTAACAGGACTGTTTTAGTGTTTAAAGAGACACACTTTCACAGGGGCTCCAAAAATACACCAGCAAATCTTGAGAAAGCATTTATTTGGTCATGCAGAAACCTACATTTGAAAACAAACAAGTACTTACACACAAAAAATATGTGGTCATTATTATTTAGCATTTATTATGCAAAACGATCCAGAAGCCCAGTGAGAAACAGGGTTCCATTGGTGCTAGAAGCTAAACAAATGCATAGGAAGAAAGATTCACTAACTCAAAGTACACTTATTTTCTGCATTCAAATGAACATGCTTGAAGATTTTATTGGCATAAAATATGACCTAAATTTGCATTGCTAACTAGATTGTCAGGCAGCTTTTGAACTGGAGATGATTTAAAGTCAGTCAAGTAAGCCAGTGATGGGTTGAATATTTTCTATGGCAGGGGTGTTATTGAATATTTTAGAGAAAATGTTTTTGGCTCCTCATTCGTCTTATATGAAACCAGACCCAGTTTTGACCTTTTGTTCACAAACTCACTTCCATTTGGCTTATGAGGACCACTCAAAAATCTGAGCACTATACTTCCAGAAAATTGTAAAACTGCCAACCATGATGGAATATAGCGCGATTGAAAACGCAGGAAAATGACCAGGATGAGATCATAACCAGAACTGCACAATCATTTGGATTACCTACCACACCAGTGGAACAAAAAGCTTCTTTAGAGCAGGTAATCAGTGTGATCTTTATTCTGTGTATTTATTCTTCATGATGGCCCTGAGTGCCAGACTGAGGCAGTGAGAAAGAGAAAGCTAGAAAGGCTGCATGGAGGCAGGGGCAAAGAGAAGCAGCAAGTATAGAAATGAAGTGAGATGCTGAAGTGTCTTTTGTCATATTCATGACAAATGATACTTTGAATTTCATCCCAAAGCATTCTATGACATGAACTCAGTTCACAGCTATAGAGATCCCTTCTTTCATTTCTGGGTTGGAAGTTGTCAGCTGTTCAGCAACATACAGGAAAATAAGGGCTGGAAATCCAAGAGGATGCAGGAGGAGGTCAGAGTTGCTGTTAGCCCTGTAACCCTAACAGCTGCATCACTAGCAGGTAGCTTTGCCATTCATATGTTATGCTGGCACTCCCAAATGACAGCCAATAAAAGTTTACACCACAGCACCCTGGTATATGCCCATAGTTTCTCCCCCAAATACAAAAAAATTAGAAAAAAATTAGGGAGTTGGTATTTTATAATGTAATAGCAATACTTTGGTATCTTCCACCTGGAAAGCCAGGGTCCTTTAAAAGCAAAGAGAAAGGAAAAAAATTATGGAGGTAGGGGTGTGCATTGTTTAATCAAAGGAGCCCAGATTGAAAGCTATATGAAGAGGGGAAAGGGCATTTAACCATATGACAACACATTGAGTGCCATTTAGCATCCAAATCACTAATTTATGGTGAGAGGAGAGAAGAGCCAATCGAGTGTCTGTAGGGCACTTCATTTTTATAAAAGCCTGTAAAAATAGAGTAAGAAAGGTAAAGGAAGGCATAATGTGAGAGTATATGGACAGAGTCACAAAAAGTATATGCAGCAAGCTCAACTAAAACCAGAAGTTCTAGCTCCCCTGCAAAAACGACTCTAGTGTGGTGAAGATTGTCATAATGGTGCCTACCACCCACCTCCCCTCTCCCCCCTGCAGCTTGCCTCAGGGAAAAGTGACATAGCCAGGGCTTCCTCAAGACCCACTGACTCCCTGCAGATGTAGTGGCTTTTCAATAGCATTGGCAGCTAATACAGATTAGAACAGACCAGCACATTTTTCGATCCCAAGGTCAGTATTTGGATGGAAGACCCACTCGGAAGCTATAAATGCTGATGTAATTCAGAAGATACCATTCTTCCATCTGAACTATGGCTGAACTAATGCCACTCAGTCTAGCAGTACTGAGATAAGGTGTTTCCCTCTCTTGCTGCCTGCTGGAAGAGAAGAAATGGAGCTGTGGGGAAAATGCTGTTTCCTGAACTTCACATGCCCATAATTCAGCTGAGGAGGGTCAGTGACTTCATGTGACATCTTCCCGAAGAAGGAATATAATGGGTGTCATCATCTTACACCTTCTGAGGAGGACTCACAAACCTGAAATCCTGATAACAGTATATTTCTCCTTTAATATCCCACAGCTCATTGGTTTCCAGGTCAAACTCCAACTGGTTTTGTTCTTCCTTATCTAAAATTACATAAGCAGGTTCATCTGAATACTGAGTCTTAAGCAGTTGCCTAGTGGTGGTGTTTGCTGCTAAGCATTGTGTGCTTCACCCCTGAGGTGACTGTGTTTCCACAGAGGTTGAAGTGATTCTAATATAGCCATTATTTTGCAGGGGTTTTGTAAGATTTAATTAATGTTTGTGGAGAGCTCTGAAGACCTTTGGATGAAACAGGAGGTAGAATTGCCAAATATAATTATTTTATTGTATTTAGTGTATGAATGTGTGTGAGTGGACTTCTTTATCTGAAGGGAGCTTTGATTATCACAGAAAATGAGGGAGGAGATTAGAATGAACCTCCACAGAGCACTTTATGGTATGATTTTTTTTTGTTCCTTTTCAACTTCAGAGAGGATAAAAGAGTCTAATTACTTGAATTATTCCCTTTGCAGCAGGGCTTGACTAACTTGTTGAACCTTTTAACCTTCTCATCTGGCAGGTCTCCTCCTTCCCCCATCCCTGAATTATTACACACTGATTATCAGTGTCTAGTCAAACCACTGAAAATGAACTATACAGCTTCACCCTGTTTAAGCCCCAGTCCTGCAATTGAGTCTACAGTGGTAGATTTTTGTATTTCATGTTAGGGGAAAGGGGCAATTGCTGGAGTAAAACTTCACTCTGGTACCCTCACCTGGCAGAGGACAGTCAATGGTGCCAACTGGGGCTTGTAGGGAGTGATGTCTCCCCCAACTGCCTCAAGCTTTTTGCATTTGCTCCCAGATCCATAGGCCACAGAATGAGGGTGGGCCTGGCCTGTCCACTTTAAAGGTGTGCTCTTATATCAAACCAGTGCAGCTGTTGCTGAAGCGGTGTGGAACATTGCTCCTGCTGGATGGACACAATGCCACTGAAATTTGACCCAACTGCTTCTCTGTACAAAAGGGAGGCCAGGCCAAATATCCATGAGTTGTGTAGCAAGCTGGCACATGAGGTGTCTATTCCTGTACAGCATGAGTTGAGGTGTCGGCTTGGCTTCTGGTGCCACCGGTTCACACAGAGTATGCATAAGAGAAAAGGGAGACTCCCTATCTGAGAGAGACCCATTTGAGAGGAACAGCAGCTGGAACATAGTCCCGGCTAGGAGGTGGGGACTGGAACCCCTACCCCAACCCAAGATAAAATACAGCGCAGCTGGCTGGTAGCCATTTTGTGTCGTGGCCAATACATTAAAGCAGTGCCTTGGGGAAAGCCTTCAAATCCTTAGGCCTGATTCTGAAGCCACTCCATACAAAAAAAAAATGGAGTACATGAGACTCTTGCCCATAAAGAGTTGTTGGTAAGTGATCCACATGAGAAAAAAAGATTCATTTGAGTCCATTACAAGGCACTTTTTAGAACTTTTATTTACCGTCTCTACTTTACTATTTTTTTTTAGATTAAGAGATACATCTTTGATAAATTTTAATCTAGCAGCAACAAAAGTGTTACTACTAATTATTCATGAATAGAAGAGGATATATTAAACAAAGATTTAAAAATATGTTAGCCAAAATATTTACTTTTATAAGAGGTTAAGAAAAAAGTTGTCTGCTGTGCTTTGAAAGACTTAATGGTAGAAACTTAACAAGACAAAAAATGTCAACATTTTCCATTTTAGAAAAACAACACAGGGTCTGCAACCGGTTGTCGGCTCTGTGGATCTCGTGCTGTGCAGGCCAAGTGTGTCTGGGAGGGGCCCTTTAAGGGAGCTGATTGGGGCTTTGCTGGACCCTTATTTCTACGGGATGCGCTTGTGTGTGTGGACACTCCGCATTTCCTTCCGGGGCAGTTCCTTTGAACGTTCCCCGTTGCTACTTCGACATTGAACGTCGAAGGCACCAGCCCTGGAGGACGTGTAGATGATACGCATTAAAGTAGCCTATTTCTTACATCGAAATAGGCTACTTCGATGAAGTGTGCTAGTGCTAGTGTAGACGTAGCCAGTGTGTAGTTTGTCGTGACACCAAGAGAGACGACAATGTGCTGAAGCACTGCCCTGTGGACCTGATCCAAAGCCCATTGAAACCAATAGAAAGATTTCCATTGAATTCAATGAGCTTTTGGACCAAACTGCATATTTAAAATATACAAGTAGGGTACAAATGTTGTTAAGCGAACCCAGTAAGCAGACTGGAGGCAAGCACAATGAATTCTGAAGTGTCCCCTGTGGCTGCTTGTGATTTGCAGCCAATTCACATTATATTCAAGTCTTCAGTGCCTCTGTAGGGTATGAATATTGCCTGTCATGTGTGTAGATTTTCCTGGCACTGGCAAGTAATGTAAGCCTCAACTGCTGGATTCAGTAAACAAACATGTCTGGCGGCTGTAATCTGGTGTGGAGGTCAGACATATCTTTACTGGATCTTTTTTATTTTAATTGTACTCTACGGTTTTCCATCTAATGCCATATTAGTAGAGAAGATCAGAGGATGTCTGCACAGGGCAGACTTTTCCAATGTAATTCTTAGATAGCCCTGTTGCACAGCAAACATGAAGCACTTATTTTCAATATATATTTCTATGAAAAGTAGGAAAGAAATATAGTTTTGCTAAGAATGCCAAGTAGAAAACTACATATCAGTTTAAGAAGTTATATATATTGCAGATAGTTTATTTACTTCTCTTCCAAATGTAGGTCTGAACACCCGCAACCTTGCTCACACAACCTCAGTGATTATTTGGGGTCATATAGGCACAGCCCTGAGCCAGGAGTAGCAGCTACCCACACTACCCCAAGGGTAGAACAGGTAGACACCCCTCCAGTACCCAGTTCCTTCCTGTTTCCACTTTGATCTGAAGACAGTAACTTAGGACCTATTCAGTCACAGATTTAAGCACACGCTTAAGTCTATTCCTCTACAGAAAAACATAAAAGTAAAGTCTCATTAAAGTCACTGGGATGTGGTTATGTTCCTAAAGTTAAGCTTCTTCTACAGTACTTTGCTCAATGGAGAGGGGCTGCTGTACTTGCACCTTACTGCTACTCTGTACGAGCAGTAAATTACAGTAGCCTTTATGCCAGCTCAGCTGCACTAACAAGAATGTGGGAAGGAAAGCTAAGTTTCCATCCATTCCCCATCCATCTCTGCTTGCTCCTTTTTTCTTTTTTCTTTTTTTTAAGTGCTGGTGAGGAGTTGGTAATCAGCTGGCTCCCCATCCCCTCCCCTTCTTCTTCCACCAGCGTCCCCTTGTCTGGATCTGCCAGTGGGGCTTCACACCCCAGCAGGGTCCCAGCTGCAGGGCTGGCAGGGTTCCTCCACCAGCTGGCTGGGGATCCTGGGGCTAGGGCTGCTGAGGTGCCAGTATTCAGTTCTGACATGTACCAGCACAAAAAAAGCCCTGCTCCTCACCGCCACTTAAGTGGTACCTACTCCTGTACATTCCCACTCGAAGTCCAACTAGTTTGTGTGGGAGCTAAAGGGGAGTCTTAATACCTCTTACTCATTTGGAAAGGGCATGTAACACAAATCACATTCCCAAGTCCATTGACTTTAATGGAACTATTCATGTGAGTGAGGTGAAGGGAGCAGGATTTAGCCTTTGGGAATCTATTTTTTCTATTTTATTCTCAAGAGAATATTTTGTTTATTCATAGAGAAGTCGTTCTCAAGAGCAAAGAGCTTGTAACATAGGAAGTTAAGAGTTGGTTCTTACTCTGTGGGAAAGTTGAGGGTTAAAATAAAAAACAAAATAAGAACCCATTCTAATGCCCACTGACACTCTGCCACTGACCTCAGTGGGCATTGGCTTAGACCCTCAATAGCCAAAACTCTCTTAAACTGTCTACCTTTAAGATAATCTTTACAATTAGATCACAACTTTTGCCAAGTCTATGTAGCCTATGAAGAACTGCAAAGTTCTTCTAAACTTTTGCCTCGTCTTGCTATGTGGTATTGGTTAAGTGGGATCTAAAATTAAATACTTGACTGTTTTGATACCCTTTATTCAGTGTTCATGGTGTGACTTTTTAAATGCAGTTTGTGATTTGGTACCCAGCCATTGTTCAAGTCAATGTCTATGGCTTCTGCATTATAGAGGGGAAGGAAAATAAAAAACCTTTTTGAACTCGTGTTACTGGCTTTTTGTATGCGCTAAACAGCCATTTGTGAAATTTGACAGCATATAATTGTATTACAGATAGTAAATGTTTTTGCACTAGCCTTTAAAAGACGTAACACATTTCAGTATTTTTACAATGTATTCTCTAGAAAGTGTGAATCTATTTGTCAGTTCAGAAAAAACATATGTAACAATGAAACCTCAAAAGATGTTATGAAGTGTACAGTTTGTGATAATTTTATAAAAAAAAGAAAAGAAAAAGAAAAGAACACATTTGAAATATAATTTTATTCTATTTGTTTCATATGTATTTTGAACAAGAAATAAAGTGATTATAAATTATTCAGTTTTTGTCTTTCATATGAAAAGCCAACAGCAGGAAGTAACCAGAGATTTCTGGACCACACTCTCCTGCATTATGTTTATGCGTTGGATACATCCAGACCCCAAAATGGCAAGAGATTGTGCGCAGGTGCCCTGCTGTACCTGCATGGAGACCTGCAGACTTCAGTGGCATTCTGAGATATGCAAAAGTATGCCCATGAAGAATCCGCAATCAAATGCATGATTGGGGCCACAATTAAGCAAATAGCTATAGCAGCAAGTCTCACCTTTTCCATGTCATGACCATTTTCCATACCAGGATCTTCTTGGCATGTAAAGCTTCATCATGCTCCCATTCAAGTAATTAAAAAAACCTGATTTAAATGGGGCAAGATCAAGGGGCTAGTCAGGAACCCCTTATATTTATGAAGGTGAAAAGGTAGAATGCTCATAACCTTCTGAGACCTGGTTGTCTCTCTCTCTTTCTCTGTCTGTCACACACACACACACACACACACACACACACAGCTGATGTTGAGAACTGATGCCCTGTACCAAAATACTTCACATTTTTCCTTCTATCAAAATTCTTACATCAAGTTCTGATGACATACGTGAAAGAATTTGGCAAAGAACACAATCAAATAAAGGCATATATTTCTGCCACCAAGTTGGTAAATTGATGGAATAAAAAGCAGCACATTCCAGCAAATGGGATTTAGTTTAGTACTATTGTTCTTCTGCACAATCCCTTCTATGACGTTATTCAATGTAATATTGAGACGAATAGTACCCAATTTAAGTATTAAAAAATAAATAGCTGATAGAGGCACCGTAGGCCTGATTCTCAGCTGTCTTAGCTTTTACATCTATTCAAGTCTATAATGATTCTACTGGTGGAAAGGACAGAAAAATCCTGATTTGATTCTTTTTACCTTAACATTGTTCTCATGTAAGTGACAGTATAATGTGAAGGTAAATGGTGAATCAGATTTTTATATGCTCAGTCATCATTGACTTTGCATCACATACCTTTCAGAAAGATTGTATTATTACATTTAGAAGTCAGATTGAATTAACTTAACTTTCAACATCATGGCTACGTCTACACTAGCCCAAAAGTTCGAAAGGGCCATGCAAACGGCCCTTTCCAAGTTTACTAATGAAGCGTTGAAATACATATTCAGCACCTCATTAGCATGCCGGCAGCTGCGGCACTGCGAAATTGCCACAGCTTGCCACCACGCAGCTTGTCCAGATGGGGCTCCTTTTCGAAAGGACCCCGGCAACTTAAATATCCCCTTATTCATATCTGCTGTTAGGAATAAGGGGATATTGAAGTAGGCAGGGTCCTTTTGAAAAGGAGCCCCGTCTGGATGAGCCACGCGGCGGCGAGCCACAGCAATTTCAAAATGCCACAGCTGCCAGCATGCTAATGAGGCACTGAATATGTATTTCTGTGCTTCATTAGTAAACTTCGAAAGGGACATTTGCATGGCCATTTCGAAGTTTTGGGCTAGTGTAGACACGGCCCATGTGATTTTTTTTTTTTTAATCCATCTATCAGCAGCTTATTTCTGCAAGGAAACTTTGAAAGGAATTTTATCATGTGGTGTTCAAATTTAAAAAAAAACATATTTATTATATTAGAAAAGTTTGTAAAATATTGGAAAAATTAAAATATCAGTAATTTCCCCGTGGCATGGTCAGACGATTTTGCGTAAATAAGAGCAGCGATATTTTCTATTGGATTTCTGGTCATACTTCTGATCTATAGTGTCACAAAATGAATCAGTTCCAAGTGAAATGTCTGCTTAAGTCAGAAAATGCAATTTGATTTTGAGCTTCATTGTGTGGGTTTACTTTCCAGCTGTGATCTGATGGTTTAGTGTCCTTTGAGAGATTGCTTGTCCTTATTTAGAAAGAATGTCATTCCTTTTATGCTGTTTCCCTTAATCTCAATATTTTCTGCTTAATACATTAAATAGTCACATTCATCAGGTAGACTGGTCCTGAATACCAGGTGCGTTACTTTGGAAAATCAGCTGATCTGGTTATCCGCTCTGGACTAGTATAGCCTTTCTTTCTTGATAATTATTGGGGCCATGTAATTACTGACCGCCTCAGCTTTCATTTTAGAAAAAAAGTAAGTTTCTAGCTCATGAAGCAGTGCAGAGCAGCAAAACAAAAAGCCTAAGGCTATTGCCACACTAGAAGCATCTGTCCGCAGATGTTTCTGTCGAAAGAGATTTTCCAGAAAAACATCCGTCGACAAAGTGAGGCCATGCACTAAAGTGGATCGAATGAGCACTCCACTCTGTCAACAGAGCGGCTGGACTGCCCGGCTGCTGTCTCAGCAAAACAGCCAACTAGAAGTAAAGCAGACAGGGCTGCCCATTGTTGTGGACGCCCTGTCTGTCAACAGCAGGTCCCCCCAGAGTGTTCACACAGCTTTTTTGTCGGCAGAATCAAAAGAGATAAGTCACACAAAAAAGCTAGCATTCCCTCTTTCTCCTCCGGAGCTGGGTAAAATCTCTCTCTTATTTAAAATAGCCAAAGAAAAGGAAAACGGCATAAAACAAGAGAAGGTGTTGGAAGGTATTTCTCACTGACCACTCATAGGCTGCACCTACACTCGCAAGTTCTTTTGGAAAATCCAACCCTTTTTTGCAAGAACACACAGAGGCTGTGTCTACACGTGCCCCAAACTTCGAAATGGCCATGCAAATGAGCTCATGGGAATAAGGGGACTTCGAAGTAGGCGGCGTCCTTTCGAAAAGGAGCCCCGTCTGGACGCGCCGCGCAGCGGCAAGGAGCGTCAATTTCAAAGCGCGGCTGCCGCCCGCATGCTAATGAAGCGCTGAATATGCATTTCATTAGTAAACTTCGAAATGGCCATTTGCATGGCCATTTCGAAGTTTGGGGCACGTGTAGACACAGCCAGAGTGTCCCACGCAAAATGCACTCTGTCTATCTGAAATCAAAAGAACACAGCTCTTCTTCTGGAAGCCTTTTTCCACTCCTGGATCAGGAAGAGCACGTCCTTTCAAAAGCTTCTTTGGAAAAAAAGTATGCGTAGATGCACCGCGGGCCCTTGTTTCAAAAAAGCAGTCCTCATGGTGCCAGATGTTTCAATCCCTGGCCTGTTCTTTTGAAAGAGCAGGGGCTGTGTGGATGCTTTCTATTGAAAGAGTGGCTTGATCTTTCAATCTACTTTTTTGTGTGTGGACATGCTCTTTTGAAAGAAGATCTTCTGGAAGAGATCTTCTGGAAGATCATCTTTTGAAAGATCGCTTTAGTGTAGACATGGTCACAGGGAATAAATCAAATGCTTACACTAATAGCTGAATTTGGCCTGCAGGTTGTGTTCTTCAAACTGTGTTCAGCAAAACAACATAAAGGAACACATAAAATCACTTCATCATAAACTCAAACATAGTCAAATATACTTCTAAGGTAGAACAATCACTGTTGTATGAAAGAATGAAAGAGAAGTCCAGAGTTGGTCAAGAAAAGGGAAATAAAACATCTGCAAAACCCACATGGCTGCCAAAAATAGCCAGTACCCCTTAATTATCACATAATTTCGTTAACGTGTCTTCACTATCTCTCTAATCCCTCTGGCCTGGAAGTAAATCCTCCAAATTCCAGCAGCAGCAAAGCAGACTGACAGATGGTGCTCATGTATCTGAATAGGGATATATATTGTGTTTCCTAATTCTTTCAACTGCAGCAATGAAAGCTCTCTGAATTTATCCATCTCTGCTGCTTTATGGATCCAGTCTATCTGGTTGTGATAATATGCCTAAGATGTTGTAATACAAACTAACGTGCTCATTCATCACACTCCATAAAGCCCGTGAATGTTCATCTAAATTGCGATTATCTTCTAAGTGAAGCAAATTCATCATAAATTTCAATTAACATTGTTCTCTGCAAATATTGTCAGTGTGTTTCTGGTAAGTGCTACTGGGTTTAAATATTTACATCAGTTCTTAATTGCATTTGACTATTTAAGCTATGTTCCATACACACATGCAGAGAGACACCCCCACATACTCAATAAAACAAGGTAAATTATGAACAGTGAGTTCAGAAACTTAATGAAAAAGCTGAAAATAAATGTTTTGGAAAGGGTTGCTGTATGACTGATGGTGAAAGCATATGATAAAGTGGGATTTATTGATTTATGTATTTTACAGCCTAAGGGTTCTTGCTTAAGGAATATCACTTTGAGTTATCCAGGCATCCAGGAACTGACCATCTTGGAACATTTAGGTTTATCATTCCAGACCAGATTGTTGTGGCTCAGCTATTGACCTTACTTAACAAGGACTGATGGAATTGCTCAGGAAATAATTTTTGCATTCTTCCCATTCAGAGGAGACCCAGAGAATGATGCTGGGTGGTCACTCCTCCACCCAGAATAATCGATCTTAAAGCATTCCGCAGGCCTCCTCTCCATATTCCTTAGTGTTCAATATTTACAGGGCTAGAGGGTGCCTATTCAGCTAACCCTGTGCAGTAGGTAGTGCAAAGTTATGCCAACCCAGGATAAACTAGGGGAAGGCATTGGGAGTAAGGGAATTTTGAACTTGGGTGCGTATTTCGAAGTGCCCACATCTAGACTGCCTGTCAGCACTTTGAAGTTATCAGCTTCAAACTTTACGTGGCCACCATTATGCTAATGGGGTGCTGCATATGCGTAGCAGCGCTTCATTGATATTCCCCTGTCCATGTCATTTCCATGCTCCCTTTGAAGAGGGGGGATAGTGTAGATGCCACCATGAAGATATAATTCTTTCCCAGTTTCTTCAAGGGGATGTAAAATGTTATATCCTTTACAAGTACCAGATTCCTACATCCTCATGCTACCTCACTGCCACTGCTGGTCATTGGGGAAAGGGAGACGGAATCAAACTTAGCTTATTTCTGGCCTTGTCTCTTTATTTACGTTGGGGTGAGAATCAGAACAAAGCCAAGCAGCTCCTGTGTTCCTTATGCCAATAGACATGCAGTAATTTATTCCACCTTATGCTGCTCTGTGACTACAGTAAACCCTCAAGATATGTGCAGTCAAGTTGCATGTCTCCAGTTAACACAACTGCTACCCCTGACAGGAGCGGGAAACTGCTCCTGTCAGGGGCAGCAGCCACAAATCAGTGTGCTGTCGCTGAGAGGAGCAGGGAAAAACCAGACCTGTCAGGGACAGCAACCTGATTTGCAGCTGCTGCCTCTCACAGAAGCAGTTTCCTGTCAGGGGTGGCAGCTACAAGTCAGGCTGCCATCCCTGACAGGCAGCTGCTTGCAGAGCCATTTCTCCCAACTGGGGAGCCCAGTGCACTGACAGAGGCTTGCAGGACAGTTTCTCAGAAACTGCAACATAAGCAGCTGTGTGGCCCCCCCCGGGGGAAGTCAGGGGCTGTGCGCCCCCCCCCAAGCTGTCCACTACCCCAAACCCCCAATTTATGTGAAATTTGATTTACGTGGCAGTTACCCAGGATACAACCTCCATGTAAATTGAGGGACTACTGTATGTAAGCAAGGCCATGACCTGGCTCCTAAAAAAAGAGAGCTCTCTCATAATCAATAACGTATTAACGATATTTCACTCCAATTGATTTTAGAAAATTATTTACAGGTGGGCTTTTTCCCCTCTCCTCTCAAATGTATTTGCTACAAAAATTGCAGAATAATTGCTGCCATAACTTCTTAGTCTGTAATTATTCTTGGGAAGCAACGCTCAGTATCAGCATTAGTACTCTTGAAGTAAAGATTCCCCACAAATTTTGTTGGGCTACAAATCTCACAAGAATAACCTGCCTGGTTCCCACTGAAGGATGAGTACTGGGAGCAAAATCATGTAAAGAGCCATTCTCTGCAATTCCCACTGACATCCAGGGAAGCTGCAAATGTCCAGATATGGCTTGCTGTTGCCTAGCTACTCTTGTGATGCCATATTCCTTACAAAACTGGAAAGTGAGAAGAGCTGTTAAGATTAAAGGAGGAAAGGAAAGGAAACTTGTTCAGTCCATGCAAGAGGTTTGAGTTTGGCTCAGTTCAAATCTATCAAAGATTCAGTTTTCTATCCAAATTCAAACCCTTATTGCTAGTGATCAGTGGATGCCTTTGAAAAGCAGGTTTCTTCCAAAACAGTTGGAGCTTTAAATGAAAAGGTTTCCACAGAAGACTATGAGTGGTAAGATGCTGAAGAGGACAAGAACCTATAATTTCATCGCTCTGAAAGCTCTCTGAGAAATGGATAATAGCTAAGCCTAAGTAAGTAAGTGCCAGTTATGCTTTAAGGCTCATGAGAAAGCTATTTGTTTTCCTGTGTTACATTCTAGCTGTGTGTTGCTATCCCTATTGAATTATTATATCCCTATTGATATGCTTCTTTTGTCCCCTTAGTATGGGGTTTGCTGAGGAAAATATTAATCAAAATGCTCTTTGGCAAGAATGGAGAATCACAGCCACATTTTCTTCAGCCCTTTACCTGGGAAATGGGAAAACTCAATAGCTACCTCTACACAAGAAACATCTGTCAACAGAAGTGACTGTCCAAAGGGATGTTCTGGCAAAACTTCTGTCAACGGATTGTGTCTACACATAAAAACAGATTGAAAAAGTGATCCACTCTGTTGACAGAGATCAGCAAGACTGCTTGGCTCTGTCTCAACAGAACCGCTGACTGGAAGCTCAGCAAATAGGGCTGCCCAGTGAACCAGAAGCCTCCTCTGTCAACAAAAAGCCTCCGGAGCATCTAAACAGTTGTTTTGACGACAGGAAACTGTCAAGAGTGACATTACACCTCAATGCAGAGATGTATAATGCAGCTGGCAGATGTGCAGGGTTTTGTCGACAGACTGGACAAAGCACATTTTGTGTGTAGACTGTCCACGTTTTTTTCCGACAAAAGTCCGGTTTTGCTGGAAAAACCCTCTTGTTTAGACATAGCCAAAGAGTTTTACCATTCATCTTCTGGTGGTCAGATAAATTACTTTTGCTGTTAAGTGGCACTTCATGTTATTTAGATTTAATAAACTAATACAACAAGGCTGCTGGCTACCCTTTTGGTGTTTGTGTAGAATGTCCTTCAAATGGTGAGCATTTTAGTTCAAGTACAACTAAGAAATAGCCTCCTGAAAAGACATACAAGAACAAAAGACTCCTCTGTACATGCAAAGCTACATTTTGGCAGAAGGGACGGCTTATAATGCAAACAGGACTCAACAGAGCAGTTTTTCACTGCCCAAGTGGATTCATTGCAACTAGTAGACCTGTCTCTGTGCTTAAGTTTGCTCTTCTAATTCTATTGACCTCAGTTAGGTTAACACCTAATAGTGAAAGGCCAGCTTAATGTCTTGGAACTGCTGTTTCCCAGTAGCAACTTTGCCATGCTACACTTATTGGTGAGTCATTTTTCAGTACTGACATCTGGAGTTAACCAGCTACCATTCTTACTATATTTTTTGCTTGTTAGAAAGCCCCCCCACACACACATACACACTGACAACGTCTACGTGGCATTCCTCTCTGATGAGGAACCCAACATTGCAAATGAAGCACTGACTTCCAAGTCTCACGTAACCATGCGTGATTGCGTTGTCGGCAGAGATTTTGGCGAAAACAAAAACCAGCCATGTAGAATGGGTTCTGTTGGCAAAATCCCCCCTTCTTTGACAGAATCCTTATCCCTGAAAAAAAGGAGTAGAGGGGAGAGTATGCCGGGGCAAGTGCACCCTATGGTGGACGCAGAAGCATCCTCAGCCTACAGGACAGCCCTTCAGTCACATGAACAGCAGGCTGGGAGGAAGCCATGTTGCCTCTCTCCTCCCCCATTTGCCTGAGCAGTGCATGCTGATAAATGGCATCCTCCGTGCATCCGCAACGACACCGAAGAGAACAACATCCAGCGTTAGCAGTACCAGACAGGGACAACCCTTACAAAAACCGGGGCTGTCTGGCTTAACTCCGGCTGCTTTTCCCTTCCTCCCCTAAGTATGCACAAGGGACACTCTGCCCAGTCACCCCACTGCTGCCCTGCCCTAACACCTCACCAGCCTTGCCACAGCCTCACATGTTTTAACTTCTCTGGAGCCTGCAGCAATAAAAGCTCTGAGCAGGGGAGGAGAGGGCCATGAGACCTGATCTGCTCTGTGCCAGGCTGAGCTGCACCGTACTGCACTGCCGTAGGTGCCAAGCACTGAGGCAGTCAGGCCCTGCTGCTCCCCAGGAGGTGACCCACCCACTCTCCTCAGGGAGTCTCTCTCTGGGCAGGAGTTGGGGAGGGAGACCCATTATGTGACTCCCATGAAGAAGGAAGGCACAGGAAAAACTTTGGGAACTTCTGATCTATGGCATAAATCTCTGAACATTTGGCATGACTGTTGTAGGCCTGACTACAATAGGTAAACTAATCTCTCTCTTTGGGTTTTCTTTTCCAATGGTCCCTGCCTTGTGCACGCTATAGTTTTTAATTTCATCAGTAGTTTAACAGAAGGCTTTATTGGCTTTATTGTTTTAACAAAATATGTTTTTCATTTCATTTCTTTTTCTTAGAAAATCCTGGATAATAATTGTGCCTTGGAAAGACAGCAAACTAATTTTTAATTTACAGCAAAATCTCTTATGGACAATAGGAGCCACTTGTCAACTAAGATTAAAGCTCATGGGGAGAGGCAGAGTCACTGATTTCAACAGAGCTCGCACAATTTTCTGCAGTTGATGTCCCCCCAAAACATAATCACACAAGTAATGAATCACAGAAATTATTCTGTGAAAGGATACTGATTGTAGATAGTGCTTGGCAAGCCAAAACTTTTCTGATTTAACTCTAGCTATGTTGAAGGCAATTCACAAATCGTAGTTTGCGATATAGGTAGATTTCCAGTAGAGGACTATCCTGAAATCACCAAAATGTAAGACTACCAAAATCCAATCTGATCTCATGTAACCCTTCTTCCACGTCGTAAACAGGAACAGAAAGGGCTGGATTCAGTATAGACATGGCTTTGGTGTTTGCTTGGTTTTGTTTATTTGTAATTAGAAATTTGTTGAAAGAAGTGGGAGTTTTATGACCTAGGGAGTTTTATGCCCCTAATTATGCCAGAGGGTGAATTTTCTCCCTTTTCCCATAAAGGTCAGGAAAGCCAAAAGATTGTGTATGGACACTTTTCTCCTCCTCTTGGCATGGCTGAGGATCAGGGCCTCCATTTTTATTATGCTTTTTACGATTAAACCAATTTCAGGAATTGCGGCCCTGAGCACAAAATTGATTACAGCTTTAATCAAGATTATCTGTCATCCTCAGGCAAAAATTTCAGCTTGAGAACCTTAAGTCACCCCTGCACCCAATGAAGACTGGATACCTCATGTCCAAGGAGACATGAGAGTATCCATGAAATACAACTTCATTTTTTTCCAAAAAAAAAAAAGGGTGAGCAAGGAGGTGAACTGTACACTTAAAAATCATTACAACAAATCAAAGCCTGTTTGCAAAAGAAAAAAAATATTTTCACACTCAAATTTATTCAGATTTATTTGTATTTTCTTACTCTTCAAATGATGTAAGACAACAATCCTTGCAATGTTCCTTAGTTCCACACTGCAGTTATTTGCAGTGACTAATATCCTGATGCCTATCACCTAAGCTATTACAATGCCAAATATGCTAATTACTTCCTTGAATGTGCAGTACAAAATGTTCTCAGCTTGAAACCACTCTTAGAAAAATAAAACGTGTATTTTCTTTTCTGGCAGCTTAATTGCACCACTGTCAGCTAGATCACAGCAAATATCTTTTCCTCTCTCATCTTTCATGCCCTAGTCTGTCTTCACGTTGTGTATTTGCAATTGCCAAATAGGAAAGAAGAATAGAAAATGTGCAGCTTAATAAACGTGTGAGTGGTCTTCCAAATATTGTGAAAAAGTAAGTAAAACAGTGTCAGGTGCCATGTGGACAGAATGAAAGGAAACCAGTGGAAATGAACTCATTTGTGTGAGAGGTGAAGGAGTGCAATTTATCTTAAATGGCACAAACAGCTTTAAGTGCTTAACCCAAAGACCCCTGAACTCACAGGGAATCTTTCCATTGATTTGGATGGGGGTCCGGATCTGATGATCAGAGCGATTGAAATTCACTAGTAAGGCAAACATCCAGTACAAGGCCTTACATGGCACTAAAGATCTGCTGAGGTGTGCTTCCTGCTCTGCTTGCCATGCTGGCCAAACAGGAAATGAAATTCAGACTCTGCTGGGCCTTTTCGTACATACCTGGGCTACATCCACACAGCTCCCTAACTTTGAAATGAACGACGCAGTTTGTACAATGCAAATTGTGTAGCTTATTTTGAGTGCAGTTTGAAATAAAGTGCTATTTCGAGGCATCCCTTACTCCTCCTGCAACAAGGACTACAGCAATGCCAAAATAGCATAACCGCTCTGTTAGAAAACGAGCAGGTGTCAAAGACATGGAGTAGCTATTTTGGGTTACCTCAAAATCCTCAAATAGATCTGCCATGTAGACATAGCCCTGGAGAGCAGCGGAGCTGAAAGTGGTGGCCAGAGTGGTCACATTGGAGCACGGTGGGATGCCTCCACAAGGCAAAGAACATCAAATTTCACAATGCTCTGTCTGCACTACCCTAAGCTCAGACAGTCAGGACTGAATTTGGGATTGCTCCTCGTGAAAAGCAGGAATACCAAAGTTGACCTTAGGTGCCCTTAAAGTTGGAACAGACCCTGTAGTGTGGACTGATTTCTTAGAAAGTCGATCTAAGTCACCTAAGTTTGACCTAACATCCCAGTGTAGACCAGACCTAAGATGGTGGTGTATGCTCACCTCTCTAGGCCTACCTAGCATTTCTTTAGCAGCACTTTCTGTTCGATAATCTCCATGCCCTTTGAGCTAACTTCTGTACTCAGGAGAATGAGGTGGTTGTTTTCCTCCTCTTCTGCAGAGTTCAAGGACTGTCATTTTGCCTGATACTAGCATAACACTGACAGACCTGGGTTGGTGGTCCTAGGAACAGGACCTGTGAGCATAGGGTGTAAAGCCCTGCACTCTACCACATGAACTAAAGGCCAGCTGGCTGTCAGCTGAGCCTGTAGAGCAGAGACTTCACTCACCCCAGATGAGGTCTCAGTTTCTCTGGGTACTACACTAAGATTGCATAAAACTTGTACCTCCCGAGCCTGTGTAACAATGCAAAAGCCAGAATAGCGTTTAATCTTCTCTAAGAAAACAGTGAATGATCTTAAATGATATGATTTTCCAGACCTGCCGACAGGGGTGGGGTGTGCAAAGGGGGCAGTTGTCCAGAGGCCTGAGTGATTTAAAAGGCCCTGGGGAGTCTCCAGCCACACCGACACCAGCAGTGCAGAAGGGCTGAGGCAGGCTTCCCACCCAAGGTGAGGCGAGACGGGGCAAGGCAGGGACACAACCTCAAGGAAGAAGTGGGACAGGGTCAAGACAAAGTACTTTGGGTTTGTGCCATTAGACAGTTGGCAATTCTACTGGCCAGACATGTGAAAGCCCTGACTACACAGGAAGAGCGCAGCCAGCAGAACAGCCAGCAGCTCACTGAGCATCATCCAGCTCGGGCACAGCAGCACCTGAACGTCAGGTGGACCACGTCCACGTGGAAGCCACTTGCATGTGTGTGGGAGCCCATCAGATGTTCTGCTCTGGGGCCTGGAATTGCTGTTGGTGGCCTGCCATTTTCATCAGGTTCACAACACTTACATGTTGAGATAACACAGTGCTTTGGAGCCTGTCTTTTAAGGATGTTTGTGGTCCCAGCAAACATTGAACCCCCTGCATCATTGCTTGTATAACCTGCTGTGCAAGACATACCCCTGTACTCTGTTTGTAAATTCAGTACAAAACAGGGGTTCTTTAATTTATGTTTTGATTGGTGCTTGCCAGTTTTCGACATTGCTCCTTATCATGTTCAGGGAAATGTCAGACTCATCATAATCTTACTGCAGATTTTGTGAGAACACAGATGAAATTTTGCTTTAAGTTTATGAAATATTCTTATAATTTCAGTCATCTAACCTGCCACACAACTCTAAAGAAAATGTATTGAAGTGTTAGTGTGTTATTGTTTTGTGCCCACGGAAGGCACGGAACACATTATGTTGCTCACGTACTGATACAGCTATTATCTGCAATTTCTTAAATTCCCTTCTCAAAACAGGTCAGGAGTGCTCTTTCGCTTGTACTTATGTATGTGATTAAATTATATGATTCTATTCAGGTTGTGATACCCATGATTAAGGGGTCCCCCTGCATGTCAAATGCAGGAAGAATCTGACTGTACAACTGGCCATGGGCTCCTACTTGTTATTAAATAAATTGTACGAGGGAACAATGTAAACAGCCTCCACTCTGTGCACATCCCTTCCTTGCCTGTGTAGCAGCTGAGCACGGCTGCAGTACCATCATTATTGGGAACATAAGATGGAGAGGAAGCAGGGCCACCCCTCCACACACTGATGCCAACCAGCCAGCCAGATGAGCAGGGAGATAGCAAGCTGCACTCTCTACAGACATGTAGCAGTAGTATGTTGGGTTCCTTTTATTTACCCTTTGGTTTGTGACTCCTTAGCATTTACATTTTCAAGCTTTTGCCTGTAATCATGCGTACTAGATTCCTTTTTGAATGAAAGCTGAGTTTCTCATGTCATTGTCTGACTCCAGAGGCTTTAAGAAAGGCACATATGTATTCACTAGCATGTCACAATAAAAGAAACTAAGAAGAGAATTAACATTTTAAAGAGACATTCAAATAAAATCTCCAAGTAGCTCCCCTCCGTTATTTCCTAGTACATGGACTAACCACAGAGTGAGACATTTAAAGACACATGAAACACCGTATGTTGCCTCAAGGCGGCTCAAAGATTTTCACAACAAACCAAAAACCAAAGTGAAACTTTTAGGTTATCAAATGCATCCAATGGCAATTTACAGTACAAGCGGTTTAACTTCCAGTGTTTCTCTTCCTCAGGCTACATCTACACTACCAGATAAATTCCAGTTTAAGGCAGTAAGCTCAATTGTACCAAGTGACTGTCTTCACTATAAATACCATTAGCTCAATTTAGGGAGCACTAAGACAAATATAACACTGTCAAAACCAGCTGGGTGTAGCATCAAGTTCAAACTTAAAGGTTGGAATGAAGGCTGGTGTGGAAGCACCATGTCTTTAAATCGAATTCATTGGCCTCCGGAGGCTGACTGGCGCTGCTGCACCTGGCTCCCTGCTGCACTTGTCTCCAGCTCCCATGAGCCAAGCGCAGCCACGCTGGTCAGTTTCCCAGCTCCCCCAAGCTGTGGGGACTGGGGAGCCAGGCAGCAGGGTGAGTGCTGCCAGTGGCAGGGCTGCAGCAGGGCCCGGCAGGAGGGTGCAGAATGCAGGGCTGTGGGAACTGTGAGATAGGTTCCCACAATGCACTCTTGCAACAGTCAATGTTTGGCCATTCACTGTGGCAGCACTACCTCGACTTTATGGGGAAGTCAGGATACTCAAAATCGAATTTATAAAACCCAGAAATAAAAAAACGGTTTTAATAAAATCAAATTTATCTGGTAGTGTAGGCGTAGCCTAAGTGTCATGTTTTGTGGCATATATCAGAGGAAATTCTTTCTAGAATGTTGCAATATAAAATTGCTTTTATTTCTGAGAATTCAAAGCAGCACACAGGACATCCATCCTACGACAAAAAAAAGAAAGAAAAAGAAAAAGAAAAAGAAAAAGAAGAAGAAAAAACAAAACAGGGAGAGACAAACCAGGCTGTTTCCTCAAACAGAGAGGTACAACTCACACAACCTTACTGTAGGCCAGCTGTCTGTAGACTGACTCTGCTGCTGATGGGACCCAATGGTACATTTCCCTACAGAGCCATTTAGCCTGCAAGCGGGAACAGGAAAATCCCTGAAATCTAAAGTGACAGCTTGTAATTTTTACAGTTTTCAACAACGTAGCAAGTTCTGTATAGCATCTCTTATGCACAAGTATTAAACCAGTGGTTCTCAAGCCAGGTTGTCCCTGCTCCCATTTATTGATATAGGACTGTTAGAGTGATCGCAACCCTGTGCACCTCTTTGTAAGTTACCCAGGAAGTCATGATCCATGTATTAAAAAGATCATTACAATATCTTCATGTGTATTTAATAAAGGGCTTCCAGATGCAATTCAAAGAATCTATTTCTTTAAAGTCCATATCCGTTTTCACCTGCTGGCAGCTGATTTATCAAGGGCACATAGTTTGTGTTAGGCAATTTTTCCCAAACCCTTAGGATAAAGCAGTCCCTACTCCAACTCTATTCTTAGCTATGAAGTCCTGTAATCCTGAAGTTATTCAGCAAGCATAGAACAGGCATCCCTAACATCCACATACATAAAATAGCTTAAGTAAACATTGTGCCATTTATCTTTTAACAAAAACATCTGAGCTAAAAATGTGGTAGTAAGAACTTACAAAGGAGGCTACAAGTTGCATTTTTATGCATCAGCCTAAGCTAGCCATCCTCTCTGTGCTCAACTTCTATTAGGCCATTGCATGTTGTCAGTCCAAGGGATCCTCAGAGGTTAACATGAAAAAAGATGCCTGTGGCTAAAGCAGAAGAGAAATCAAGGGAAGCATAACCCATTATGATCACAACAGCGTATTTCCATGTTGCTGGAAACAAGCACCAGCGCCCATCACTCTGAAGAGCAGTTTCTGTTGTTGTTAAGCTGCTCAAGGGGGAGTAAAAGCAAACTGTAAGGTAATGGAAGCATGCAACCTGATGCACAAATAGAAAAAAAAATGTGTGGTGTGAGTCAGAAAAAGAACTCCATGTTTGGCATCTTTGTTTCTTACAGTGACAGCCCGGTAAGCTTCCCATTCAGTACTTTAAAAAGGTGACAGAGGCAGATGTGGGAGAACAAAGAAACCGCTTCAAGACATAGTGAAAACTTTCCAGAGCCAAGCAGCAGGCTTGACTCTAATGCTGGGGAAAAAGAAAAGTGTTGTTTATTTGTCAGACTATATATAGTGGAGTCAAAGACATCTGAGCGAAGTCAGATGCTGCAGGAAGCAGTGTTGGTGATTCATCTAGTGGCATTTTTCCTTCTGAGTCTGTGCTGAGCCAGTCGCTGGTGGTTTAGGGGGCAATGTTCTGGAAAGTGAACCAGAGAAAGCTCTTTCCTATATGTAAGCTCAGCTCTGTGTAAGAGGTGAGAATCAGGCAGCTGGAGCTGATTATGGCACCCAGTCTCTAAGGATTTGTCTTAGCTGGTCCCTGCCTTGTTTCAGAGCATCCAAAGCTTCTCTAATTTTCACCGTCAGTGTAGGGTGCACAAAGGACAATGCAACAGATGATTATCAGCAGCACATCCCCACTCCATGTCTCTGTTCTCTTTCCCAAGATAGCTGAGGAAGTCAGATGCTTCAGGAAGCAGGGCTGGTGACTCATCTAGTGGCACTTTTCCTTCTGAGTCTTTTCTGAGCCAGTAGCTGGTGGTTTCATGAGGCAATGGTCTGGAAAGTGAATCTTTCCTATATCGAAGCTCTTGCCAGCACCAGGCACAAGAGCCCCATCCCCATCCCCACCTGCCTGCCTCTCTAGCCTCCCTCACCTCCCATTGATCTGGCTGGGGCCGGGCTTAAAAGTTGTGGTCCCAGCCTCTCACCCTTGACTGCTCCCTTCTGGAGCCAAGCATGAGAGCTGCAGCCCTGATCCTGGTCCCAGCCTCCCCCTCTCACTCTGGCTGGGGCCAGGGAAAGAACCACATCCCAGCCTCACTGCACCCTTCCCCCAGAGCTCAGACTGGGGTCATGATCAGCCCCACTCCCCACAGCAACACTCTGGCCAGGCTCCTCCCCCAGCTTCCCCCAAGGCTCCTCCCAGCACCTTGACCCAGCTTCCCAGTTAACCCTGGCATAGTCCCAGCCCCCAGGGTTCCTTTTCCCCCAAGAGTTCATTCCGGGGCCAGGGAAAGCAGCTCATGGGGCCTAGACCTGGCCCAGGCCCTGGCCCTGGCCTCCCTACCCACTGCCATCCCAGGTCTCAGGCCAGGGATGGGAGCCAGGGCCTGATGTGCTCCTCCCCCTTGGGGCAGGTGTGGGGGTTGAAAGCTGCAGCCCAAACTGGTGTCCACTCCAAGGACAAGTGGTGGGGGCAGGAGCAATGACACAAACTAGCCCCCCCCACACACACACAGACACCAGAGGACACACAGGGGGACCAAGAACCATAGCCTGACCCTGCCCCCTAACCTGAGGGCAGGTGAGGGAGGCCAGGAGCTGCAGTCCAAATTGGTCTTCCCCCTCAGGACAGGTGAGGGGGTGGGCTGGGAGCGATGTCCCAAACCAGCTCCCCCACCCTCCAAGGACAGGCATGAAGGGGCAGGATCCTGACTCCTTCACACAATCCTGGGGGCATGCAGGAGGGTCTGGGAGCAGAAAAAATGCATCAGTTAAGGACCTGATTAATGCCAGGTACATCTGACAGTAAAACCAGTTTTCTCTCTGGTGGAATGTATCAGAACAGAGTTCTGGCACCTTTTTTCCTGGCACCACCATTTTGAAAGCCGGCTGGGCAGCTGCAAGCTGCATATGGCTCTTTACGGAGCCATTTGTGGCTCCCATTGCTGCTGCTGCCCACTCCTGCCTGCCAGCCGGAGGGATCCATTCATTAAACCAATTAAATTGAGTTCTACTCTTTCAGCATGGCAGGGCACTGGGAGCTGCCTCAGCTGTGTTGTACATGGGGAGAGCCACAGGGTTGCGGGGGAGATCCATGCAGCCATGCTAAAGAGGAGATGGCAGCTGGCTAAGGAGCAGCAGGGGCGTGGCAGCATATGCAGCTGCTGGGTAAGGTAAGTGAATCCTGGGTTGTGGGGGTGCAGTTTGGGGTTGTGAGTGGGTTAAGCCTGGGGATGGTTTGGGGCTGGGGGGGCAGAAATTAAGCCTGTGAGTGGGGGGAGGTTTGGTGCTGTGGGGGAGTTAAGGCTGGAGGAGGGGGGGCAGTTTGGGGCTGTGAAAGGGTTAAGGCTGGGGGTGGGGAAGTAGTTTGGGACTGCAAGATGGGGTTAAGCCTGGGGATGGTTTGGGACTGTGGGGTGTTCTGGCACCTTTTTTTCTAGAAGAAAAGCACTGGTATAAACCCATATGTTCTCCTCCGCTGAGACCAGGTTAATCCGGTAACAGATTCAGGCCACCAGATCTCAGCTGGAAGGTGAAAAAGGCAGCTCAGGACATACCCTGGGCTAGGGGAAGAAAAAGAGCTAGTTAAGCTCCGAGGTAGAGGCAACAGGGAGAAGCTGCAATTAGTCATTGAGGTCCAGCTGATCTCACTGCCGGGTTTGCTGGCAGAGCTTTTAAAACGCCATTCCAGCAAGGGTGAATAAAAGAGGTGGTAGACAAGGTAGGAAGGTGGAGGAGATTGAGATAAGAGGAGAGAAAACATAAGAAGAGCAAGCAGAGATTGCAAAAGACAGGGGGTGGAGAGGAGGGAACAGCTCAACAGGGGATTGCCTGGGCTCCCCGCTCCCCCGGTGAAATTGAAGCTCTGACCATGGCAAGGTGGGAAAGGACTGAACAGCCAGCCCAGACTGGCAGAGTTGGGGGCAGCCCAATGACTCCAGCAGAAAGAGAGTGGCAGGGGACCCTGCCACACTGTCCTTACGTCTCAGCAGTGTCTGAGGCAGCTTTGCTCCTTCTCCCCTCTTGCACAGTACAGATGTCAGCTAGCGTAGAGCTGGTAAGTGAGAATCAGCTTGGAGCAGAATGTGTTTTTATAATGGTCCCAGTCCCTCTGTCAGGTGACTGCTGGCTTTCAGTCCTTTATCAGGTGATTCATTGCTTAGTTCCAGCCTCCTTGAAATACAAACTGGGAAAACTAGGCTGAAGCCAGCTCCTCACCATGGATTGCTCCATAATCTATTTCATCATACTTTCGCTTTGATATGTTTAAGTAGCCCAATAGGGACACATTCTGCTCTGACTCACATCCTACTTCACTGAGTTCCAGGAGACTCTCAGACTACAATTCAGGGCAGAATTTAGCTCAAGAAGTTGAATTGTTACCCAAATACCTTGAAACTTCCTATTTCCCAAGGTTTCCATTTGACAGCTCCAGCAACAAATTTTCTTTGTCAGAGGTCAAATAACATGCTTAGTAAACAACCAATCTGAACATTCACTACTTAATTAGCAAGCAGCATGCATTATAAATAGCAGGTAATTTTTAAACACAAAAAGAGCTAAAACTGGCATGCATTTCCATAATAACATGACTTTTAGAAAAATGGATAGCTAATAGGATTAGGAAGGTGACAAATGACACACAAGGATTTATAACAAGTGCACTTAAAAATACAGGATCTGATCCTGCAAATCTTTACCTTACCAGTACTCTTCTAACAAGCATCTCACATGCTCTGGTCTCTTTCCCAGGCCCAAAACCTATCCTTTGTATTCTTCTTATTCACCTTCTTTTGCTTTTAGCTCTCCATTAGTGGGCAGCTGCCCCATCACTCCAGCAAGGGCACTTGGGGCACTCTACCTCCATGAGGCAGATTATTATTGTATTTATTTCTATTTAAGTATCTGTACTGCAGTCAAACCTAGGACCTCATGAACAAGGACCTCATTGTGGGCCAACATCATTGATTAGGATTGTGCTAGGTGCTGTACAAACAGAAGAAAGAGCAACCCAGTTGGAAGGCAAGAGCACAATGCGCTACACTTGTTTGCAGCGTGAAGCACTCGGTCTCCCATGCGTACCTAGTCAGTTCTGTTTGGGTGTGGGAGCCAGAGCCATAAATTCACCTACTCTTCACAACTGCTTTCCCCATCTTGGTCAGCTGTGCTCTCCTGGTGGAGTAATTAGGGATCAGTCTGTTCACTCCTTTGAATGCAGGAACTAAAAGACTGTCCAGCTGTTACACAAGCTGTGCTAGGTAAGCAAAGGCTTTCTGCACCTTTCCAGCCCCTACTGGACTAGACACACAAAGGCATTTAGCCATGATCCTGGGCATCACCCCTTCCCTAACTTGTAGGTACCTAGAAAAATCACTGGAATTTACCATGCCTGGGTTAGGCACAGAGGCTTTCTTACCCAATGAATTGGTAGACAGGCACTTCATAAAAGCCAGCACACTTGGCTGCTCCCCACCTAAGCCAGCCAATACAAGATGGCAGAGAGAGGAGCATGCCCACAGCCCTGCCATTTTAAGTGCTTTAGTCACCGGGGTTTTTTCTGAGGGAAGTCAAAGAGGACCCCTCAGACCTTTCAGCTCTGAGTTAGGATACTCTCCTGGGATTTGGGATACCCCCTGGTTCAAGTGGCCCCTCTCCCTAGCAGGGAGAACGGATGTGCCAGGACCACAGGCTGTGGGATAATCTGATGTACGGACTTCCTCAATCTATCCTGTTGAAATTGTTTCACTTTCAGTATATAAAGAATACTTAGTCCAACAACAGAGAGCATAAGAGCAGCCATACTAAGTCAGATCAAAGGTCCATCTCACCCAGTATCCTGTCTTCCAACAATGACCAATGCCAGATGTCCCAGAAGGAATGAACAAAACAGGTAGTCATTGAATGATCCCTCTCTTTTTATCCATTTCCAGTCTCTGACAAACAGCAGCTAGAGACACCATTTCTACCCGTCCTAGCTAATAAGTACTGATGGAGGTATCCTCCATGAATTACCTTGTTCTTTTCTGAAGCCCGTTAAAGTCCTAGACTTCTCAACATCCTCTGGCAAGGAGTTCCATCAGTTGATAGTGTTCCACAGGAAGAAATGCTATCTATTAATTTAATTTGGTGACCCCTAGCTCTTGAGTTATGGGAACAAGTACATAACTATTTCTTCTTCAGTTTCTCCACACCTGTCTTAATTTTACAGACTTCTATCACACCTTCCCACATGCTTCCTTAGCAATTGCAGAACAACTAAAAGCCCGCTGGGTAGAACACTCATCCAGGATGCTGGACCCAGGACTACGACTCCTGACCCAAAGACTCTTTAGTTCTGTATCCATCATGGAGCAGCTTCAGCAGGAAAGACTGAGGGATCCCTGCAGCAGTGTAGCCTGCTGGTTAGGGCACTCATCTGAGAGGTAGCGGTTTCCTATTCCCCCTCAGGTGTGAAGGAGGGGGAGCTTTAAGTTGGGAGGGTCTCCTGCACCCTCAATAAGCACTTCTGTGATAGGGCCCAAAGTTACAATGGTTGCCCTCATGCACACCATCCCCAGTTGTTAGACGTGCTCTGGGTGTGACTACCAGGTCAAGTCCTGCCAGCAAGTTATAAGAAACCTATCTTCCTCCACCGCAAGAATCACGCTGGGGCTTTGGTATCCAGAGGCCTGAAGCAAGGCTGCAGGGTGCATGCTCAGTGGCAGAAACATTGATGAGTAGGGGACTTTTACTGCAAACAGTTTGGTGCTGAATGGGCTTAGTTGCCTTCAGGGTTTGGCAGCAACCCAGCTGGGGGAGGATGGGGTGGTGAGTACCAGCGATGCCTGATGCTGGGATTTAGATACCTAAATGCATTTAGGACAGTGGTAAAGTGTGGTATTGTTTTCTCTAAAGAACAGACAAAAGTCGCAAATTCAAACGTTCTGTTTTGTTACAATATGGTTGAAATAACACAATGGCCGTGGCCACACTAGCCCGGAGGGGCTATGGTAATGTAGCACTTTGGGATATGCTAATGAGGTACTGCCATGAATATGCAGCACCTCTTTAGCATAACGGCAGCCGTGCATGCTTCAAAACTGCCGGTTTTGAAACACATGCTGCCCATGGCCTTATAGCTGGAGCGGGGCCTTTCAAAATGATCCCCTGAATTTGAAAGCCCCTTATACCCATCTGATTTTGGGAAGAAGGGGCTTTCGAAATTGGGGGTCTATTTCGAAAGGTCCCCCATCTACACGGGTGGATGCGTTTTGAAAGCAGCAGTTTCGAAGCATGAGTGGCCTCCTTTATGCTAACAAGGCGTTGCATATTCATGACAGTGCCTCATTAGCATATCACAAAGTGCCACATTGCCATAGTGCCTCCGAATGGAGGGGCTAGTGTGGCCACAGCCAATATGTTGAATAGATTTGATGGAAATCCTACCAACTCAGCTGATCTCATAAGACTCCTGGCATTTAGGGTGGAAATTTTGTAGAATTCTGGTCTTGCCAAAGTCAAATTTTAGCTTTGATTTCCACAGTGAAGCTAAACCTGGAATCCTAGCCTGACCTAATCTAGATCTGGATTCAGATACCATCTTTGTGGCCCAGCCTATGAACTGTTTGGCCATATTCCCTGCTGGAGCGGACAAGCAGAACTCCACTTTGAAGTCAAAGTTTCTGTATGTTTCTATTCACAGAAGCTTAGCATTTTTCCTCACAGCACGACTATACAGCTAGCAGGCTGTTATTTACAACTGGTATTATAAAAGAAGCCCAAGGGAGTTATCCAACCAAATGCCACTGAAATTCAATAAAAATTGTGAGCCTAACTCCATTAACATCTTTTGAAAATGCCTATTTCCATGTCTAAGGGTTTGAAGCCTATAAAAACTACAGAAACAAACACAGAGAAAGATATATGTTCGGGGAAGGTTTTTTTGTTTTTGTTTTTTGCGGGGGAAGAGAGGGGGAATGCACTATTAATTAGTGTCATTAATTTATTAGCCTTGAAATTGTTTGGGTTTCAGCTTTAGTTTTACCTTAGCATTTTTTAGTGCTGAAGTACTCTTACTTTTTATAGGTATAGCCTTTTCTCAAGGTAGATGGAGCCTATATGTTTAAAGCCAGACAGCTATTTTACAATATGTTTCTTTAGCTATTCATATAACAGAAAAACAAGTTTTAGAAAAGGAGACCCATGAGGTATATTCATAACAGCAAATCCACTCTTAAAACAAGAACACTGTTTTCTTGAGTCAACCATTTTCTAAGTACAGTGGTTTAATCAACCCAGAGATGAAAAAACTACACACCTGAGGAAAAAAGTCTTGTAACAGTGAGCAGAATTTATACTTTCTTCTATTTCCTTTTCATACCCACCTGGAATTTATGAACATTTTTTCTGTGGGTTGAGTAGACTTTTATGAAGTTTTCTGGTGTTAAATTGATTTCTCTAGAATTAACTGGCATATTTAAAAAGCAAACTGAACTATAATTTTCCGCTTCTCAGTTGGACATTTCTTACCTGTATTTTCAGTGGATTAGGCCCATTAATGTAGAGGCAGGGAAATATACATTGATTTTCGTTAATGACCACATATGCAAAGCTACAAGGAATGTACATAAATGAAATATAACTGAGAAGTCAGAGTACAATTGATATTCATACTACCTTCATCTTTATTTTTAAGGCCAAAGTTCATTAAAGTCAATAGACTCCTGTTGACTACAGTAGACATTGGATTCAGTGACCCATATTTAGGTGGGATCTTCGTTTAAATTCCATAGCTGATATTTTTTGATATGTGAACTATGAAATGACAGTACTTCCAAGGAACATTTGAACATGTCTAGAAGAGTCTAGCAACCGTTCCTTTTCCTCAGGAATCCTCTCTACTAGGCCCAAGGCAGCAGTCCAGTAAGAAGACAGTCAGCCAGCTTCAGTGAAATCAACTCATTTTTCCCATATGACTTCATATCACTTGTACCTTCTGAAACTTCAAAAGGATCAGGAGCATTTCCAGGAGTTGCTGTCTTTTCAAAAGCCAGCAGCAATGACTTTTAGAGTCACAGGAGCTTCAAGTGGCTGTATCTGTGGAGGTGAAGGTACATATAGCACCAGCAGCCCTCCAGGGGCTTGTCCTGATGGGCTGCGTCCAGCTTATTGTCCAACCTTGATTCAGGGGGACCAACAGAATTGCTGGGCACCTGGGCAAAATAAGAGCGAGCCCTGAGTCTGTGCTCTTTGGAAGGGGCAGGGCCTCAGGCAGAAGGGGCAGAGCAGAATCTCCAGAACGTATGACCCCTCTAAACCCTCACCCATCCCTGGCCGGGGGGCAGTGAAACAGTAGCTACAAATCTTAAAAGCAATTTCTTTAGGGAATATCCTTGATTCTTGTTTTATTGTAACTGGTGCTTCAAAACCTTTTTCTGGTCTACTTGTATGACCTCATTCACAAGTGAGGTTTGCAGCTTTACTTGATTAAACAATATGACAGATATTCGAGTTTAATGACATGGTACAAGGCAGGACCAACATAGACAACTGTGTTTGGAACTAAACGAACTGATACACACAGGCATGGGGCAACTGTGTATTTACATATGCTGAGTGATAGGGTAGACATGTCCATCACACTCCAGGTGGAAGCTTGGTAATTTACAGCCCTCTGGTTGGGCTCAACACCATGGGAGACCTTTATACCTAGACTCAATAATTTGGGTCTTCCCTACGGCCCCAGGTACCAAGGCAGTATAGCCTGGCATCTGGAGTCAGTAGCACAGACCTCTTGTTCATGGCAGCATGTCCCACTGGCTAGAGTAAAATCTCTCTCTCTCAGGGCAATGCCGTCTAGTGACCAAAGTCAATAGCAAGAGGTGCAGGTCCCCCACCTTCAGTGAAGGATCAGGGTAGAGGGACCCAGCCCCACCCTCTCTACTGGGTCCCAGCCCAGGGCCCCAGTGATGGTGGAGTTGCACACCACTAGCTCATTTCAGCTCCGACTGAAACAAGCAGAGCTGTTCCAGTACAGCTACCATTCCCCACAAAACTCCTCAGGTCACTTTCTACTTCACTCTCTGTCTCTGGGTCCTCCATCTCTTCCCTCTAGGCAGCATCCAAGGCTGGCATGTCAGTCTCCACCTGACTGGCATCAGCATCCTGGCTTACAAGTGGTCCTCCTTCAGGTACTAGCCCAGCCTTTCCTTCTCCATCAGCTCTTAACCCAGACTGAGCTGTGCAGCAGGCCTTTATACCTGACCTCCAGCTGGAACGTGACCAGCAGAGCTGAAAGGGCAGATCCTCCTCATCTGGGTGAGCAGGGTTAACTTTCACTGCACCTGTGTGGGGTGGATACACCCCATCACAGCTGATTTAACTTGCTTTGGTTTTGTTTGGTGTATTAAGAAGGTGCTACCAATATTCCTGTAATACTGCACTCTGGTTCATTAAAAACAAACCCTAGCTTTGATAGGCATGATCTCTCAGTGATCTTATTTATGTGGCTGTGATGGTGGAGTATGCTTACCAATCACTCAGGATCTGTCATGCCAAAAGAGACTTTCTTCCATTTCTCTGATCACTGTCTGCATGGGAAAGCTGGGCACTCCAGCCAGCTAGCTCCTATTTCTTTCAGTCTGCCAGGACCTACCTCATATCTTCACTTGAGAGTCTCAGTCAACAGTAGCCACAAGAGTGAGCCAGAGTTTTAGAGTCAGTGGCTTGCCAGTTGCTAGTTAATCTATTACCAGCAGCAGCTTCATCATGGAGGCTGTGGCTTCATGAAGCAGTGGCTTCATCAAGGCTGACCTCAGTCATATACTCAAGAGCTGGTTTGACCAATCACCTGGCCTTGTCTTGGTTCAGTTTTGTCCAGATGGTTATTCGGTCAACGTGAGCTCAGAGTCATCTAAAAAACAGTTGTGCTATTTGTATTTGACCTTAGATGCAGAGTGTGCTGCATCCTAAAGAGGGTTTTGTTTCAGCACGCCCACCTATTTGGGAGTCCCAGAATGTAAGTTATGTAGGAGGCCCATTGTCCAAGTGACACACCGTCTAAACTGTTGCTCACCTAACAGGCTGCCTTAGTGAAATGCACTCTTTTTGAGTCAGGCATTGGGGTTGTGACAGAGTGCAGAGAACCAGGAGATGAGCCTGTGCTCTCATCACTTAAACATCAATTAATTTCCCATCCCCCCTGGTGGACCTGATGGGACCCAATTATTTCATTTGACTGTACTCAGGGAGGACTAATGAACAGATTGTTCTATTTACTCTGGAGATACAAGGCTGCACAAGAAGATAGGCAAGGGGGAGAGAGTTAGGCTAGCAAAAGTAAGATGGAGTGGTAGGTAGAGAAAACAGATGAAAAACTGTAAATAATAGGGTATATGGCAGGGGTGGACAAATATTGGCTCACAGGGAGGATCCAGTCTACCAGGATTAATCGGTGGCAGACTCCCACCTCTGTATTTACCTGCCCCTCCACAGCTGTCATCGCTCACAGCTCTCATTGGCCATGGATTGTGGTTCAAAGCCAATGGGAGCCGCGGGGAGCAGTTTCCCAGGACACGCTGTAGGCCGCCACTCCCAGTGGTCATGGGTGCAGAGCTGCAATTGCCTGATACCTGGGGAGGTGCAGGTACATATAATAATAGTGGCCTACCAGGGCCGGTGGGCTTCTGTATTTTTATTGCCCACCCTTGTGTATTGCTCAGTAAGGAGGTGGGAAGAGTAAATACAAACAAACTGCAGTAGGGTGTTTAGCAGCTAAAAGTCTCTGAATCTGTGTAGACAGAGCAGATGTTGCCAGGAGTGGGATGTTGCCCTGTTATAGGGTCACCCAGGTTTATTGTTCTGAGTGACATCAGTAGCCAACCCTGCAGTTATTCTTGCTGGACTTCCTAGCTCCTGTGCTCTTTGGCAACCAATTCTCAGGCGGGTTCTGGTTATATCATTTAACTGGGAGCACACTGGATCTGCCCTGCATTTCAGGTAATATGTTATTACCCATGTTCTATGGGCACGTCATGATCTCCTCCAGGCTGAAGTAGAAGTGTACTCTTCCTCCTATTACTCTTCCTCCATCCTCATAGACTAAAGGAGCTTAAATGGATGTCAGAACTCTGATCGAAGAAATTGCTGTCCCGACACAGAAGCACTTGTTCAGTGGACTACTGAAATGTCCTGGCTATCTCCTCTCCATAAATATCACCTTGGTGAACCACCAGACAGCTCTTCCTTACAAGTCAAAAGAGGATAACATCACACACCTTCTCCTAAACTCAAAACTAATATATTTCAGTAACTCCTTGTGGTTAGTTCTCTCTTTCCCACACTGAAGCTGTTTTCTCTTGTTTTTTCTGCTCTTTTGCTTAATAATAAAATATTTTAAAAACTTTTTATCATCTTTGGGGGGTTTGATGCCTGGACACATGCAGCAGAAGGTGTGATTTAACAACAGGCATTTACTTTTCTTATAAAGTGACTACATTAACACATATCTCTGATTGCCTTTTGTTAAGTTCTGACCCTTTAAAAGCTTTTCCTTTCCAATATTTCTGAATTTCTCTATACCTCTTATGTCCCTAACTGTTGTGAATGGCTCACATTTTTGGAGCTTATCATTCAGTTATTCTAGGAGTAAATATAATGTTTTGCTTTGCTGAGTCCAGGGGTTAGATGTGGGGGGGGGGGTGTATGTGTGTGTGTATTTTATATTGAAAAAGAAAATCAAAGATGCACACAGCTAAGAGGAATGCACAAAAGCTGTTGTATCAGTAGAAGAGTAAAAAGAATACAGTTGAGGAAGACGATATGTTTTAAACCAAACTTTTATGTATTTATCCAAAGAAAATTTATTATGAGATCACTATGATTGCTACATGCATATCTGACCCCCAAAACAAGAGCCATTACAATGCTCGCATACATTACAGACCACAAAGCAGAATATTAACACTTATTTCGATATTGGCCTCTCTTTTACCCATGTTTCACCCACCAAACACATGACTCTCAACCTTCTGTCCATCCTAGACTCTGGCTAGATTCAGTCTCCTTGTGATATTATTAGTAACAGATGTTCGCTGTAGTCATTTGCTATGTTAGAAGACACAGAGTTCACTGGAGTCACTTGCTGTCTGTAGGGGCAGAATTGTGACAAATACTTTGCCTAATAAGAGACTGATTTAGAGCTGGCGAAAATATAAAAACTAAGTTAAAATAATCCCACTTTATTTCATTTTATGGGGGCACTTATGAAAAGGGGGTATTTTCTCCCCCCCATCTCATAACGTACTTCAGTACTCTTGTTAGTTGAAGGGGGTGGCAATAAATGTAGTGGTGAAAATATGTCTGGAATGGTGACCGAAAAGAAAAGCTATGATGCTGGAGCAATATATAATTGCATCTTACCCATGATATGAAGAGTGGAAACCCTAAAACATAGGTCAGCAAACTTTCTGAGGCAGAGTGCCAAAATTTGATCTTTTGACTTCTGTGTACTGTCCGAGCGCCGGTGATACCTTTTTAAAGTCACTAACAGTCATACTTACAACAGCTTCATTAATAAATACATTAAGATGCAGAGCTTTGCCATTTAGGTGGTGGTAGGTGGCATTAGCTGGTCTATTGTTAATCCACAGGCATCATGGCTTTGAGCAAGATCTCAGCTGCATGGGGGAGGAGGGGCAGGGCTGAGCTCCCGCCTCACATGCCGATGAAAACTGGGTCGTGTACCCCTCTCGGCACCCCGTGCCAGGGTTGCTGACCCCTGCATTAGAATTATGACCTTTGCCTTTCAAGTAGCAGTATGGCTCACACACTGGATGTGCGGAGAGAATATGCAGCTCATAATATCAATCCATGCATCTCCTCTTCCCCCATTTTGCCTGCTCAGCTGGCTGCTGGTGCTGTGGTAGATACTCTAAAGCTCCTTCAGGCTATTTTACTCTCATTGTGCCTTTCTCTTTGCGCTACATGTGCTTTGTTATTAAATTTTGGCTACACAAGTTCAATTCTTAGCACTATAGACATTTTTCAGAGAACCCCAGCTCTCTTCCCTGCGTTGCATGCTCCTGTGTATTGCACAGGAGCACAATGGGCCATTGGTAGGGCACAGACCTAGAGAATAGCTGCAGACATTATTTAGCAGAGATCATTATCATGCCAAGGGAAAGAAAGCACTGCTTAGCTTTGGTCATTTCTCATGGTTCATCACTATAAATGGCTGGAATGACTGAACCTTTCCTGTGTTTGTTTTAATCTCTTCCTTCTTCCTTTTCACCTTTATTTCTCTCCCTTCCTCTCCTTCATATTTGGTTACTTCCTCAGCTCTTACACCTGCCCTCATTAGATGACTGGAGCAGCATAATGAACCTGAAAAGGTTTTCAGACTCTAGATCCTTGTTCTTGTGCTCTCAATAGCACCTAAAAACACTCCACATAATATTTGACATCCCTTTTCCCTGCTTGTTTGCAGACAGCCTTGCAGCTCACATTATTATTCATAGAGGCTGTTATATTAAACGTCTCCCTGAGGGATAAGGAGAGAGTGAAAGACAACAAGAAAAGAAAGAAGACTATATAAAACTAGATTAATAAACATACATCACTAGCCATTGTTAATAACTGCATTCTGACTTACAGTTAAATTTTGGGCAAAGTCACAAAAGGAGATGGTAGTAGAGACAGAATTAGAATCTTGCCTTTCTACTGCAATAACCCTATCTAATAAAATGGAGAATTAGAATACCTAACCATCCAAATAATGGTGATGTAAAGTGGTATAAAACAATCCCAAGTATTCTAATAGTACCAGGGGCTCTTTCTTTTCCTATTAAAGTAAATGGGAATTTCCCTGTTGACTTTACTGAGATCACGCTCTGGCAGCAAAGGGTTATAGAGTTCATCCATTGAATTTCCCAGTTTTCAGTCCTTAAACTGTCAAAGAACTTTGGAAAGTTTTGCCTAAAGCTATGCAAGTTAGAGGACATCCATCTCCTATGAAGTTCAGCTACAGGGCTTATTCAGTCACCCGTTACTAACTTTCCTTGGCCACCTGAGGCTCCTTTGTAGTCAACCAACATGTACTGTAGCTTTAAAAAATAGCCACTACTGAACTTAATATAGCAGCCAGCTGCCCCAGGCATTAGAAGCTCATGGTGGGTTTCTCTGGTCATTAGTTGGTCAATTAAGCATGCTCATAAAATAGAGGCTGATTTTCTATGAAAGCAGAAAGATGAAGCAGGAGTATTCTCCTTCTGCGTGGAAGAAACTGGAGGGGCATAAAGTTGGAGGAGAGTTAGCTCTATTTAATAGCACTGTTTCTTTTGGGTAGGTTGTTAGATTCCTTAAGAGAAAGCCTATGTACTCAACACTAAACTACGGCTCTAGCTATTATTCATTTGGTTTGTTTTCATGCCGTAATGTTGTTCTAGCAGGAACACTGTGAGGGATAGTAGAGCTCTAATCTTAGGTTAGTTTGATAATACTAAATCTCTGAGGATGGAAGTGATTAACGTTAGCAAGGTCTAGCATATTTGCTAAAGGAGAGGATGATAGGTGAGACAAAATTCTGCAAGTAATGAGTCCCTCGCTGTTTTAAAAAGAAAAATATGATTTTTTTCTTTTGGACTGTTTAGCTGAAATTTCAAAAAAATCTTAAGAGGATGACCTATCATCCTCTTATTTCATCTGAGATGGGAGGGACAGAGTGGGTAGGAACATTAACTGATTATCCCTGAGATTCCTCTCAATACTGTTTTAATATTTGGAAAAATGGCTTTCTTCCAAATTCAAGCTAGCTTTCAGTCTGAGTGATAATTAGTTACCTTGGAAACAAATCCAGTATTCTTTCAGGTTTCCACCCCTATTTCCTTGAATCCTTAGAGATGAGGAGTTCAAGAGAGGTAATGTCTGGTTTGTTTACACAACCGCTGAAGTGACTCCTGCTGCTAGTTTCTTGTTCTGGTCTTCAGAAACTTCAGTATATTGCAGACACAATGAATACATCTCATCAGTTCTTAGAAAAGGTTTGCTTCAAGTGAATAAGTGATCACATCCATGTTTTCACATACCTAAGTTTTATAGGACCATTTAAATGGACATGACCTTTTGTAAAACCTAATAACACACTATGGTCAGAAGAGGTGGGTAGGTAGATTGAAATCAGCACATTATCCAAGACCTTTTTCCCCCTCACAAATGTAAGATGTAGATTTCAGCCACAGGATGTCTCAGTAATACTGACAATATCCTCATTTTAGCCAAAAATCTTCCTGTTTCATTTAGCATTATTTTGCTACAGGTTAAACCTCTCTAATCTGGAACTCTCATCCTGCAACATCCATAATCTGGAACGATTTTAGTTAGCTGGATGTCCTCTTATCATGGTGTAGCCAAGTTTCCCATGGTACCATAAAGTTTGCTTCCAGTCACCAGTCCTCTGACGTTATTTAGCTCGGCTTTACCACAGTAAATTTAGCCCAAAAAGCAGTGGAAGCGTTGGTGGTGCTGCTAGACAATATTGGCCTCCCGCAGTCCAGAAAATTCTCTTGCCCAGCATCAGTCAGGTCCTGAGGGTGCCAAATTAGAGAGGTTCAACCTGTATTTGTAGGGATTAACCCATGTGAATAAATTTGGGAGTTGGGGGGGAGCTAAGAGTGAAAATGCCCCAAGCCTGCTACTACAATACAAGGGACATCAGATGAATAGCAAAAAGCTGCATACTGAAGCACAATAGCCTGCTTCTCTCCTTTCCTATCCACATCAACAGTGGCAGCTGTGCCTAATTATTCTCTTCTTCCTTCCATGTAACATTCTTATACATGGTACAAAAGCTAGATATACCTGTCTCTTTCTGCATGTTGTTAAAAGTGTATGGGAGATATTCTTTATACTGACAGAAAAACAACACAGAAATACCCAACTCTTACAGCCCACAGCTAGTAAATATTTTATTATTTTTCAAATCATGATTGAACTGAGTGACCCTGAGCCATGTGTTTGTAGTCCCCGTCACCTTCTCCATCCCACTCTTTTCTGAAACTTATGTGCCATTCCCTCTTTGACAGCATCCGAGCTGCTGAAATTACACACCAGCAGTAAAATGAAACAGAGGGGAAGCCTGGTATTTTTATAACATCCAAAAGCATGTTAGGCATTTTACACTGGTATTATACACAAAGGAGGTGCAGCAGATTCTTGTCATAGGTTCAAGCAGAGCTACGGCGCAGCATGGGAATGTTTTCTCAGCTGTTTAGAAATCCAGGCCTCTGTATGTATGTGTCCATATGAGATCTGGAAAACTGAGAATTCTGAGTCACAAAAAAAAAAAATGCAGATGACAGAAGTGCCATGGACTGATCATGTGTCAGATCATTGTTTTGAATTGGCTGTGCTATGCTATAGACCAAATCTCTTCTGTCCTAATCCACTTTTGTAACTAAGATTTACAAGATCATTCTGCATCAGTCAATATAAACATGTAATATGAATCTATAGTCTGGGGGCTAACAGAGGATAAAAAGCAGATTAAAACATTCATGTTACTAAATTTAATGATAGGGTATAAATATTTGTCAATTATTCTGACAGTCAAGAATAGTGCCTACAAATAGAGAATGTATCCAATAATACTGTTTGCAGTTCTGTTTGAAAAATCAATCTGCTACATATGTCAGCACATCCTGTGGCTCTTGAAAACTGTTACATTATCTCTGTACACTTTGTTTTCTAAAGAACAGAATTACTGTGTTTGTCAAAGTGTTCTGACTGGTCAGAACCACTCAAAATATTCTCCCTGAAGATGTTCAGATAATTAAGTTCAGCTATACTGGGATCATTTCATCCACCAATAAAGTGAAATCACCTTTATGCCAGAATAGCGGGACTTCAAAGAGTGACCTAAAGATGTTTGGGTACTTGATATCTCCTCGCCATAAAAGACCCCATTATGGAGCTCACCTTTTAGCTGTGGTGTTAACCAAAACGTTCCAAAGCACAATATGTGGCCAATACTGATCAGCAACAAGCACAGGGGGTAGAAATGAGTTGCTGCTGCCTACAGTTAGAGAAGTACCCCATAGTCACACTGTTGGTATTTACCATTTGTTTCATACACAGTATTGACAGTCCCAAGTAGGGAAAAAAATCATGAGATAGGCCACTAAAAATCATGAGGTATTTTTTTACATAATAATTTCAGGGGGAAGCCACGTTAGTCTGTAGCTTCACAAATACCAAGCAGTCATGCAGCACTTTAGAGACTAACAAATTTATTAGGTCATGAGCTTTCATCAGTCAGACCCACTTCCTTGGATGAGTGGAGCAGACAAATAGAATTCAGGGTTTATATAACCGGATGGGGGAAGTGAATGAAGGAATGGGGAAAAATGAGTTACCTATTCTTAATAGCTACGGTTGATGAATCAAATTAAGTGACATGTGTCCCATTCTTGCACATATCAAAGGTGAGGAAATTGCCCTTGTAACACATAAGATAGTTGAGATCTCTGTTAAGGCCTAGTTTAAATGTGTTAAATTTGCAAATGAATTCCAATTCAGATGTCTCCCTCTGTAATCATTTGGTTTTGAGGGGTTTTGTTAGGTTGTCTTTGCTGTTTTGGTTTGTTTGTTTTGGCAAGAAGCATGGCTACTTTTAAAGCCATTATCAAGTCTTCAGGGAGAGTAAAGTGTTCCCCTACAGATTTGTGTATGCCAATTTTTCTCCTCCTTCCTCCCCTCACCTTGCCTCCCTTCATTAACCCTGGATTCTATTTGTCTATTCCAATCATCTGAGGAAGTGGGGCTTACACACGAAAGCTCATGACCTACTAAATTTGTTAAATAATAATGTTGGCATTCTTTTTATTTACTTTCTGATTTCTGAACATTTGCTTTGTGTTTTCAGACTTTACTCTGCAACCAGGAGGGCTAGAAATGTTTTAAAAATTAAAGCTGAGATTCCCATTCACTCTCCTAAGCCTAGCAGCTGTAGCCTTAAAAAAAGCACCAAATATAAAGAGACCGCCCATTAAATAGTTAGAGATAGTGAAACTGCAAGTGAACTGGTGCAGCAGACAGTGGATAAAAGCTACTACTACCTTGCTGCTAAGATACCACCTCAGCTTTTTTTCTGTTGCACTTACCATAAGAGCCTATCTTTTCCTACAGCTGACACACACACTACCAAGTGGTTTACTAAGCAAATCCAATATACAGCAAAATCTTCATTAAATGCCCCACGTTCAATGGGTATGTATATGCAGTGCCTCTAAACTCACCTTAGCTGTTTCTACACATGCCACTGTCTCCGAAAGTGGCATGCTAATAAACGGCTCAAAATATGCTAATGCGGCACATATGTAAATTCCCGGCACCTTGTTAGCATAAGGTCACATGATTTGGAGTCCAGAAGATGCTCTTCCGGACTCCAAAATGGCGTGTAGAAGTGCAGCCCCCTGGGGAGTCTTCCAGAAGGAAGTCCTCCTTCCAGAGTCCCGTTCTTCCCTTCCGGAAGACCCCCCTGTGGGCCATGCTTCTACACGCCATTTTGGAGTCTGGGAGAGCGTCTTCCGGACTCCAAATCATGTGACTTTATGCTAATGAGGCACCAGGAATTTACATATGCACCTCATTAGCATATTTTGGGCTGTTTATTAGCATGCAACTTTCAGAGAAAGTGGCATATATAGAAACAGCCCTTGTGTGTCTGTTATTGTCATCCACAGGCCACCAGCATTTCCTATTTCCTAGTAGTGAGTTTGGTGCTGCAGCACTGCAGATTTAGGTTTAGATTATCTAATTAAATTCAAACTATTCAGAGGACAACTTTGCAGTTCTAAACAACCAATATTGTATATTCAGGAGAAAGAGATAGTCAAGAATGTTGAAAGTATTGGAGTCTATTTCCAACATGGTCAAGAAGTATAATAGATTTTGACATGCTTGTTATTGTGGGAGGTGAATAAATAAATACTAAGGCCAAAAAGTGACCTTATGCTACAGCTCTGTATTTTGGGTGCTGTGGATCTGTACCACTTCAACATAAGTTTCTGAGATATATTATCTCCCCGGCTATATCTACACTACAGAGATCTTTCAAAACAAATTCATCCAGAAGATCTCTTTCAAAAAAAACTTATTTCAAAAGAGTGCATCCACACACACAAAAATGGCTCAAAAGATCAATTGGCTCTTTACATAGAGAGCAGCCACACAGCTTCTGCTCCTTCAAAAGAACGAACCAGGGATTGAAACATCCAATGCCATGAGGACTGCTCTTTCGAAAACGAGGGGCCCCAGGGCATCTATATGGTCTTTTTTCTGAAAGAATCTTTCAGAAAAAGGTGCTCTTCCTAATCTGGGAAAGGAAGAGGGCCACCAAAAAAAAATTCCTCATTCTTGCAATTTCAGATCAAAAGAGCATATTCTGTGTGTAGAAACTCTTCAAGTTCTTTTGAAAAGGGGCCTGCTTTTCTGAAAGAACTTGCTGGGATGGACCCCACCCCACAGACTTGAGTTACACCATGCTAACCCTTGGAGAGTGCTGGGGGTCACTCTTCAGAGTTCTCCCACCTCAGCTGCTCTGGAGGAAGCACAGGGCTACAGCTGTACATCTGCCAGTCTATTTGAATGGTTCAGTGTTGACAGCTGTCCTAGCTCTATAAAGTTCTTCTGCTCGTGGGTTCAAGGAATCCCATTAAGCCCAGTTCGTGAACAGTAGGTGTAAAGGGCAGAAGTTTCTTGTAACTTTCGCACATTTATAGTGAAGAAGTTGGACACCACTCAAACAAGCTATTTAGAACCTTGTTGAATTCTCATCAAAAACAGAAGTGACTACTTTCCAGCGGAAGAGCTCCAAAGGGACAACGATTTGCAAATACTAACACCACCTAGGGGATACTGTATTTATGATATACACTGGGAACATTCTGTTTCATGGATGCTGATGAGTTTCTTTTGAGGAGTGCAATACAAATGTCAAAATATATCAGAATATGCATTAACTGATATTGCATAATTGTAAAAACCTGAGCTGAAAGTGAAATATTCTTAACAGTACCCAAAATGGTCTTCAAACACTGTCAGGAGTATTTCTTGTAATTGCTATTCCATTTTTTGTTCTCCTTTATCTCCCTTTTGAGCTATTGTTAATACTGGGTATTATTCACTGTGGAATGATCAGGTGATCTTAAAGCCAATGCAATTAGGTCACAGACATTTCAAACTTTATTATTATATTACTAGCTGAGTGCCAAGGTCAAGCACACATTTGTGGGCTGAAACAAAAGTTTGGAGGGAATCCACACAAGTCTTTACAAATATATTAACTACCTTGAGTTAATTTCCAGTTAACTCGTAGTGAAACCTTATATGGACACACCTTAAAGTAATACCTGATCACTCTATACCCAAGCATTACTTCATCTGCCAATAAAATGTACCCAGGTATGTGAGGGATCTTATCTGTTCCACATAGAAATTGTCTGAGGTAAATAGGATGCAGTTCAATAAGGACATATGCAGTTGCATGCATACAAAATGGGAAATGATTGTTTAGGAGGGAGTACACTCATCCCTTGTTTAACGAGCACTTTACTTATGAGTACTCACTAAAACGAGGGACACATATACTTATCATTGCTCACTATGAGAGTGAACTTCCCCCGCTTATATGTGCCAGCTGTGGGGTCCCTGGCCAGGGGGTGGGGAAACCCGCAGCCCTGCATCTGGAGCTGAGTCAGTTGCAGGGTCCCTGGCTGAGGAGTGGGAAGACCTGCAACCCCATGGCTGGAGCTAAGCCAGTTGTGGGCTCCCTGAACGGGGGGCAGGGAGATCTGCAGCCCCACCCAGCCTGATCCCAACATTCCCCCTGCAGCAACTCCCCACACACACCCCTGCCCCACCCATTCCCAACACTCCCCCTGCCCATCACTCCCCGCACACCCCACTGCCCAGCCTGCTCCCAACACCCTTCCTGTCCCGCATCCCCCGGCCTGCCGCACCCCCTGCCCCAGTACCACTGCTGCAGCCTGGAGGAACAAGCCGCCACCTCCTCCACCAGGGGCACCATCTGGTTTTAACTTTGCCATCCACTCATGGCCCCAAACTGCCCCAGCCTTTAACCCTCTGCAACCCTACCCAATCCGCAACCCAAGGTTCACTTACCTTTCAAAAGCAGCACCACATGCTGCCACTCCTTCGCCAAGTTAGGAGCACTAGGAACCAATCAGAGACTTTCACATGTATTTTAATGGTAATTTAATGTCCCTCTTACGAGTTTTCACCTACGAGCAGAAAGTTGGGAGCCAATTGTGCTCATATAGCAAGGAATGAGTGTACTGCAAAAAAGGATTTAGGGGTCATAGTGGACCACAGCTAAACATGAGCCAGTAGACTGACATTGTTGCAAAAAAATCAAGCATAATTCTGGGTTGTGTTAGCAGGAGTGTTGTAAGTAAAAAATGAGAAGTAATTCTGCTTTACTGTATGCTGATTAAGCCTCAGCTGGATGCTATGTCAAGTTCTAGGTGCTATATTTCAAGAAAGATGTGGACAAAATGGAAAAAGTCCAAAGAAGAGCAACAAAAAATTATTAAAGGTCTACAACACATGACCAATGAGGGATCATTTTAAAAAATGGGTTTGTTCAGTCTGGAGGAGAGAGACTGAGGAGGGACATGATAACAGTCCTAAAAGTCCCCAGCTGGTTGTTACAAGGAGGAGGGAGACCAAATACCCTTCTTAACCTCTGATGATAGGACAAGCAGCAATGGGCTCAAATTGCAGTGAGAGAGATTTAGGTTGAACATTAGGAAAAGCTTCCTGTCAGGGTGCTTGAACTCTGGAATACATTTGCTAGGGAGCTTACGGATTCACCATCACTGAAGAATTTTAAGATCAGGTTAGACAAACCTCTGTCAAGGATGGTCTAGATGGTGCTTGGTGCTGCCACAAATGCAGGGACCTTGAATTGATGACCTCTCAAGGTCCCTTCCCATGCCATGATTCTATTATCAGTTAAGGGTGCACAGCTACACTGTACAACAGCCCAGGACATAAAGGTAAAAATCTCAGGCAAAAGCCAACTCCTGAAGTTGTAACTAAGCCAGGACCCTGGTGTTACTAGCCCCACTCTTACGAAAAGTACCTGGAGATCTGTAATGGCTCTTAGGAGCTCTGTAGTAGTCTTCACCCAAGTGACTGTGATACAAATAGCTTAGTGTCTCCTAAAACATGCTGAGGTATTGGCTCCAAACTATCAAAACAAAAAAGCAGTCCAGTAGCACTTTAAAGACTAACAAAATAATTTATTAGGTGGTGAGCTTTTATGGGACAGACCCACTTCTTCAGATAATAGCCATACCAGAACAGACTCAATATTTAAGGCACAGAGAACCAAAAACAGTTATCAAGATTGACAAATCAGAAAAATTGTTATCAAGGTGGGCAAATCAGAAAGAAGAGGGGCAGTATGAGGGGTGAAGTCAAGAGTCAGATAAAACAAAGTATATAAAAGAGTCCATGTAATGACCCAGGTAATTGGTGTCCCGGTTCAAACCCGGCTCCAAACTGGTTCACAAAGGGAAAAAAGTGTCATGGAATGAAGATTATGGTCAAAATAACACTACTAATCCCTACCACATCTTGATGTTACTTGTAGGTCTCCAGTATTATCCTGAATCAGCTCTGTTTAACTTGCTACATCGGATGGAACGCATATCATAAGGTAATAAAGTTGTGACTTGAAAATACAGATTAGGATTTACATTACAAATATTATGATCTGGCTCCCCTCCCATCCCAACCCACCTTCCTATAAAGACAAGCTGTTAGACCACAGATCTGCAATAGATCACACTTTCTAATGACTCAGATACTATGAAGAGCAGTTTAGTGAAAGTGATGATGAGCAGAGCTCTGGGGAGAACTGTTCATGCAGTTAAGGTCCCCTCAAAATAAAGAATCCCCATTCAATGGCAATAAATTCTATCATCAGCTTGATTCCAAATTGTAGATCAAAATTAAAGTCGTGAAGGAAAACAGCCATATCTTGAAAGTTAACATGGGAACAAAACCAGACTCTGTATAGCCAAGATGTGTATAAATGCTTATATTAAGGACTAATATTAGACTCTAGTTTACGAATGAGTCAGTAGAGGACTCACTGAAAAGCCAAAAATCTGTGGGTGTTAGGACTCCCTGCTGGTAAAATAATTATCCTCAATTATTTATAGTAAACTTACCCAGAAAGATCTTTGGATTTTGGAGTAAGATCATGGAGGCACAATAGAAGGGGAAAGAAGGAGGTTAAATTTATAAAACGTATACATTTAACAGGCTGTTCTTATTTTACAGGATACTGCTTGGAATTTTTAATAAGCAGTTGCTTTTCTTCTGGGATATGTTGAAGCTTGATTTTAACCATACAGTAAGCCTTCATTCTTATTGAATATGGTGTTATCTCAATCTCAGCTACATTGGTGCTTGTCTCACGAGAATTTCCTTTTTGGGAAAGCCTTATAAATACTTATTATATAACATGATCCAGTGCAGCTGTAGGCAATAACTGACCCTCAGGCCAGATGCAGCTCACTAGGATTAGCAGGCTGACAATGCAATATTTACCTGTGCTTCCACAGGTGCAGTCTCTTGAAGCACCCATTGACCAGGAATGGAGATCCATAGCCAGCAGGAGCTTCAAGTGGCTGTATCTGTGGAGGTGAAGGTACATATAGCACCAGCAGCCCTCCAGGGGCTTGTCCTGATGGGCTGCATCCAGCTTATTGTCCAACCTTGATTCAGGGGGACCAACAGAATTGCTGGGCACCTGGGCAAAATAAGAGCGAGCCCTGAGTCTGTGCTCTTTGGAAGGGGCAGGCCTCAGGCAGAAGGGGCAGAGCTATGGGCTATCATTCCCCCCCCACACACAAACCCAGCCCTTCAGCAGCATCCAGACTGTGCCACCTGGGGATCCAGCAGTGATTTAAAAGGCCTGGGGCTCCAGCCACCGCCTCTACTGTAGTAGCAGTGGGGGCGGCCGGGAGCCTGGGGACCTTTTGACTCTCCAGGCCCCAAGGCAGTTGCCCCCTTTGCCCTTCCAGCCCTGTTGGTGGGTTTGACATGATCTACCTCCACATATGTGTTGATCCATGTACCCAGTCCAAGTCTTCTCTACTGCCTGGATATCACTGGACAACTTTTTTGCTTCTGCCATCCACTTCACTGATTGAAGCACTTGGAAGAACTCAGATTTTTTAACTAGATCCCCGCCTAGCTGGAATCATGGTAGTATGGGTTGTGAACATATTTCTCCCAAAGTGATCACTCTTTCCAACCAAGCACCTTTAAGAGACTTAGATTCAGTGGCATGGAATTCTGTTAACTTGTCTTTCACTCAGCACAATTTTGTTATGTAATTTTCCTCTTTCTGTAAGAGAACAATTACCTTGAAACTGTGACAAGTTTAGAGTTAGACATGTTCTCTATAGTGCACTTTTCCTGATGAATTTATCAGAAAATTGCTTTGTTACTGCAGCAACCCTGAGAAGGTGCCCTGAAAGGGAGGAATTGTCTAACCAAGGTATAACAGGCTAGCAATATTACTGTCATCTGTTGAATACGTATTGCTATTCAGTATTTTATATATTTTAAAATGAATGCCCTCTGCCTAACAAATATAACATAAGAATGTTAAACACAGTTTTTATATGTCTCTTGCCTTGGATTCAAGCTTTCCTCTGTTCTGCACCTTTGACCTTTTATCACTGTAGAACTTAAGTTGTCAAGAGCTACTTAAAACACAAGGCTTATGAATCAGTCATGTCCAATAGGAATTCAAAGTTTGCCACATGCGTGGTTGTCATCTTTCCATGTTCACCACATTATACAAAACGTTATTAAGTAGTATAAGAATATTGGTAAGTAAATAAATGCCCTCCCCCTCTCCCAGAACCAGGCACCCCTTGCCCCCTCCACCCCTTCTGCCATTGCCACCATGTGCTTCTCCTACCAAGCAGTGGGGCACGTACGCGGAGTGGGCAGATGTGGGCTCTCAGGAGGATCCGCATTTAAAGGCACAAAGAGCCACACACAGCTCAAGAGCTGCAGTTTGACCGCCCCCATCTTCTGAGTTAGGTATACATGCATTAACCGCAACGCAGTGTCCTAGTCACCACATATGGTGAGTAGTGAATGTATCGGACACACGGTTACAAATTATATAAACACAGGCTTAAATTAATACCATATTTAAAATTTACTGTTCTGTCTCTGAGTTTTGTGTTATGGCTCTGATTTTGGGATTGCAAGGGTTAAACTAAACAGCAAGCCAGCCAATTAATTCACTAAGAACACCTGGGCTGTGGCCATATTAGTCCCCTCCTTTCAGAAGGGACAAGGTAAAGAGTGATTTCGGCAGATGCTAATGAGGCGTTGACATGAATTTAAATTATTTGAATCGTGCATGGCTGCTATTATGCTAATGAGGCTGCCACAGCCTTGGTGTTACCATGAAGGAGACTAGTAGTATCCCTAACCCTAATCCATCCCTTTTCGGAGGAAGGATGAAGTATTCTGGCCATATCTTGTTGACAAAGGAAATATAGCTTTTCAAAGTCAGTCATTTAAAAAACAGCTGTCTCTAACACAGTATTTTAGCTAGACAAGGACTACTACAGCACTGGCAAAAAGACCAGAAACTGCAATTAAAAGAAATTAATGAAAAGGGATGGATATGGGAGAAAATCTACTTTTAGACAATGTAAGACCTCTCGGGAAAAGCAATATAAAATACATCTGCTGTCAGTGGGTAAAACGTAGCAATGCCCACTAACAGATCCTAAAGAAAACTAGGAAATAGAATCCCAACTGGCAAGCTTAATGGAGATGTACTACCTTCAACATGCCCTCCGTGCTTGGTGATAACCAGCCACAAAATTGGTGGTATTGAATGCACAGTCACGTAGGTCTTGCTAGGGAGTGGGGATATCTGGGAAGGAGGCTGTGGAGCAGCAGACATGCATCCAGAATAATTAATCTTGAAAAGGGCTCCATTCTTTCTGGAGCCCTCAAACCTGTAGGGTGGGAAAGAAGCAGAATCTCCAGAATGTATGATCCCTCTAAACCCTCACCCATCACATTTCCTGGGATTCAGGTGCTCTTTCAACTCCAGAGCAAGAAAAGTTCAGCAACTTATAAAGTGAACCTAACTAGAGTGAGGCTATTTGTACACAAATGATTTCATCCTTATTGGCTACTTCTGCAAAATAAGCCTGCTCATGGGCTCCATGTCTCCTCTGAAGGAAAACTCTACTGAGCATTTGGAGATAAGGGGAGAGCAAGGAATTTGTAAGATTTGCTCTGACCCTTTCCTACATGTGATAGTTGTTCTTGCTATAGAATGGAGAGAGCACCTGATTCCCATGAAATTCAGTTGTAGGAGTTCAGCCAAATGTAATATCCAGCCTCTATGGGAACAAGAAAAAGATTTTTTCCATAATGCCTCACCTCCTCATTAACCCCTTTGACTTTGGGCTGAAAACTAGGGAGCTTTAAAGCTCAACTGCTCCCCCCATACACACACCCACTCTGCCGTTTTCTAAAACAATATTATTTCTTCTCTAGATTTTGGACTCTTGGATTATCAAAGTTTCCTTGTTGACCAGCTATCAATATAGATATTAAAAATAATTTCTCAAGTTGCATCAAGCCAAGCAAATCAACAAAATGGATCAATGCTGTTTGGTGTGGCTCAGAAACAGTAAATGGCAAATCACCCCAGAAAACACTGCAGAGATGAAACTCAGGAGCACCTTGGCAACCATCGTTATAAACAAACATTTCCTTAGGTCTTGACATTAATTATTTACTCAAACAAGATAGATTTTCCAGCTTTCTTAACTTTCAACAGATTATTCATTATTTTATATTTCACATGGGCACTGTGCTCAGTGCTGGGCAATTAAATGGTCCCTTCTCCACCGGGCTTGAATTCTGAGTGATGGACACATGAGGTACTGGGGTGCCCCTATACGTATGATAGTCATTTTTTCTTTTTACTGTATCCTCCAAACTTACAATAAATTCACTTCCTATAGGAATCACAGGAGGAAGATTTCAGGAAGGGTGCCGAGGGGAGTAAGAGTCTTAGTGAACTCAGAGTGGGAAACCGTTCTGTGCCTGGAAAACGTAAAGGAGAGAGACACTGAGGCAGGTGTCACTGCTTGAGTGGAGATGTTGGGATTTCAGCCTCAGTGAGTCAGCTTCCCCTCACATCTGTGACAAGGATGAATTACCACTGCCTCCCAAGCACATCAATAAATCTCACCAGACTCTGACTGACTACCTGATTACAGTGCCTTGCAGTGAGTACCTCATCCAAGATGCTAACAGGAAGTTGCCTTCCCACAAGGCAGCGCAATATGCAAATTAAATCCCAGAAGTGACACCTGTGTTTTGAGAAGTGCAAACTGTTGTCAGCCATAGCAAATGTTGCCTTGCAGGATGGTTGTTTTTGGTGAATGACTGACTGCATGGAATTCCCATCTATCTTCCTGTTCAATGCAACTGTAACCTGTAGCTGGAGTGAAAGCAGCACACCACACTTGGCACAAAAAAAGGGCATATTGTCAATGGCTGGGTCAGCTAGACTGCTGGTGGCAACAGATGAATTGCCCTTCACTCCCACTTCCCCTGCACTTGGCAAGTTGTCACTGCCCCGCTATCTGGCAAACACATTGCCTATGTTTAGGCTGTATTGTGTGGTTGAGGATCAGTGACCGGTTCCGGCATATACTTTGATGTTTTTGCATATGATCCAAGATATATGCTAGTCAAATCTTAGCTGTGTCCCTTGGGGCCTGATAGCTACATACTTCCATGTTCAAAATACAATGCTATGTCCGAAGTCCCTGCGGTATTCATTCTGGAGGGGAAAAATCAGAAAGACTTGGGCGATGCAAGTGGCCACTAAAAGAGCTATCATTGGTGTTAGCCATGCAATGGGAAATGGGGCTCATGTACCAACCACTGGTGTCTACAGCAAGCTCTCCAAGGAGCTCCAACATTACCAATAGGCAGAAGCAAGCAGCAGGGGTGAACTCCATGGCACAGGGTAACACCTGTCTTTTGGCGTATCTTGTTTAGCCAAATGTACTGTACCCTGTGGGATGGCTCTGACAAGTCTTAGGTGCACAGAAGGCACTGTGCAGAGTCTGCTGTTGCTGTTGTGACACCTGACGAGTGACAGCTGGAAGCTGGTTGATGAGATGAGTGAAGTGGGGTGCTGTGGAAAGAACGTAGCACTGAAGGCAGATGGCCGAGTGCTTCTTTGAACTTGCCAAGAGTTAAAGCTGATAGGGCCCAGTGCTTGAAGCCTCCTCAAAGCTTTCTTTGAAACCTGTGGTACCCAGAATACGCTATCAGGCACCTAGAGGGAATTCTTATACTACCACAGTCACAACAATCCCACAGAGGATGCCCATTCCACCACACTAGCTCATAATATCCCATACAGTGGTCTGGATTACTGTCATAAAGCGGCACGAACAAGGGGGGGCGGACCTAGGTATTTCAGTGCAGAAGGAACATGAGAACAGCACCTCTTCCTGGAAGGCCACATTAGAGAAAGAATTCTGTTGAGGGTGGCTCATGTCTAATAATGAATGAGGGGTTTCCTTTCTCCCAGGGAAAACAATAAATTCTCAAAATAGTGATCCAGTCCAGTCCATCAGGGTGTTTTTACAGGATGTTGAGTGAGAATTTTTTGACCTAGGCTTAAGATCCTGAGATACAGGGAATACTCTAGAATTCTTAAAACCTGCAAAAATGAGGGAACACTTTTCTTCTTTTTAGTTCTATGGTGGCTATTTCTTGACTGAAAAAATGAGCACAAAACCAAACAAAAATAGCATTTACTTAGTTGTAACTTACTTTTATGTTTAGGGGAAAATAAACACAAATCCCATTTAGTTTTGCTTTACCTATCCAACTTATTAAACATCTGAGTGTCAACCTTAACAAGAGGTCTGTTTACTATTACATCAGACATGAACAGACATTCAGCAAATACCCAGAGATACTTGCAGGGGAATCCATTCTAAATTTACTGCCCAAAAAATAAAATAATTTAACATTGAAATTTTGGGATTTAGAAACTAGTTCCTATACTCCTTAGCAACTATTTGACCCATACGGCTCTTACTTCCCTGTATCTACAAACCTTTCTTCCTTTTTAAGATTAGTTCATGATTGGAGAAGTTCTTGCTGCAAAAGCCGCAACTGAAATTAAAGCTGTCCAACTGGAATAAGATAGATGAGCATGGCTATTGTAATTATTTCAGCTGGTTGCCAGCAGAGGATTTCAGTGGAACACAAATGGCTTACTGTGTCATTTTGTCACTCCTGAAAGACTCTTATCATGATTTTTAGCAACCTCTTTCTTTACTTACTTCTGCCGCTGACATTACAGCCCATGAAGATGGTAAAATATAAAGTACATGCAGCCCACAGGTTTTCTTCTGAAATTATGCCATTTTGACTGGTTTTTGGTGGTCACTGACACAGGTTTCACATTTCTCAGACATCAACAAATTAACAATTTGTTCTTGTTCTGGGCTGTACTGTTAAGAAGACATCTGCTGGCCGCTTAGAACTGAGTGGTTCTTGGTGTGTGATGATGGATAACAAACTGCGGAAGATCTGTACATCAGTGTGGTGTGAAAAGGGGAGCTTGACAAAGGAACTGAGGGGCCCTAGGGAAGGTATTCGAGCAGAATCTCTTCAGAGGCTTACTTCAGCATCCTCTCATAGACACCCTCCTTTCCAACAAAATTCATTAATAGAGCCTGGCACAGTTTTTCAGAAAAATGATTTATTTGTGGGAAAGTGCTGTTTTGGTCAATCTAAAAATTATTTTGCTGGGGACCTACAAATTTGGCTGGGAAGACTGGTGTCTTTTGATGCTCTTATAACCTTTATCCCAGTGGCTAAGGTAGCTTGCAGAAATATTGGAGATCCATGTTTGAATCCCCATTGTGGAGTACTGACATGAACTCAGAGTTTCTTCCTGCCAGGAGAACATCCTCATCAACAGGCTATTCTGAGACAATGACAGAGATGTGACAGTGTGGCTAAATGCAGGGGCCTATGGCTACTTCTACACTTACCGGGAGTGCAGACAGCTGCTACGCAATTTTAGGTACACCAATTGCATACCTAAAATCGATTTCACAGCTGTCGATATTGGTCCCTGTCGTCATTGCAGAATGTCAGTGGAGCTCTCCTCCCATCCACATTCCTTAATCGTTGCAGCTCGCAAGGAGTTCCGGGTTCAACATTGATCCCAGAACACTCCATTTCACCCATGTGCAATACAGCACCAGAAGATCAAACCTGAGTGTTCGATCTTCCTCAGCCAGTGTAGACCTAGCCACACATGTTTTACTTTAACTTAATTCATAAACTGGTGAACATAGTCCCACAACTAGCTAGTAGGGCAGTCCCAGTAAAAATTTTCATCTGGCCATAGTAGCCACAGAATTAGAAGAAAGAAAAGAGGTAGACTCATGTACTCATCCACTTTACAACAGTCATGAGACATGAAAGATAGGAATCCTGGCATCCAGGGCCTTTTCTTCCCAGTTAATAGGACAATTAAGATGTATAAATTCACAAGCCACACCAGACACTGAAGTGTATCCCCAGCCATGCCATGCCATGCCATGCCAATCTTCAGGGCCAATGTGCATGTAGCCCCATCCTACTCCTCCAACTAGGACTTCACCTTAAACCTGAACTTGCTATCAACACTAGAAACCTGTACAATACTGGGACAATTCAACTCTAAGCCCCAAAACCCAAGACCTCCTGGGTGCCAAGAGAAAGAGGTGAGGGGAACAACCACTGCTCCTCCAAACTGTTCTGGTTCTCCCTGATGAAGAAATTCCCTTTCTAGGCCTCCCCAAAAGACAGTCAGCTGGGCCCAGGGTCTATCAGGAAGTTCCTCATGCATGTCCAAGGGGTAGGAAGAATATGGTTGCAAAAGGGCTCTAGACACCAGCTGCACAGGCTGGGAATCCCATATACAACTTCTTGGGCCCCAGAGAAACCAAGAAGGTTGGTGTGCATCACGCTAGCCAAACAGTAGCTGTGTAGGAGGACTGACGTCATGAATGACAAACACACACAAGGCAGTCCATTATCCCTTCTCTCTTTCCCAGTATGGGCAGCAAGCCAGACCAGCTTCCCAACAAGTGAGTATCTGGAAGGAGTAACAAAAGGAAAAAGGAAGTCAGAGTATTACTTGCTGCTTGCTCCATCACCTCCCTAATCAAGGGAAAGAGGCGTGTCACAGCTAACCCCAGCCAAGACAAAAATCCAATCCTTGACAAGCAGGTTGTGTATAGGTGTGCAATAGCAGAGTGCTTGCTTTGTGTGGTACCATACTGTTGTAGTTGGATGACTTTGCTGAATGTTATTATTTTCCAATAATACTTAACAATATCTTTGTTACCAGTTTGTGATGTAGGAAATAATTTTTCATCAGTAAAATTTCACAGGAGGGGAGATACAAGTGTTCAGATTTTAACATAAAAATTAGTTCTGCTTGTTGCATGACATGATCATGGAGACCTGGATCCTATCTGCCTTAAATTTTCTTAATTGTATGCACATTTCATTCTGGTACTATTACTTAGGGATCCACATTTGGGAAAACATGCTTTTGTTTGCAGTCCAGTACTGAGTCCTACAACTGATGTAGTACAAAAAAAAGTTAGGCCACATAAGCTCATTGCAGCATGCAAAAATGTCCATTTTTAAAGGAAATTATCATTTTCATAATTACTAATTTAAAACCCAAAATGATTAACTAGATTTTGTTAGATTTAAAGAAAAATGGCCCTTTAGACTGCAAGTAAACATGGAAAGATTCATCCTGGAAGGAAAATGTTTGGGGGACATTTTGGTTTTTTTAAGTGAATCTTATGTTACCTTATGTACCTACATTATAGCCTTTAAAGTTTTTAAAAACACATTAAGATCCTTTATGATGAGCAGGCAGGGTATATTGTTATTTAAAAAAATCAGACATAACTAAACCAAGAACTATCAATATATATTTGATTTACTTTTCATTTTAAATGCATTGGAACTGCCAAGATGTTTTGAAAAGAAGTCAAGAACAAATGTATCCTTTCCCATTTAAATTAATAGATATTCTGCCAGTAGGACACAATTCAATTAATAACAAATACTCTTCCAGTTGCAAAACAGGATATTTTTACCAAGTCAAAAACAGCTTGTTAACCTTTTGATTCTCATCGTTTATTAGCCTGCAGCCCCTGTGAAGCTATCCATTTCCTAGGGTAAGAAATTGAACATGAGCAATATTTATATGATAAATATTCACAAACCTACACAAAGAATTTTTTTCATTTTAATAGTAATATGGATTTTTATCTTTTAAGCTTGCATTCTATAATTCAACATTTTAATCAAATCTTCCTAGACAGACTTAAAGATGCTAAACAGAGCTGAGTGATGTGAGTGGGTAACATTTAGGGTGAAAAAGCTATTTTATTTTAAAATACTGTTAATTAGAACTAAAGTGAAATGAATAAATTATGAAGTTGTACTGTATCAGGTTACTGTTTATTATGCCAAAAACTTCTTGCATGACTTTGTGTAGGTCTTTGTATATCTCTAAACCTCAGTTTCTCACCTATAAAATGGGTTAGCAATTTCTTTGTCCTGATCTGGTTATAGTGTAAACTTTAGAGAACGAGACAGGTGTCTTATATGCCTTCACCATGACTACTACATCATGGACCTAATTTCCAGTGCAAATTGTTGTTGTGGTACAAATAAGGCAGAAAGGAAGTATTGGGGAAATAAAGTAATTTTGAACTAAGGTTTCCTACTGAGTACAAAAGGTAAGGATAAAATTGTCAACTCAGCTAATTCTCATTTACAAAAGAAACTTGGGCTCTTAGGAGTCCAAGTCACATTGAAAGTCAATGGGATTAAGGTTCCTAAATCATCCAGGCACTTCTGCAAATTTTACCCTAATCCTCTAATGTCATGGTGATGTTCACAGCCTCAGATAGTGGAGGTTTGTGGCTCAGGATGTACATCAGGAGTGGCATTGAGAGCTGCTACTGAATTCCATTTTGTACGGAAAGTCGGTACCGCAGTGTAAAGCTTCAATACCTGTATATTTGAGCAGAAGGTAGAAAGAGATGTTTGACTTACAATTTATTGCCCTGACTATTGCTCCTACCTGTGTCACAAATCTACTTAGGCTTCCCAGACAGCTGTCCATCAGCTTGTTAGGAGAGGAATGCAAGCCCAGGTATAAGGTTTCTTGTGTTTTAGGAGCTGAAGGATTGTTTCCTTCCTCAGCCACATTTACTGGGCACCATCTCAGTTACTCCTGACAAAAACAAGGCCCACCTGCCCTGCTGTCCATGTCCAGCTTTGATTCCCATAATCCCCCAAAGTCTTAAATGCCCCATGTCTAAAATCCTGCTGCAGGTGTGAGCCTTCTGGTTACAGGTTAACTCCCTCAGGAGTCACATGGCAGTTGAGAAGCATGTCCCATTTTTAAAGGAACAGACCTTTATATAAGTCCTCCTGCAGTTCTCTAACTTTTTTCTTTAAAAAGGCAAATTGCTCCACGTCTTCTATCTCCCCCATCAGCACTGGTGAAATCCTGCTCCCACCCACAAGTTGAGCGACACAGTGGCCAGCAATGGGGTTGGGTTTGCAAGGATAGTGACGGGTTGAAGATACAGCACATAGGCCCGTCACTCCCCCGGCTGGTCTGTCAGCACAGCCCCAGGTGTATGCAAGCTCTTGTCCCACATCCTATTTCCAGCTGGCACTGGCTGTGAGCCTCAGTGATTGGTGAGTGGGAGCAAGCCCCAGCTGGGATGGCCTGGCTCATGAACAGCCTTGTCAGTGGACTCCTTCCATCCCCTACTGCCTCTGGATGGGTCAGCACCCTGGGAAAGCCAAAGGGTCTCCAGTGCAGGTTGTTGGCCACAAATAAGCAAACGCTGCATATGCCAGCTCCTTGCATGGTACTGGCATGGGGAAGCCTCTCTGCTCCTCAGCTAAGCTCTGGAATGGGAGTAACATGAAGTGATTTCTAGCTTGATCATGCTGTGACTCCTTTCTCCAGGGGCAATCAGGACTCCTGAGAGACCAGTATCAGTAACAATATTTCTGGGGAAAGCTGTCAGTGAATGGGGAGTGCCTTGTGAGCGCCATCACCACCACCACATGTAGTTGCTGAGGGGCCGTAACTTTTCATTACTCATTAACAGCATTGTCCCTGACACATATTTCGTCTCTCAGTGCTTTGTGCTTTCAATCTCTTTTAGAAAATGTTTAACATAAATAACATTTTATTATAGTGGGACAACACACTCAAGGCTGATTTTAGTTCCAAAGCGACATTGGGATATAAACCAAGAGGAAGACAGTTTGCACCTGCTTTTATTAGATTATAAATATGTATTGGATTACATTTCATTTCATTTCACTGGCTCACTGTAAATTTTTATGGTTGCAATATCAACACATGGCCGCTATGCTGCAGAAAATTGGCGGAAAATACAGATGCACATAAATAAATTAGTTTTCTTGGTACTTGTTCTGAAACCAAATGCTCAGTGGTCACACTGCCAGACTTGTAAATGTGTCTTATAGCTTCTACCAAAAGCCAATCCAGAGACTGAAGCAATCCCATAATGGCTAATTCAGTTGAATTCTTCCTCTCATTCAGACATGCCAGTGAGGCTAAGAAACAAATGAGCACAAGAAATTTTGTGTGAAGCTGAGGAGAGTAGCGCATGCAAGAATATTTTTAAGTGATGAATCAAGCTATCTTCTTTTTACTGAGAATCTACATGTGTATGTAAAAGTAAGGGGCAGATAATTATCACCAGCAATGAGGCCTGCCACTTTGAAACATTTGAAAGCATAGCAGAAAAATAGTCCTTGCCATTATTTCAGTGTATTACACAACAAATCGTCCCATCTTCAAAACCATCATGTCAAAAGTGAATGACAATATTTACACTGCAATTTGCTAGGAAGGCTGCAGAAATATAATTAAACTAAACAGGTCTTTTAACACAGCCAGTCTGGGAAAGACAGCTGCTTCTGGAAACTGTTCATCTCAGTGGAGGCTTCTTTGCACTGAGAAGGCATTTGTCACTTGACAGCTAAATTTCATCGAAGCTTTTGTTTGTCATGACATCTGGGTGTAATGTGCCACATCAGGTATGTGGAAGAAAAACTGCATAAGCACTGCAGAGGTGACAGATTGCAGAAACATGACAGGTAGGTGCACTGCTTGATATATATCTGCGTGTTCAATTTCAAAGAGCATTTTAGGCACTATGCTAAAAAAGGCGGGAACACAAGTTACGGAGTTAGTAAGAGTTTAAACAGAGAGATGATTCTGCTCTACTTTACAAGCAAACGGGAACTGAAGTCACTGGGAGACTACATCTAGAACAAGGGTCAGCAACTCCTGGCCAGGTGCTAAGAGTGGCATGTAAGTCAGTTTTCATCAGCACGTGAGGCAGGAGCTCAACGCCACCCCTCCTCCCTCATGTTCAAAGCCAGGCCACCTGTGGATTAACAAAAGACCAGCTAATGCCACTACCACCACTTAATCAGTAAAGCTCTGCATCTTCATTTGTTTATTAATGAAGCTGTTGTAAGTAGGACTATTAGTGACTTTAAAAAGTATGACCAGCACTCAGCCCATACATAGAGGTCAAAAGGACATATTTCAACACTCCGCCTTGGAAAGGTTGCTGACCTCTGATCTAGAACATAAACTCCAAACTGGCCAAACGCTGGTTAAATGCAATGAGGCTCCTATGCTTTGGTCAATTAAGAGCATCTTTACTGACATTTGAGATTGATTGTAATATCATGTTTTAGGGATATACAATGAGACAAAGCCTGCAAGGGAGGTACAAATTAATCACACTCAAAGATGCAAATCCAAACTGGGATTCTTCTCTGCTGAATATGCCACAGCAGATAGGAGCAAGTCCTAGGCACAGTGGGCAAGAACAATGTCACTGATAGTCTACAAGTGTTGCACAATTCAGCCTGTCAAAGCCAATAGACGTTTCTTATTAACACAGCAGCTAGCACTCATAATAGTGATGCAGCTGCAACCCAGAGGGATCGTGGCAGAACAGAAAAAACAAATCCTGCAGCTGCTCGGACCAATAAAGAACTTCAGAGACTCATACAACAAGCAATCCACGACAGTCACAGGCTCCCCTGGAAGATGGACTTCATCTTTTATGCAGACAGACAGTGTTTTCTATGCACCTGGCTATTTTGGTGCCAGTGTAAACACTGTCCTTCTAGTTAACCTGTGGACATTCTGTACTCTTGTCCATTAATAGTGAAGTGAACCATAGTTGAATGATTCAGTGTTCAGCCTGACACTGGTATGAATTTAAAAGTGGGTGAATTAAAATTTAATAGAATACTGCTTGTGCAGACCAAATAACCATTGAAGATTTTAGTGGTATTATCCACAGCAGGTCCCAAGTAAGAAATCAAATCATCTCTGGCATATGGAATCATGGAATTCACCAGCATCATGTGTAATGATCTTGCTAAACTATGCTAAGATCCCCAGGTGCTAATGTGGGACTTGCATTCCCAAGATTATTCCCATAGCAGGTACTGGTGAAGGAGAATTGTAGTTTGATCATGGATCTGCCTGTTGGTATTTGTTTTAAGATCTAGACTTAATAGACTTCCCTTTATGCTTTCCCCCATTTGGGACAACAAAGCAATCTCGTCCCTAGACTGAATATGAGACTCAGAGACTAGAATGTGTGTAGCAATTTTTGCATCGTGTCTCTGGGCCATATGCTGGCTAAAGCCATAAAAATGTAGAATAAGCTGCTACATGGTTGACAGCAAAAAAGAGATTCTGAATTGAAACTGATCTCTTTGGGTCCATTTCAGACCGGTAGCGTGCTGTATGTAGAAAGGGAGGTGTTGGGTGGTTGTTTTAGATACCTTAAAATAAGTTGCTTTTGCATAGTTATAGGTGGTCCAGGTGTAGCCCACAACCCTACTAGGGTGATATCACTTTAAGGCTACGTCTACACTAGCCCAAAACTTCGAAACGGCCATGCAAATGGCCATGTCGAAGATTACTAATGAAGCACTGAAATACATATTCAGTGCCTCATTAGCATGCAGACGGCCGCAGCACTTCGAAATTGCCATGGCTTGCTGCCGGGCAGCTTGTCCAGATGGGGCTCCTTTTCAGAAGGACCCCGGGAACTCCGAAATCCCCTTATTCGTATCAGCAGGAATATGTATTTCAGCGCTCCATTAGTAATCTAATAGCCATTTCAAAGTTTTGGGCTGGTGTAGCCACGGCCTTATCTACAGGGCAGGTAAGAATGTGTTGTGCGAAGGCCGCTGTGCTAGGCAGATGCACCATTCGCACTCCACACTCAGAAGTTTCTGGATTTGGTTGTGGTAATTCTGGGTATACTCAGTAGGTTCTTGTTGCTGAACTCAGGCTTCCTGAGGGCATATGATCAGAGCAGCTGCTTTGCAAAGACCATGTGCTTTATATGGATTTGGCAAATCTGAGCCAGAGGAACAAAAAGCAGGTAGTTTTCCCCTAACTCTGAATGATTTTGCAGCAGGGTTTTTTAAAAATCTTTATACTTAACTGAGTGGTGGGTTGATTGGTGGCTGACTGGCTTGTAGTGCAGAGTGGGACAAAGAGTCTGATGGATTCCGCCTAAAGATTTCTACAAGAAAGGGAAGGAGAGATGTTGTTTCAGTGCCTTTGACTCAGGAGACTGAACAGATCAAACACTGTACCTGAGACAGGTGAACGCAACCTAAGATTTTGGGAACTGAATTTCTTCTCACTGTGTTTCTGTGAAGACTGACCTGTTTAGATTTAACTTATTTATTTTTAGGTAGAAGTGTGAAGATAATGGATGTGGATTATAAAGTAGCTGTGTTATGCTGTAAACAATAATACTTGATTTTATTTATGCTGCTTTTTCATAAGATTTGACAAAGTTAGTCCTTAATCGTTAAGTTCATTTTTTTTCTAATTGATTGAGGGAGGCTGACCCTGTGCAATCCTTGCTTAAATCCCCAGTGACTGAATTCTGGTCCTTATGTGAACTGAGGGTATTTTTAGACACTGGAGGTGGGCAGTGAAGTGAACTCTAGCCCACACAAAGGTTACACAGTGAACTTTTGCCAAGACTTGAATATAAGGATTATTACTAGATCCCTGGGAGAAATACGAGAAAGGAGAAGAGGTTACAGCTGCATGAGGCAGAGGAAGGTTTTAGTTGACAAGGTAAATTTAAATAAGACTTTGTGTGGTGAGCCACATTGACAACAGGTGGGAAAATGAGGATTAAAATAGCTGCTAAGAAGCTAGTGATTCTACCTTAAAAGGAGGGGAACAATGCAATTAAGGTGGAGACAGTATTTCAGTGTAGGTTATCATTACCAAAGGCATGCTGTAGCTCCCAACATAGGCCTCTAAGAAACAGCATGCAGGTCACATCCTACCTGTCTGTACATAGCTGCAGTTCTGGTCAGCCTGTCAGCAACAAACCACCCATGTTCTGGGTTTCCAAGGACGTTATTTACTACTGCTATATAAACTGAGGTAAACACATACTTCTCTGTTTGTTTCTTGCCTAGTCAAAGCTACATGAGCTTGAACAGCACCAAACGGGAATTCCCTTATAACTTAACATATAACATTGCTACATACATTTTGCCATAATATTACTGAGAAGTCAGTTGTTAGCATTCAAATGATACCTCGCCAGGTATATTTTGTACACAAATTATTGCACTAGTTTGTAGGATACGAGAACAGGAGAACATGCAGCCTCAGGGAGCATCAAAGAAGCCCAGGTTGGGTGACTTTGATCATTCATGTCTTCTGCGATACCAGGAAGGGTGGCAATGGGAAAACCCTGGGGATTTCAGTGACTAGTAGTGCGTGCGCAGGGAGTTGCCCACTCCAGTTGCGTGAACTCATGAGGGTTGATTTCCTTTCTCTTCTACCCCAGCCATCAGGGTAGATGGGCTAGACAGAGCATAGGCATCACAAATGGGAAGCACGGGCATTTTGCAGTCACAGCATCTGGCTGGTTCCTGGTTCCCCTGCCTTGTATACGTGGAAAGAAACAAAGCGTCAATCTCCTGCAGCACAATGGGATGGTCTTTTTATTGACTACCCAGTTCCAACGTCACTGGCTCACAATCAGCACTAAGCACAGGTAGGAGATGGACTTGCAGACAAACAGCTGCTCTGATCAGTATTTAGTTATTGCTATTTCACTGCATTTTATGCTGTCTCTATCACAACACAGAAACTTGAGAGCATAGGGCTGTGTTCAGCTGAAAAACTGCAATAATCAGTGGCAAGAGGAAAAAAAGAGTTTTCTACTGAATAAGTTTAAGGATAATTGCCGATGTGCACACGGGCTGTGTCTACATTAGCATCGCACTTTCAAAAGAGGCATGCAAATAAGGAAATTGAAAATGCAAATGAGGTGCAGATTTACACCTCTGGTGCCTCGTTTGCATATTTTTCTTTCAAAAGAAGAAAAGCAGTGTAGATGTGGCTGTTTCAAAAGTAAACCCCATCTTTGAAACAATACTTTTCCCTTTTTCCATGGGAAGAAGGATTCTTTCAAAGATGGGGTTTACTTTCAAAGCAGCCACGTCTACACTGCTTTCCGCCTTTCGAAAGAAATTCTTTCGAAAGGAGAATATGCAAATGAGGTGTCAGATATGTAAATCTGCCCCTCATTTGCATTTTTTATTTCTCTCATATGCATGCCTCTTTTGAAAGTGTAATGCAAGTCTAAACACAGCCAGGAGGATTATAGAACAATACCTGTACATTTCAGAGAACAACTCACACCCACCCAATTATTCTGAGAGGTTGGCCGATCGATGGAACACGGCCATAAGTACACACTACTCTCCTCCACACTTTAGAACACACCTACATTCAGTACTGTATCAAGGAGGCTCCTGCGCTCACTTTGTGAGATACAAAAGCAGATGTGACTGATGTTTATAGCCTCTTTTCCTGGGTGCACACAGTTCCTAAACAATATCGAAGGTGTGCTGTGCACTTTTTCTCTTAGTGGGTGATATTTGTAAATGGTATATGCAACCAACGTAGGTGCATTGTTCTATATCTGATGCTCTGCCCCCCCCAGGACAACACGGCTCTATGACTGTGATCCTCCCCCCTTAGATCACAGTGCACCTGGTGAGAAAGTGTACATGAGTGCAGGAGGCTGGACTAGACAGCCTCTTGAGGTCCCTTCCAGTCCTATGGTTCCATGAGTCTATGATTAGTCTAGTAAGTTTATCCTGTAAGTTGTGCCAGTCGAAATAGTAATGATTCCAATATTATGTAATTATTATTTTACAAGCCAGGTTACACTGCAGGTGGTATATTACTTCCACAATTCATAACTCTTTATAGGAAAATCAATAATAAGCTGTAAGCTATCTGCCATCATCAAGAAGTCTGAAAAAATATTAGCTCTAGCTTGCTGGTCTATATGAAATATTTCTTGTACAAATTATTCATCGAATGGTTTTGAAGAGTCCTGGTTCATTATGTAATCTATTTTCTTCTAAATTAAATATTTGAAAGGGTCTGTTTTATAATATACACAGATATTATGGAAAACCCATGCGTATGCTGCATTGAAAACATAATCACACTGTGGCCATGTCTACACTTGGGCAAAACTTCGAAACGGCGATGCGAATGGCCAAATCGGAGAATACTAATGAGATGCTGAAATGAATAGTCAGTGCCTCATTAGCATGCTGCCAGTCACAGCACTTTGCAAGTGCTGCATTTTGCTGGCATGCAGCTCAGCTACATGGGGCCCTTTTCAAAAGGACCCCGCAGACTTCGAAATCTCCTTATTCCTAGCAGCTGATAGGAATAAAGGGATTTTGACGTCTGCAGGGTCCTTTCGAAAAGGGGTCCATGTAGACAAGATGCACGCAATTGAAACGCAGCACTTTTGAAGTGCTGCGGCCAGCAGCGTGCTAATGAGGCACTGAATATTCATGTCAACACCTTACTGGTATTCTCCGATTTGGCCATTAGTATGGCCCTTTTGAAATTTTGGCAAGTGTGGCCATAGCCTATATATTATAGAATTGTCAAGTAATTCAGTAAATTAGAAAAACATACTTACAGGGTTTTTTTTCAAAACGGTGTAAAAAAGACTAAGGCTGCACCTACACTAGCAAGTTCTTTCAAAATATTTTTTGAAAGAAGGGGGCTCTTTCGAAATTTCCAGTGGAGCATCTACATATAAAAAATGCTCTTTTGAAATTAAATTGAAAGAATGCAGCGCTGCTTTCAAAAGTGTTCTTCCACTCCTGTTTCTGGAGAGTGCCTTCTTTAAAAAAAACATGCATGGATGCTCCGTGAGTCCATTGTTTTCTGAAAGAGCAGCCTTCATGGTGCCTGATTTTTCTATCCCTGGTCTGTTCTTTCAAAATAGCAGGGGTTGCATGGACATTCCCTTTCAAAAGAGCAGATCACTCTTTTGATCTGCTTTTTTGTGCATGGATCATCATCATCATCAATTACCTTGGGCTCAGCTCCCGTTGGTGTCTGATGCCTCTCACTATTACCTTCCATATTTCCGTATCCAGTGCAGGGTGGCTTAGTTTCTGTAGACTAGCTCTGCACCAATCTACTACATCATCTATCTATTCTCTGCGGGGTCTGCCTCTCCTATTAGAACTGTCCATTATGGCGAATACCTGAGTCTTGATTTTTTGTTCAGCATTCATTCTGCAAATATGTCCAAATAGTTGTAGCTTCCGTTTTATAACCTTCTGCCGCAAGTTCTCTTTTGGCTGTACCTTCCTATATAATTCTTCATTGGTGCACCCTTCCAAAAGAAGTTATGTCGGAAGAGATCTTCCACTGTAGTGTAGACGTAGCCTAAATGTAACATTACAATCCTAGAATTAACATGATTTTTAAAGCATTCAACATATACCTTTCCCCACCAGTTTGGAATAGCTTTCAGAATAAATGGAATACATTTGGGGCTTGTCTACACAGTACAGCAATGCATGTGCTGGGGATGTGATTTCTAAAGCATAGTTTATGTACTCTGTGTTCATTGGTCCATATAAACCTGGTCAGCACCCACTAAAGTTTCCCTAGTCTCAGAGAGGTAGCTGTGGTAGTCTGTATCTTCACAAACTAAAAAAAGCAGTCTGATCTGAAGAAGTGATCTCTCCCACAAAAGCTCATCACCTAATAAATAATATTGATAGTCTTTAAGGTGTGACAGGAGTTTCCCTAGTTTAATTAGAGTTGATTTTTTTTGTTGTTTTTTCATAATTTCAGAGGTATAATGCCGGTCTCTTTTAAGCACATTTTAAGGATTCAAATGATCAGTTGTGCAAAATTATAAATTTTAAGCATGTTATTCGTTTAAATTTTACAATTTGGGGAATTTATGAAGTGAGTGCTCAGAGAATAACTATTTAATGAAAGGAACTGTTGAGATTCAAAAAGTTAAAGCTTCAGAATTATTAAAATATAAATTTCCATATCACGTGTTGAAACATAAAGAGGTAAAAATTGTAAAATCAAATTCTTTAACTTTCAAGCTACATTTTTTTCCTTTACCTATCTATCCATTTTGATTATTATCTGTGGATGATTTCCTTAACTGGTTTGTGTGTGTTTGCGGAAATCAATATTTAGCAATATTTACGGATGAAAAGCTAACTCTTCCAACTCTTGCTTTAATGCAGTGTTAAAGCCCCCTAAGAAATCTTTAGTGCTCAGTAGAAGTGTCAGTAGAAGTGTCAGTGTGAGCCAATTATTGTGCAACATGTTAATTAGAAATCACACCTCTGGAAATGGCATTACCCCACCCCCAGGGACAGTCTCAAAGAAACAAACTGCCTTGCCAGAACAGGGCATGGGGATGTAGATGCTATATCTTTGGGTTAGGAGTCTGATTTTTTAGCAACTAAATTATTTGGCCTAAATTTACACAGCTGAGATCTCCCCAGTATCTATGTATTATTTTATTAACAGTGCTTGGAATTGTGCCACTGTTAGCTGAGATCCAGTCATTTCTCACAAACAGCCCTGCATTAGATCTGGTGGACAGAGCTAATTTCCAGATTCATCAGCAGGGGGCACTGTGGAGGTTACAATTGGCTTAGTCAACAAATACCCACATTTGAACAATAGGTTGATCGTAAGTGTACTTGGTACCAGAGCACCTTGGGCCGAAGATCATTGATTGACATTATCATTCAACCCAGGCCGTACTCAGCAATGGTAGCGAAATGCTGGCCTCGACTGACGAGACTGGCAAGAGGTGGCAAGAGCACCTGGAGGAACTTCTCAGCCTGACGGGCACCACTCTCTTCCAGGAGGCAGTGCCGGAAACCTCTGATGAGATCAGGTCTATTTCTGATGCTGGAGTTGACAGGGAGCTGAGGTGCCTTCATAGTGGTAAGGCAGAAAGGGTGGATGAGATTCACCCAAGGACATTGAAAGCACTGCATAATGGTGGGATGCTGTGGAAGACAGGTGAAGCACCTCTGGAGTGTCCTCCCAGGACCCCGTTAAGTATCTGTGAGAGAGCAAAGAGCTGGCCATTGTTCCACAGCTGGGACGGAATCCACATTGTTCCTCCTGAATCTGAGGTTCAGCTTACAGATGTAACGTCCTCTCCAGCACACTGGCATGGGCATTGCCAGGGAGGCTGAGAAATGAGATTCACCCTGTAGTGTCAACACACCTTCTGTTTTCCTTTCTTCAAAACTGAGACCATCACTCCAGTTTGACACTCCAGAGCTGTGTCTACACGTGCACGCTACTTCGAAGTAGCGGCACTAACTTCGAAATAGCGCCCGTCGCGGCTACACGCGTCGGGCGCTATTTCGAAGTTAACTTCGATGTTAGGCAGCGAGACGTCGAAGTCGCTAACCTCATGAGGGGATCGGAATAGCGCCCTACTTCGACGTTTAACGTCGAAGTAGGGACCGTGTAGACGATCCGCGTCCCGCAACGTCGAAATTGCCGGGTCCTCCATGGCGGCCATCAGCTGGGGGGTTGAGAGATGCTCTGTCTCCAGCCCCTGCGGGGCTCTATGGTCACCGTGGGCAGCAGCCCTTAGCCCAGGGCTTCTGGCTGCTGCTGCGGCAGCTGGGGATCCATGCTGCAGGCACAGGGTCTGCAACCAGTTGTCGGCTCTGTGTATCTTGTGTTGTTTAGTGCAACTGTGTCTGGGAGGGGCCCTTTAAGGGAGCGGCTTGCTGTTGAGTCCGCCCTGTGACCCTGTCTGCAGCTGTGCCTGGCACCCTTATTTCGATGTGTGCTACTTTGGCGTGTAGACGTACCCTCGCAGCGCCTATTTCGATGTGGTGCCGCGCAACGTCAAAGTTGAACGTCGACGTTGCCAGCCCTGGAGGACGTGTAGACGTTATTCATCGAAATAGCCTATTTCGATGTTGCTACATCGAAATAAGCTATTTCGATGTTGGCTTCACATGTAGACGTAGCCCAGAGGTACTTCACCTGCCTTCCACAGCATCCCACCATTATGCAGCGCTTTCCATGTCCCTGGGTGACTCTTTACTTGTGTTTCATTTAAACAATCAGCAGTAGATTATATGGATACTAAATATTAACAAAACTTGGAAAGAATAATCTGCAGAAAGGCCTTACATGAAAAACAAAGATGCTTGTTACCATTTTGTCCCATTACTTCTGCAATAGTTACAAAAAGAACAAAATCCAGCAGAGCAGAAACATGAGACTGTTTTCTTTGAGATGCCTGTCAAAGGATATGATAATAAATGACAGTGGAGATTACTATGATTGGAATGCCTTGTCTAGGTTTGAAAAGGAAAATCAAAATAAAAGTATTAAAAAGTCAGACTAAACTTATTTTTCCTTGCCAGGAAAATTTCACAGAAGTGAGAGAAAGTCTGAGGATGAGTTCAGAATGAAAAGCTGTGAAGTATGGCCTTCTGGGTGTTGTTACCCTGATTAGCAAGAACGACCACAAAAGATTCTTACTTGAACCCTGGGTGTTATAAGCCTGGGCTTGTGGCTTTCAAAAATGCCAAACCAGCAAGTGGATTGTGCAAATAATAAGGCTTAGAGATGATAGAACATAGTTATTTGATTGTGAATACCCATGGCTAACATTTTCAAAAGTGTCCACTTAATTGAATATCTCTACTTTTGCGCTCTTAACTTGAGAATCCTGGGGCCTAGTTTTTGTAGGTGTTGAGCAGTCACAATTCTCATTACCTTGCTCTGCATACAGGCATTTCAGGCACCAAAACTTAGCGGACTCACAAAAACATAAGCCTTAGTTAGTACCAAGCAGACAGGCCTCCATATATCACGGTCTCACAGCGCTGTTCCTGAAAGCCATATAACACAAGGCATTTGAACTTGGGAACACATTGTCCTGCAAAATGGATCATTAATTTATTCATTGTCCTTATTATCTCTGGTGGCTTTAAGATGAAACCTTCATTTTTTAAATAATTAAAGCTACGTCTACACTACAAGATAAATTCAAATTTATTAAAATTGATTTTATAATGCCTTTTTTTAAATTCATCTTTGAGTATCCTCACTTCCCACAAGCTCCCAACAAATTCAACACATTGCTTGCACACTGTAATCACCAAATATCGACTCTTGCAGCAGAGCATTGTGCGAACCTATCCCACAGTTCCCTCAACCCCGCATTCCGAGCCAAGAGCCAGGTGCAGCAGCACTGTCAGTTTCATGGTCCAGCAGCTTGGGGGACCTGGGAAACTGACAGTGCAGTAGCTCTCGTCAATTTCCTGACTCAGGCTACTACAGTCAACCCACCAATTAATGAACTAATGGGGGGAAGGGCTGTCTGTTCTTCCCAATAGTCCATTAAATGTGAGGGTTTACTCCCCCTCCCTGCAGACTCCTCCAGCCCCCATCCTACCCCAACTTCCCCCCAAAAAACAATCTCCCAAAACCCCCCCCCAAAAAAACACCCAGAGACACCTCACCCAAAAAACCCGCTCCAAAAAGAACCAAATCCCTGCTACTCACCCACTCCATTAGAAGAGCTGCTGGAGTCTGCTGGCTGGGGGAGTCTGGTCGCAGGTGTCCAAGAGTGCCTGAGGGTGGGCACCTGCCCATGGGTACCTCCCCCTGCAGCAGGAGCCACCTGGCCTTGGGGTACCTGGCCCCACATGGCTCGAGCTGCTCAGCTTCAGGGTGCCTGGCCCCGCACAGCTGAATCTGCCTGGCCCTAGTGTACTTGGCCCTGCTCCACAGGACAGCAGCAGCCCTGGTCAGTTTCCCAGCTCCCACTAGTAGCGGGGAGCTGGGAGCCAGGTGCAGCATGCATAGCTTTGTGGGCTATATTGGGGACACTTGTGAAGGGTAATAAATTTGATTTTAAGACATGGCACTTCTACACTGGCCTTTAATTGAACTTCTGAATTCGAGCTTGACACTATACCTGTCAAGTAACTGTGATACTGTAGTCCCAATATTAGTGCTCCCAAAATTGAGCTAATGGTACTTACAGTGAAGAGACTCATGTGGTAATATTGTGCTAACTGCCTTAAATTTGAATTTATCTCATAGTGTAGATGCAGCCTAATTTATATTTTAATTGAATGAACTTTTCCTATTTAACACTGCAATAGAACATGAAAATAAATTGTTATGAATGAGAATGAATAAGTTCCCAATTTATTTATTACAGTCCTCATTTGCTAAACAAAAGTATGCAGGAAGTATTAAGGAGTCCTTAACTATCAATTCTCATTATTAACATGAAGTGTGGTAGTTCGTGGAAAGTAGAGATTTGTGAAAGTTTGCTGCTGAAGTTTTTAAAGCATTTGTCTTGGGTTTCTGATAAACAAACAATTTCAAATATGTATAGTCTCTTGTCCAATGTTTTGCAATACTTTTATGGTGATGTTTTTCTTTCCCGTGCTTAGAAATCTAATATTCTTTTTGTTTAATTTTTAATTTGATTTTCTCTCACTAACAGACCAAGATATAAACAACAACAACAACAAAATGATCTGTACCTTTTGTTTTGTTCTAGTGTTATCTGTTTTACCTGTTGTCAACTGAGGACAGGGCTATAATAACAGGAAAAATTAATTTAAGATACACAACTCCAGCTACATGAGTTGCGTAACTGGAGTCGATGTAGCCTAAATTGATTTTTCCTGCCATCCCCACAGTGGGAAGTTGATGGGATAAACTCAGCCATTGACTTCCCTTACTTCTTGTGACAGTGAGGCGTCTTTGTAGAAAGATTTCAACTTACGATTACTCTTTTAAGAATGCATAATCATTTGTGATGAGAATAGTCCTCTCAAGTCAAGTGAATGGTGTATTAGTGCTTCATAGAATACTTAGACAGTTTCTAGATGGGCAAGGGAATTTCATTGAAACTTTGGTGAACACTGCTTTATTTTCAATGGATACTATTAATATTTTATAGAAAAGAGCAGAAGCAAGTGACTAACTCCTATGAAGAAAGTATTTAACTCAGCTACTCAAAAAGGAGCACTCTAGGGACAGGGAAGTTAATGAACTTTTAGTATCTTAAACTGTAATTAAATCCCACTGTTTTCTTTCTGTTTGCAAACGTTAATTGACATGTTTCAGGAAAGGCAGCACAGCCAAAACAATGTGGCACTTAACAGGAGCTGCTACTACCTTAAATTTCAATACCATTTCGCTATTCAAGTAATAGCATTGCAAGAAAACAATGAGAAGTCCTGTGGCATCTTATAGACTTACTGATATTTTGGAGCATAAGCTTTTGTGGAGAAAGACCTATCCCTTGGCAGTGCTTTTGCAAAGGTCATCTCACCAATGGTTTTGAAGTCTCAGTGATGTCATATTGCAGAAGTCCTGGGGTTTTTTCTACTTGATGCTGTTGTGGTTTCTTTCTTTTCAAGTCTCTCCCTGCCACTGACTTGTATGCAGAGATGACCCAAGATCCATGAAAATTTATACTCTTCTTCTTCTTCCATAGTTTCATTTCGTCCATATGACAGGAGACGTGGTTAACAACATTCATCTAACCAAGTTCAAATTAGTGAGTCAGTGAATAGCTTCAGAACTGGCTTGGTATAAGTTTTAGACGACATCAGCAAACCTTTGAGGTAGACTTTGATTTACAATACGGTCCATTATTTATGACTGGTGTCAGCAGTCACATTGTCTCTCATCTTCCAGGGGTATGAAAGCAGGTAGCATCTGCCATGTGATATTCTGAAATGATTCAGAGTGGACCATTGTTTCTAGGATAGGCTAAAGCTTAATAGTTCTTTTCTGTTTGGGACATTTAGCATTACCCAAGAATTCTTTTCCATGTGCCTCAGGACTGAATTAAAATATTTTAAGAGCTTTAGTCTGATCCCTGAGAGATTTCACCTATGTCTTCAGAAGTTTCTGAAGGTCCTAATGGATTGATATGTTCAATTGCTCAATTGTAATCACAAGCTGTGTGTTTCTCTCTGGATATTGGGTGGAGGTATATGTGCTGAAGAGGGCAACCATTGAATAAGTATTGATCTTAACATTGCAGTCATGATTCTCATCAAGGTATGTATCTGGGCATCCAAAGATCTATTATGTGAGGGGCCTGCTCAGACTACTATGCAGTAATCAGTAGTCACTTATGCTGGTGCTAGAACAGCTGTTCAGTGTGCATTTCCATCAGTACCCCAAGTTATACCTGCAAGTTTTGGATAACGTTAGTTCTTACTTTTATCTTTTCACATCCTGTTTTTCCAAAATCAGCTTAAAAGTCAAGCTTCAGTCCAAGTCACGCCCAAGCACTTTGGATAGGGCATGACAATAACCATAAAGTCATGCTCCTGTATGTGTTATTGATTAACACAACAAAAGTCATCAAAAAGCTACCAGTTGCCAATTTGTCAATCTCATGATGTGATTACCAATATAGTGTCACGATGAACCAGGCCTTTGCCCATGAAAGCTTATGCCCCAAAATATCTATCAGTCTATAAGGTGCCACAGGACTTCTTGTTGTTTTTGAAGATACCAACTAACTCGGCTACCTCTCTAATAACAGTTGAAGATGTTGTGAAATACCCAATGTACGATACAGATTAATGAACAGCTGTGTCTCTCCTGAACTCCAGTCTGGGCTGCCCTCTACCATGCTGTGCTGCTATAGCCACAGACCTGTTTTGCCACACACAGCCTCCAGCATGAAAGTTACCACCAGCTATGTCTATGTGTGTGCTGCAACCAGCCAGCCACACCTAGGCTCTGACCAGCCTGGCTTGTACTACAGGGGGACCCCAGTACACTCCCAATCCCAGATTTTTCTCCCAGAAATACATGTCTTGTGCTGCTAAGGTCTCTCATGAACAATAAAACTTTACATACTGTTACTAGACATTTTTACCTGCTCTAAAACCCCATCTAGATCACAGCATGCTGGATAAATATACTGACAGTTGGAGGAAGGTGGAAAATGAGAAACACCATGAACAGTTCACCTCTCCCACTTAGCATTGCAAAGGTAGTGACAACATCAGAGTGCCTCAGTTTGCAGAGAATAGTAGTTAGTTGTAGGCTAGAGGCTTTAGGTAAACTATAAATAACTATAGTTTAGAGCTAAAAATCCAAAAGAGCGGGCTCACTGGTTTTCTGGTAGAGGATACCAAAGATGGAGGACACAGACTGAACTGACCAATAGTAGATCAGAGACGGGTGAAACAAAGTTCAGTAAATTATGGCCCAACTTACTCCACAAGGACTGAAAGGAAGGGTAGGAGGAGCCGAAGCCAGGGCAAAGCTAATTGGTTAGACACTTGCCACCCACATAGGCAGGAGCAGAGAAGGCTGTGTTAATCCAAGCCTGAACAATCAACCAGTCAGAGGAGCTCAGAAATTAAATATAAGGATGCTCTGACAGGCTTGTGGGAGGAGGCTGTGCAAGAAATGAGGAGGTCAGGAAAAGATCAAAAGCAATGGAAAAGTCAAGCAGACAGAAGTAGCAGTGCGAGAGAGAGGAAAACATCAGAGTGAATGAAGATAGAGCAGAAGGACCAGAGGTGTCCCAGGGGGATTGGGGATAGAGTCTGATTTCCATTCTATCTCTTTGTCTGCTAATAAAGCTGGATGTCTGCCCCGAGCATGATCCATTCCACCCATTCTCGGACTGCCATCACTCACAGAAAGTCGGCATCAAAAAGTAGCTGTTTTTTCTTAATATGTAATAATGTAGCGTTTTCTTATACATGTGGGCTACGTGTGTGTCCTAGAGAGTTTTGTTGACAAAACCCACAGAGTCAAAACACAAAATGCATTTTGTTGACAGTCTGTGCACAAAACTCAGCCCTTACTCCGACAGCATTCTGCCTCTTCGCGACGAGCATTAGTGCCTTTGTCAACAAAAAAGCCATGTAGATGCTCTGGGGTGCCCTTTCTCAACAGACAGGGCTTCTGGTTCACCGGGCAGCCCTGTTTGCTGAGCTTCCAGTTGGCCGTTCTGTCTAGAGAGCAGCCAGACAGTCTGGCTGCTCTCTGTTGACAGAGCGGATTGCTCTTTCCCTCTGCTTTTGTGTGTGGATGTAATCTGTTGACAGAAGTTTTGCCAGAAGATCTCTTCCAACAGTGACATCTGTTGACAGATTGCTGTAGTGTAGATGTAGCCTTGTACAGTTCTGAGTGTTTTGTCATTGCAGATTCAATGTTGTACTGTCACAGCAGACTGAAGTCTCTGGATGTATATCTTAAATAATTCACTGTAACCATATAGTCAGTATCTCCTATTTATTCCATTGTACTATGCTACTTATGGGATGTTAGCATTACTATATAATATTATCATGCATAAGGAATATGTATGTTATACAGTAACAATCCTAACCTTAACTCACTGAGAGCCTTATGCACATGTACAAAAGGATCAATGTGTGCCAATATCAGAACATTGTAGCAATCCTATGACTGGTGTCCATTCTACTAAACTGCGTTACTGTATAATTTTATTATACATTATAGTGCCTCCTTTCCTACTTTATTTAATATAGAGAACCTGCCTGTTTCTTTTCAATAAACAAGAATCTCTTTTCAAAGAATAACTACTTGTTTGTCAATCCTTTGAGTGGAGGGCTGTATCCATGTACTCTAAGGGGTTAGCAGGATTAGACTGGGGAGTCTTCTACGGGTCAGAGACAAATCACCTGGCAGTTTCTATGAGGAGAGCCTCACCTTTTACCCATTTGGGCTAACTAAACTGGTAATCAGTTTACAGTTACAGGCAAGTCAGCATTGAAGTGCCTCAGGTCCAGATTGCAAGATAGCAATATGTCCATTATTTAATGAATGGAAACAATATGCACACATATTATTATCCCAGATTAAGTTTTCCAGAAACTTCCACTTAAACACACTGGATTAGATGACACAATAAAGCGAGCATATTCACTACAACAAGGGAGATATTGAATGAATACAAGTAATGACGCAGAAGAGTCAGACGGGTACATAAAAAATAAAGCACAGCTGGTGCCTAACTTAACCAGCTCTGTTAAATTTTAAGCAGTTCTTCCCAACACATGTTCTCCATAGTTTTACTGGTCAAATTTCTCAGGCCATGTCCCGCTCTTCTGTTCAATGACTGCTACATTTATCCTTTGTGTGCAGTGAAGCAATAGACGGAGAGAGAGACTAGTGTAGTAGGCATCCTTCAGTCTGCATAGACTATGGATCACGCCCTTTAAAGTTTCAATTGAGGACTTTTCATTTACAGCGTCTATTGTGACTATGAAGACCCACATGAGAGTGACAGTCCTTGCTGCATCTCTTGCAGATGTGGTGGGTGTCTGGCAAGTCCTTATGGTGCTTTTTGTGCACTCGCTTCTCCTCCGCTAGCTGTCTGATCCTCATCTCGCCCTTCTGAAGGCCCTTGTGTAACCCCTGCCTCCATCTGCTGCGGTCGTCTGCTAGTTCTTCCCAGTTGTCCAGCTCAATGTCTACCTCTCTGAGGTCTCTCTTGCAGACATCTTTGTAGCGCAACTGGGGGCATCCGAGAGGTCTTTTGCCAGAGGCAAGCTCACCATACAGGATGTCTTTTGGAATCCTTCCATCATTCATCCTGTGGACGTGGCCAAGCCAGCGGAGTCGACGCTGCCTGAGGAGGGTGTGCATGGTTGGGATTCCAGCTTGCTCGAGGACAGTGGTGTTGGTCACTCTGTCCTTCCATGATATTCCAAGGATGCGCCTGAGGCAGCACAAGTGGAAGACGTTCAGCCTCTTTTCCTGGCGGGCATACAGGGTCCAAGTCTCGCTGCCATAAAGGAGGGTGCTGAGGATGCAGGCTCTGTAGACTTGCATTTTGGTGTGAGTGCACAGCTTGTTGTTATTCCACACTCTCTTGCTGAGTCTGGACAGAGTTGTGGCTGCTTTTCCGATCCTCCTATTTAGCTCAGTGTCCAACGACAGGGTGTCAGTGATGGTGGACCCGAGGTAAACGAACTCGTGGATGACCTCTAATGCATAGTTGTCAATGCTGATTGATGGGGATTCAGCAACATCCTGACCGAGTACGTTTGTCTTCTTTAGGCTGATGGTAAGCCCAAAGTCCTTGCACGCTTTGGAGAACTGATCCAGCAGTTTTTGAATCTGGTCTTCTGTGTGAGACACTACAGCAGCATCGTTTGCAAACAGCATGTCTCTGATGAGGACTTCTCGCACCTTAGACTTAGCTTTCAGTCTTGCAAGGTTAAACAGTTTCCCATCAGATCTTGGCTACGTCTACACGTGAAGCCTACATCGAAGTAGCCTATTTCGATGTGGCGACATGAAATAGGCTATTTCGATGAATAACGTCTACACATCCTCCAGGGCTGGCAACGTCGATGTTCAACATCGACGTTGCGCAGCACCACATCGAAATAGGCGCAGCGAGGGAAAGTCTACATGCCACAGTAGCACACATCGAAATAAGGGTGCCAGGCACAGCTGCAGACAGGGTCACAGGGCGGACTCAACAGCCAGCCGCTCCCTTAAAGGGCCCCTCCCAGACACACTTGCACTAAACAGCACAAGATACACAGAGCCGACAACGAGTTGCAGACCCTGTGCATGCAGCATGAATCCCCCGCTGCAGCAGCAGCAGCAGCCAGAAGCCCTGGGCTAAGGGCTGCTGCACACGGTGACCATAGAGCCCCTCACGGGCTGGAGAGACAGCGTCTCTCAACCCCCAGCTGATGGCTGCCATGGAGGACCCCACAATTTCGACGTTGCTGGACGCGGATCGTCTACACGGTCCCTACTTCGACGTTGAACGTCGAAGTAGAGCGCTAGTCCGATCCCCTCATGAGGTTCGCGACTTCGACGTCTCGCCGCCTAACGTCGAAGTTAACTTCGAAATAGCGCCCGACGCGTGTAGCCGCGACGGGCGCTATTTCGAAGTTAGTGCCGCTACTTCAAAGTAGCGTGCACGTGTAGACACAGCTCTTGTGTGCAGCAAGATGCCCTCTGTTGAAGATCCAAAGGCATGCTTCAGGAGGAGTGCGAAGAAGATCCCGAACAATGTCGGAGCAAGCACGCATCCTTGTTTGACGCCGCTCCTGATTCTGAAAGCATCCGATAATGCACCGTTATATTGGATGGTTCCTCTCATGTCTTTGTGGAACGACTGGATCATCTTGAGTAACCGTGGAGCAGTTTGAACAGACCATCCCTGCTGACCAAGTCAAAGGCCTTGGTCAGGTCGATGAAGGCTATGTAGAGTGGTTTTCTCTGCTCCCTGCACTTCTCCTGCAGCTGCCTTAGAGAGAAGACCATGTCAACGGTAGACCTCTCTGAGCGGAATCCGCACTGCGATTCGGGATACACCCTCTCAGCAATCTTCTGGAGTCTGCCAAGGGTGACGCGAGCGAACAGTTTACCAGTGACGCTTAGGAGGGAGATTCCACGGTAGTTGTTGCAGTCGCTTCTGTCTCCTTTGTTCTTATACAACGTTACAATCTTAGCGTCGCACATATCCTGCAGAACCTCACCCTCTTTCCAGCACAGGCACAGTAGCTCATGTAGGGGTTCCAGGAGTGTGTCCGTGGCACACTTGATTACCTCTGGTGGTATACCATCCTGGCCAGAGGCCTTTTCTGCTGCAATGCTGTCGATGGCTCTCTTCAGTTCATCCACAGTTGGTTCTTGATCCAGTTCGTCCATTACTGGTAGGAGCTCGACACCATCGAGGGCTGCGTCAACCACAACATTTTCGCATGAGTACAGCTCGGAGTAGTGCTCAACCCAGCACTCCATCTGTTTGGCTTTGTCAGCAATGACTTCACCAGATTTGGATTTCAGAGATGCTATCTTGTTCTGGGTGGGTCCTAATCCCTGAGGAGGGGTTCAATTGTCATGGGTACCCCTCCTTTTTATAGTCCTGTTTCCCCTTTGAGAAGCATTTGTGATATTTGTCAAAGTTGTGATTTTGGCACACTATGACCCTTTTGGGAGCCTGATAGCAGGCAGTCCATATGGATGGGAACTCCATGCAGTTTCTTTGCCAATATGTAGATTTTCCCCTGCCCCCTCGCCTAACAAAGAATAGCCACTTAGAAGATACAGTCCATTGCTCTTCTTCACATGTGGCTGAGACATCAGCTTTCCCTTTGTCTCTGAGGAACTGGATGACCACTCTGCATACTTGGGTCATGTGTTAGTTATACCATTTAGTGGAATCTTGTATCTTTACATACACATATTTTCCAATTCATTAATGACCAACAAATAATTGGTTTTCAAATGATACCCCCTAAGGCATATTTGATGCAAAGATTATTACAGTAGTGGACATGGTGGTATGTAGTGTCACAGTTATACTTTTTCAAGAGCTTGGCAGGATCTATATATAAGTTGTGAGTTGTGTCATCATTTCATTGGCTGTATACCTTTACAGGATGATCTTGGTAGGATCTTCAGTTTGTGAATATGCAATCTGCTCATTTATATGAAAACAAGTCTATACATCATCAATTTAAGGTCATTTAGCTTTGATCTTTACGGCAGGAAATTCAAAGAACACCTCTGGAGTTTTAATTCAACTTTTTTCAGTTCATTTTCTGAGAAATCCTATTACAATAGATTCCACTAATTAGCAACCAGGATATTAACAACTTGTAGTTAACATTAAACATTTTCCAAGAGATCAACTGTGTCCCATTGATTTTAATGTAAATGGGGTCTGGATATTCATAATATCATATTGATTATTAGCAACATTTTTTGAAGAAAGGTTCCGCCTGCAGGCAGGTTTGCAGGTCTGCAGCCCAGGGGGGAAAAAGTGCTGGGACCTGCCTTCCCTGGCTGCAGCTTCAAAATGAATAAATACATAAATAAAATAATCAAAATTGGTTGATAAATAAAGGAGATATAGGTAAAATAAGATTCTCAGTAAATACAGACATTTCTGTTCAAATATGACAAAAATATACACTTCTAGTTATGCAATTGCCCTTACCCTATCTTTACCCTTCACTAATTGGTCATCATTGAGAGTAGAAAGGAAAAAAAAAAAGATAATCCACCTTATAAAATCCATATTTCTGTGAATAAGTCTGCTATCAATTTCCTAAAGTAACATTTTGTTGGCCGGCTGCTACTGGTAAAATTCTGACTGTGCCTTCATAACTTATTTAAATAAATAAATGATGTTATTGCTGATCAAACCAAGAAAAATGTGAGCTCAGAGAGGGCAGCATTGTGAAGCCATCCTGCCAAACTCCTCATTGTATAGGACTCATGCAAGTAGTGATGTCATGTGTAGCACCCCTCTTGGCTGGTAATAGCTGGAAGGCCGCCATCTTTCGTTTACAAACCATGAGTAAAAGTCCCACCCCAAGTAGGTTGGGAAATGTCCATTTCTTCTCAGGATCTTAAGTTCAGCAATCTAAATAGCCACAGGTCCAACCCTCCTCTACATCCCATTCACAGTTGCTGCCATTAGTCAGAGCAAACCCAGAGTTCGGGGGGCGGGGGCGGCATCCAGAGTTCATCCATCCCAAGAGAAGGGTGAGAAAAAAGCATCGTCCTCTCTTCACTGGGCACTTGCTGTCTGCCTGCTCACTGCTCTCTGCCACTGCCCTGCTGGCCATTCAATTCACCTCTCTGCTGCCACCCTGCTAGCCTCTCATTAGGCCTCTCTGCCATCGGTCTGCAGGCCTATCATTCTGATTGGCAGATAACTCACACACTAAAGATAGTTGTAAGCTACCTTGCATGTGTCTGGTCCATATTGAACCTCTAATTGGCAAACAAATATTTCTCCAACAGAAAGTCACAGTGTATTCTGTGAATTTGCTCAAGTCTCTATCACAGTTAATAGATGTAATTTGTAAAGTAAAAACTGTGGTTGCAACCTTGCAATTGAATTTTATGACTTCTGACAGTTTAAGTTAAACCTGATTATTACTTCAGTGATATTTACAGTCCTTTAAAAGTAAACTGGATTTTGCTCTGGAGTGACTTTTACGCCCATTCATCAGAATGTGATATGACATGCATTCACTTACTTGTGCAGTAATGTCCCATCCTGAAAAAGCCACTGTCTGTGAACGGTTTCAGGCTGCAACACTAGTTCATAATGAACTGAAAATGGTTGATTTTAAAAAAACTGCAAAAAGTCAATCAAGTTAATTTTGTTTAAAAAATCTTTTACCTTTTCTGAAATTTTAGAAAATTGATTTTAGTCAGCTTAGTCGGCTGCTAGATTTATTATATCAGAGAACATGTGAACCAGAGAGCCCCAGTTATATATAATAAATCTATATATATGTTGTACCCCTCCCTGGTCTGGCACCCTTGGGACTTGAGTGGTCCTGAATGAGGGAATTTGCCAGACCAGGGGAGGTCGGGCCTTCGGGCTCACCTGAGGGACTGCCTCTCCTGGCCACCCAGCTCCCCTCCAGACTCCCCTCTGCCCCTCCCTGTCTCCACCCAGCTTCCAACCAATGCAGGACTGACCGCAGGGATTCTCAACTGGACTCCCCAATCCCAGCTGGGCTCCCTAGATTGGGCCTATTAGTGGGACAGAGTTACCAAGCCCAGCTCCCTGGAGTGGGATCCCTGACCCCAGCCCACCTCTTCACAGTGGGGCTGCAAGCCAGACTCTGGGCAACTGGGGCTCTCTGTTTCAGGTATTCTGTGGTCCAGCAACATGTCTGGTTCTGCCAAAGCCGGACTAGAGAGAGTTGGATGAGAAAGTTTCAACCTCTCTGTCTGTGTGTGTGTACTGTACACTCATGTGCTGTTCAATCAAATGGGCAGAGATTTTGTCTCCACGTCCATGTAAAATGCCTAATGGCATATCCCAGATCTGGCAAGTCTCTGGCTATCTGCAAGTTCTTCTGTCTCTGTTTTGATTTTGGCTTCCAGTAGACCCTAGCTCCTACCTCCTCAAGTTGCATGCCAGCATGGGTCCATTGGAACAGTATTAACAAGGACATCCTAAATCTGCAGGACTTTTGGGAAGAATCATAGAATCATAGAACACTAGAACTGGAAGGGACCTCAAGAAGTCATGGAGTCCAGTTCCCTGACCTCTCGGCAGGACCAAGCACCATCTAGACCATTCCTGATAGGTGTCCAGCTAACCTGCTTTTAAATATCTTTAATGATGGAGATTCCACAACCTCCCTAGGTAACTTATTCCAGTGTTTAACCACCCTGACAGTTAGGAAGTTTTTCCTAATGTTTAATCTAAATCTTCCTTGCTGCAATTTAAGGCCATTGCTTCTTGTCCTATCCTCAGAGGCCAAGGAGAACAATTTTTCTCTCTCCTCCTTGTAACCCTTTTTGAGTTACTTGCAAACTTGGCCCCTCTGTCTTCTCTTTTCTAAACAAAACAAGCCCAGTTCTTTCAGTTTTCCCTCATAGCTCATATTCTCTAGATCTTTAATCATCCTTGTTGCTCTTCTCTGGACCTTCTCCAAATTTCTCCACATCTTTCTTGAAATGTGTTACCTAGAACTGGACACAATATTCCAACTGAGGCCTAATGAGTGCTGAGTAGAGCAGAAGAATGACTTCTTATGTCTTGCCCTCAACACTCCTGGTAATGCATCCCAGAATCACGTTTACTTTTTTTGCAACAGCATCACGCTCTTGACTAGCTTCTAATACACTATGACCCCTAAATCCCTTTCTCAGTACTCCTTCCTAGACAGTTGCTTCCCATTTTGTATGTATGAAGCTGACTGTTTATTCCTAAGTGGCATACTTTTCATTAGTCCTTATTAAACTTCCTCCTGTTTACCTCAGACCGTTCTCCAGTTTGTGCAGACCATTTTGAATTATGAGCCTATCCTTCAAAGCAGTTGCAACCCCTCCCAGTTTGATATCATCTTCATCTGCAAAGGGGCTCCGCAGAAAATAATATCCTAGCCTGTGATTGCTGATTTAGAATCTCCGGAGGGGGCCGCAGATGGAGGACAATTTTTCAGTCTCCCTCTATGTAGACCAGGATGGCAAAGCACCCACAGTAACATCCCAGAGGAGAGAGCAGTGTGGAGTCAGTTGCCATTGCTCCATTCTGCACAGGAAAAGAGAGATCCGCATGCAGATTTTGGGCAGGGCCAATGGACTGGACCTCTGTTTGCAATCTTTGTGTAAATTTGAAAGTTTTGGACCATCTAGGAGGGAGGGGGAGGGAAATGTTCCCATTTTTCCAGCCTTTTCTGGTCATCTAAGGGACTATCCATCCACAAACAGTTGACATTTTATTATTTTTAGAGCTTTGAAATGGTTTTTTGTCCTAAAAATAATGATGAAGTCACATTCTGAACAAGTGACGAAGATGAAGCCCGTAAACACAGACTAAGAGAACAGAAGCAGCAAAGTAGCTGCAGCTAAATGGAAAGCAGCAAGTGACCATGAGAGGTAAATTCAATTTAGTGAAGAAAAATTGTTCATCTCACCAGGCAACTGCTGAAGACAAATGTGCTTTTATTTTTCGTGCTAAAGAAAAAATCCTTTCCCTTTTTTATGGCTAGAATAGACTATAAATCAATTACATAAATGTCACTACTTCAGATCTCAGCTATGCTCTAAATTAAGTGAATGTTTGGCATGTTGATTTTCTCAACAGTGAAAACATTTATTTTAAAATTGTTTTATTTACTTTTGCAAGTTGCAGCTACAGTAGTAAAACTTACTGAGAGAAGCAAAAGTATTTAATTCAGTTCCTCAAAAAAAGGAGGAGGGAATATCCCCACAATCAATAGCTATATTTCTTTCAGTTAGCAGGTTGCCATCCTGCAATTATCATAAAACAGACAGGAAATACCAGTCTCCAAAAAAATTTGGAGAAAAGTTGGCAAAATTTCAAACATTAATGGGGCAGGAAGTGAAGAAACATGACAAAAACTGATTAGGTGTTGGTTTGGGCTTTTTTATTTGTTTGTTTGGTTGGTTGGATGTATGGTTTGGTTTGGTTTGGTTTGGTTTGGTTTTGAGGGATTTTTCTGTGTATTGTTACTGACATCCTGGGATGTGGCTTATTCTATATAAGAGGTGATGGAGTCTTTATGGCATATGAAATGTTGTATCTGTGTTGGTCCCATTACATTAGAAAGACAAGATCATAGAATCATAGAAGAGTAGGACTGGAAGGGACCTCGAGAGGCCATCGAGTCCAGCCCCTTGCCCTCATGGCAGGACCAGGCATTTTCTAGACCATCCCTGAAAGCCATCTATCTAACCTCTTCTTAAATAGCTCCAGTGATGTAGATTCTACCACCTCCCTTGGCAATTCGTTCCAGTGTTTGATCACCCTGACAGTTAGGAACTTTTTCCTAATGTCCAACCTGAACCTCCCCTGCTGCACTTTCAGTCCATTGCCTCTTGCTCTATCCTCAGAGGCAAGGAAGAACAAGTTCCCTCCCTCTTCCTTATGACACCCTTTTAGATACCTGAAAACTGCTATCATGTTCCCCCTCAATCTTCTCTTTTCCAAACTAAACAAGCCCAATTCTTTCAGCCTTTCTTCATAGGTCATGTTCTCTAGACCTTTGATCATTCTCATTGCTCTCCTCTGGACCCTCTCCAATTTCTCCACATCCTTTGCCCAGAACTGGACACAATACTCCAGCTGAGGCCCAACCAGCGCAGAGTAGAGCGGGAGAACGACTTCTCGTGTCTTGTTCACGACACACCTGTTAATGCATCCTAGAATCATGTTTGCCTTTTTCGCAACAGCATCACACTGTTGACTCATATTTAGCTTGTGGTCCACTATAACCCGCAAATCCCTTTCTGCTGTACTCATTCCTAGGCAGTCCTTTCCCATTTCGTATGTGTGACACTGATTATTCCTTCCCAAGAGGAGCACTTTGCATTTGTCCTTATTAAACTTCATCCTGTTTACCTCAGCCCATTTCTCCAGTTTATCCAGATCCTTTTGAATTATGACCCTATCCTCCAAAGAAGTTGCAACTCCTCCCAGCTTGGTATCATCTGCAAACTTAATAAGTGTACTTTCTATGTAAATATCTAAATCGTTAATGAAGATATTGAACAGAACCGGTCCTAAAACAGACCCCTGCGGAACCCCACTAGTTACACTTTTCCAGTTGGATTGAAAACCTTTAATAACTACTCCCTGGGTACGGTTATCCAGCCAGTTGTTCACCCACCTTATAGTAGCCCCATCTAAGTTGCATTTGCATAGTTTATTGATAAGTATATTGTGTGAGACCGTGTCAAATGCTTTACTGAAGTCTAGGTATACCACATCCACCGCTTCTCTCTTATCCACAAGACTCGTTGTTCTATCAAAGAAAGCTATTAGATTGGTTTGACATGATCTGTTTTTAACAAAGCCATGCTGGCTGTTCCCTAGCACCTTACCACCTTCCAAATGCTTGCAGATAATTTCTTTAATTACCTGCTCCATTATTTTTCCTGGCACAGAAGTTAAGCTGACTGGCCTGTAGTTTCCCGGGTTATTCTTGTTCCCCTTTTTATAAATGGATACTATATTTGCCCTTTTCCAGTCTTCTGGAATCTCTCCCGTCTCTCACGATTTACCAAAAATGGTTGCTAAAGGCTCAGATACCTCTTCTATCAGCTCCTTGAGGATTCTAGGATGCATTTCATCAGGCCCTGGTGATTTGCAGACATCTAATTTTTCTAAGTAAATTTTAATTTGTTCTTTTCTTATTTCAACTTCTAAGCCTACCCCTTTTTCACTAGCATTCTCTATGTCAGGCATTCCTTCAGATTTCTCAGTGAAGACAGAAACAAAGAAATCATTAAACATTTCTGCCATTTCCAAAGAGACCTGACCAGGGCCCTCCACACACCCAGATGACATGGTCAGGAGTACGGGCAGGGTGACCCCGGGCAGCCAGGCCCTCGGCCAGCCGAGCAAATGCATCCGCTTTCCACCTCTTGCTCCCCATTACCTGGAGCACCTCCTCCTTGCCCCAGAGCCCCAGCAGGTCCCGGATCTCAGCCTCCATCCAGGAGGGGCCCCGCTGCCTCTTCCCCCACTGGCTGGCAGGCTGGGAGCCCTGGGTCCCCTTGGGGCGGGTGCCCTGTGGGCACTTGGGGGGCTGGTTGGATGCCATGGGGTGCAGGATGGTGGGTTGGGGCTGCTGAGGGACGTGCAGGCTGGGCACGTAGCTGTGCTGCTGCCTGCACGAGCTCTCAGCTTCCTGCACAGGAAATAAGGGGGCAGGGAGCTTTAAGGGGCTGGTGCACGTGGCGACCATAGAGCTCAGGGGCTGGAGAGAGCGTCTCTCAACCCCTCAGCTGATGGCTGCCATGGAGGACCCCGCTATTTTGATGATGTGGGACGTGGATCATCTACACGTGCCCTACTTCGACGTTCAACGTTGAAGTAGGGTATTATTCCCATCTCCTGATGAGGATAGCGACTTCGATGTCTCACCGCCTTACGTCGATTTCAACTTCAAAATAGCACTCAGCACATGTAGACGCAGCGGGTGCTATTTCGAAGTTGGCACAGCTACTTCGAAATAGCTGGCTAGCGTAGACGCAGCTCATGCAAACCATAAGATATAGATTGTATGCAAGAATAAGCATTGTTGTCTTTTTTTGTTTTGCTTTGTTTTGTTTATTGATGAAAATTGTAACACTTGAAAATGAATGGACACTAGCATTTTTCATACTGAAACTGAAACACACAGTTATATTGAGAATAAAGAGAACTTGCTCATGGAACAGCATTTTCAAATTGATGACTTTTCCTGAAAAGTACAATGATCTATAATAACTGTAGTGACCATGGCACTTATGAAGAGAAACCAAGGCTGTAAATGTCCCCTTCTGGCTGTGCACTTTGAAGAAATTTATTCCTCAAAACCAATGTAAATATGCACAGAAGGGGAGGAGTCCTGTAAGGCCAGATATACAAATGCTTGGTTATTAGATAGGTACGTAATTGTAGAGAATTAGTCCAAGGAAGAAGGAATATTGTTCTCCAGAGACAGAGGGAAACTGAATGAGAAATGGGGAATGGAGTGTGATGCAACACACCATATTCTTCATAGAAATATTATTGTAACTTGACTACGGCGTAGCTATGGTATGTTTTATGAAGGATAGGGCATACAAGAGATGGCTGGAGAGGTTATGATTGGCTAAATGTGATTATGCTATTTGTACGCATGTAACTTTTCAGTATCTGAAGTTAGTAATATGGACTATGTATCAAATGCAAAAGTGATTGTGCAAGGGGAATGCCCATCTGACAATAGGCAATCACCCTGAATAAGCTGTTAGGAAGGACAATTGGGTTTTAAAGATATTAATATTTTTCCTTCCTCAGAAGCTCCCTGGGATGCTGCTCTGGCACTGCAAGTTTCAGGTGATCACGTCAACTAGTACTGAGCACCACCTTGATCTGCTGGTATTTTGCCAATGGAAGAGGAAGGAGGTCAAACTAGGAAACAGAGTCTTCCCACCATGTGTAAATCTACTTAAGGCTGGGAAGTGAACTAATCTAGACTTTTCTTCACTGCCTCCCTAGCCAAGAACCAAGACTGCTAAAACATCACAAAAAAAAATCCAAGAAGTTAAAGGGGGAGGGGAGTAAGCAGGGGCTGAACCCAGGTGAGAAAGGTCTAGCCTGTAAAAAGCATACCTTAAAATTTAAACTGCAGGCTGCACAGTTTACCTTCAAGAGAATCCACAACCTGCTTAAGACAACATTTAGTGTAAGAAATTATTTGTTACCAGTATTCTTTAGTGTATTAAGTTTAGTTTGTGTGTTTTGTTTCATTTGCTCAGTAGTCTGTTTCAATCTGTTTGCTGTCTCTTATAATCACTTACAATTTACATTTTGTAGTTAATAAATGTGGGAATTTTATTTATTCCCTAACCATCTTATGCAATTCATAACCAAAGAGGGTACGGAGTGCAGGGACAAGTTTCATGATCTTACACTCTGTAGATTACTGTACACAGCTCAAGGCAATATAGTTTTGAGTTTACACTCCAGAGGGTGTATGCATCAGAGTGATGTGTGCATGTTGTAACTTTCACACCTGGGTATGGTGAATTCTCCCATCTAGTGGCACTGAGACCACTTACAAAGAGAATAATGAGTGTGCTGTATGGTCTTAGCTACCAGCTTTTAGCTCATGTGTAGAAGCTCATGTGCTAAGCTCCAGGGTTACCAGGTTTGATTCCAGCTGTGGTGTTACACATGCACGTTTGTTTGTACAGCAGGACAGGGTAGCAGAGCCCAGACTGGTGGAATGGGTGGGCTCAGTGGGACCATCAGCACAGCTGGTGTGAGGAGTCTAACCCATTATATGAAGGTGTGCTTCATGAGTGAAGAACATGTAGAATGGAGTGGTGATTTGAACTTTACCATGTACAAGAATAAGAAAACGATTGTATGTGTCAAGGAGTAAAGCCATGGGGTAAACTTTTCAAAGTGACTTTGCAGCATAACCTTTGTTGATTTTCAAAGGTGTTTAGTTTGTAATTTTCTTTTCAAAAAGCATCCAGATTCCATTGAAAGTTAATGAAAGTTATACCCCTAAGTAGCTTTGGCACATCTGACATTTTTACTTCATATGTATTCAAATCATAAGGAGCTTATTTGTATGTCGTATTCTTGCCCAGACAGCTAAATAATGAGCAAGCTTGAAATGAAACCTAATGAACTGCTGTAAATATCTCAGGTTGCATCTCTGCAGTATGCACTGTGTTCACATAGTTGTTACTCTTGCATTCCCCAAGAATATAAAAGGGCATGTTTGACATCACAACTCTAGGCCAACTTGAAGCACAGATACGTCAATGATGCTACAAGCTTATTATTGGCTACTCCTGTTTCTGGCACAACATGCAATCCAGCCTCATAAAGATTCTTTCACTCAGCCACTAAGTCCTGGTACGGTGACGTACCACAGTGATATCAACAAGTGGTATGAATCATATGTAGAAAATGGTATCGTGCAGTAGGACACAGTGCAAGGTCAGGACTCAGAAATCTCCTGGAGCTGGGTGGCTGGTACCTCTCTTCAATATGGCGACAGGTTGAATGATGAGAGCAAACAAGATTTGAAAGTGGATGCAGAGCACCAAAGGAATGAGCAGGCACAGAAGCTAAAAAGATTGCAGGCCTGAGAGGAAAGGTTTGCAAATACCAACGTGTCCTAGCTAAGGACAGGTAGCAAACACCAACGTTGCTACAAAATCCATTTCTCATTAATCAAGGGTAAAGGCAACTCTTTTATTGGGAGGGGAGGAAGGGCAAGAGTTAAAAAAAAAGCTCAAAAATTTGTCTCTCACACCAAAAGAAATTGATCCAGTAAAGGACATTACCTTACCTTCCTTGTTTTCATGTGTTACATTTACACGAGAGGGTTCTTCTGGCAAAACCAGGCTTTTGTCGGAAAAACCTGTGGAACATCTATGTGCAAAATGTGTTTTGTCGACAGACTGCCGACAAAACCTAGCACATCCACCAACAGTGTTGTGCCTCTCTGAAGTCAGGTATAATGCCTTTGTCGACAGTTTTCTGTCAACAAAACAGCCATGTAGATGCTCCAGGGGACCTTTTGTCAACAGACCCGGCTTCCAGTTCACCAGGCAGCCCTGTTTTCGGAGCCTCCCGTAGGCCATTCTGTCAAGAGAGGGCTGGGCAGTCTGGCTGCTCTCTATCAACAGAGCGGCAGAGCAATCCGCTTTTATGTGTAGGTGCAATCTTCTGACAGAAGTTTTGCTAGGAAATCCCATCACTTCTGTCAGCAGATGCTTCTCATGTAGAAGTAGCCCTAATTGACAGGGCTACAACACTGCACACGTTTAATAAAAGTGAGCTAAATGAACTTCTGACCCAAACTCTGTGTTCCCCTTACTAATTCAATTATTACTTTTTTTGGCGGGGAGCTAGAGTGCCTTCCCAAGATGCCAGTTGTCTGTGCCCATATTAATGTATCACAAAAGCCAGAGGGAAGGTAGGAAGCTGAATGTAGCACAGATTGGCATAGATATTAATGATAATATCACATGGCCTGAGCTTTCCTATTGGGGCCCAAAGCTGAGTGCCAATGCCATCATGAGTCCCAGCAAAGGAATCTTACTTTCTCTCGTTTGCATGGGTAGGAAGACATAAGAAAGCTTTACAGAGCAAGAGTGCTGAATGATGGGAGTACAGTTGTGCCCTGTGATGACTGCTGGACAGGCCATTCTTGCCTAGTCTATAGTGGCATGAAATATTAATCTAACATAATTGTTAGAGGAAGAAAATTGCCCAGCTGATTACACTAGATGAATTCAGACTTATCAGCTGTAATCAACATCTCACCACAAGAGAGGTCATCACACTTCCAAGTAATCACTATGACCAGAGCAAGAGAAAATATCACTCAATGCCTAATCTGTTCAACGCACAAGTGTTCTGGTGCCCCAGAAAACGAGCTTAGTTTAAATGGATAAAGGTGGCAGCTGTTATTTAAAGGATAGCCGGAGGGATAAATCAGCAACCATCCCCCTTTTATCTTGACAAATATAGAGAACAGATTTTGGGGTTCCTCTTAGTTACACACTGGCAATTTTGAGCATCATACTAGAGACTGAAAACAGATTCTGTGCTGACTTTGTAGTTGATGAAAGTGGTTGTCCAGTGACGGCTATCACAACCCTACAGAAGGAAAAGTTCCCAGGCAAGTTAGAAATGCTACTTTAGAGACAAAGGGCAATATTCAGCATTGTCCTATGGCCTTTTTGGGCTGGCTAGTCTGGTGCAAACAGGACAGACGGCAGTTTTATTATGACTTACTCCTCACTAAGGGAAGGCCCTGGTGCTAGAAGGATTCTGAAACACCTCCACAAGGTTTCCATTTGCAGGGAGTGTTCTGGCATGGGAAGTGATATGGCTGAAGTGTCCTGTCTGATAATGACTCCCTGCATCCATCCATAAATATTTCCTTTCTTCAGTATTGGTGACAGGACAAACTTTCAGTTGTGTTACAGGTATCACCTCCTGTAAGCAGCTAGCATCTTTCGCCATGAGTGTTTGGGTTGCCCAACACCTGAGATATTTATGTACACCAGTCTGGTTTTCTTCAGAGCCTGGTATGCTCTTACTGTTGCTGCCTAGTATCCTTTTTCCAGCATAGAGTTTTAGTCCAGAAACGGGGCTGGGTTGCGGGAGCAGGGGGGGGTGTGGGGTGGCTGTCTCACCCTAGACCTCAGACAACTGAGGCATAAAATATTGCTTTTCCCCAACAGCAGTTCAATTTTGATTTCCAGCATACAATATAATAATAGATGCATATTTTCAAAACTGAGCTAGCTTACGTTTACTGAGCTTAATTTTAAGTTAGCTTTATAAGTATTTCTGCCAAAGCCAGGGAAGAACCATGAGGACAATGAGATTTGTCTCCTGTGAAGTTGTTTTATGGCCACTAAGAAGCCAGCATAATGACATAAAATAGGGCTGTGAACCTCAATGAAAAATATGACCTAGTGCACTTCCATCTTTTCTGTGTGATAGAGAAATTCATACACAATATTCATGCTTCATGTAAAGCCTGTACTTTATTGGTACTATTTAGAGCCCTTAGCTTCTCGTTTATTCCAGTATAGGTTTTTGACGTGTATTTAACGCTGGGTTCATTGTGAAAGAGAACTTTATATGTACAGTTTTTACAAGTTTGAATTACTTTAATTTTAGAGAAGGATCTCAGTTATCATTTTAATGAGAAATTTTAAACTGTCAGCATGAATGTGTTAAATGGCTGCTGTCCGTGAAAACCATAAATAGTCATTAGTAGCCTTAAAATCACACAACTGTAGAATTTAAAGACAATAGTGTTTTGCTGAAATGTTAGTAGAATTAGTTAAATGCTTTTCTTTTTTTTTTGATCAAAAGAATATGTGATTGCAAAATAATGATTACCAGAAAGGGGATTTTCATTTAAGCATACAAGACTATGAAAAGAATAATTTGGAAGGGCTTCTAAATTGCCTTGACTGACTATTCAGAAATGATTGGAATACACTAAAATCCATTCCATATGTTCAGGTATTTGTTTTTGCTAAGATCAGTTGCATGGTTTCTTTGTATTGTTTACTTTGCCTAGTGGAGACAGCTAAAGGTTAGATTGCTTTATGATGCAAGCAGTCCTTAGAACAAAAGCATTCCATTATAGGACCGGACAATATATTTGTTCCTCCTTGTTCAGTGTGAAGTTTTTTAAGATATGTAGCAGTTTTGTTTTGCTTTGTTTTGCTTTGCTTGCTTTTGTTTTGCTTTGTCCAGTAGACAGCTGTCCTGCATTTGAAAAATTATTCAAAGATAGACTCAAGCAAATGAATCAGTTGTAGTAGGATATGATCAGCTTTTAAAAAAAAAACTATACCACAGCTGCAAAAACAGCTCTTTTTTGAGCTCTAATTGCTTACCTATTCAGTTAGTCTTACAAGTTCCATTTATCTGTAAGTGTGTAATTTGGTGACTCCCAGAACACATTGCATCCTCTATCTTTTAGACAAAAATATTTGCTTCCCCAGGTTTGGGAATGATTTCCATTGTCAACCAACATTATTCACGCGTTAACTCACTAAAAGGTCTATAACTTTAATCCCTCTGGTGTATTTACAAAACTGTCCGCAGAGGTGGTGTGGTTGGAAGGCTAGCGGTTTTCCAATTTCTTTGTGGATTCTCTCTGGATTTGGCCAGTGTCAAAAATATGAAGCAAATATCTGCCCTTCCTCATCCTTCATCCTCTGATGTTTGAAAAAGCTCAAAAGCCAATTGTTCATAAGATTGGCCACATAAAATGGACACCCCTGGTATTGAAGCCTATGAATCCCAAATGTAGATATTAAAGGAACAGAATAATGAAAAGAGCTCTGCTGTCTCCTCCCAGGAGTAGCCTGTACCTACTATGTGCTTCCCTAATAAATTACCTCTAGCATACAACTTACCAGGAAATACATGCCTCTGTCTACCCCTCTATTTGAAGCTATCTCTGCCATTTCAAAAGCCTAACCATGCTCCACTTGGACACCTGGGAAATTCCGTATTACTGTTCAACATTCTGAAAGACACTCCTCATCCACCTTCTGGAACAGCGCTCTCTGAAACTGAGAGTCATCTTGCTGGAATACCATTCTCTGAATTTGCCAATGGGAAATGCTTATTACAGCAAGTCAGTAAGAGCAGGAGACAGTTGGTCTGCTGTAGGAACACATGCCATCAAAAAAGCTTCAGGGCATACCATCACCCAAACCTCTTCTTTCACTGGCACGTCAAATATGCTTCTCCTCACGAGGTTACATTCATTGCCCTGGAGCATCTGAAAAAAAATAGCCCTGTCAATTTAACCAACAGTTTTCCAGAGAGAGGATACACGTCACACAAATGTAAATCATGTTTCTGCCAAAAGAAACCAAATAACTCAAAAGGCCTTCATGAAAGGAAGATCCCAAAGGGCACCTAGTAAAGGAATCGTTGAAAGCACATGAAACAGTCATGGAGAGGGCATTCATAACTTGATAACATTCTGCTGTCAATGGTCTTTGCCTCAGGGAAGTTCTGTTCTGCAGGTTCACAGTAGCAACACAAACCTCCATTTCCTGTTGGTCCCACAAGATGAATCTCGTTCATCATCTGCCAGTGTTGGAACAGCTGCAAACATTTCTGCTGGAGGAGAGGACAAATGGTTTTTCCCTAAAAGAGCTGACTTAATATTCTTGAACTATCCTCAAAATGTCAGCAGAGTCCCTGTGGTCCTACCCAGAGTTAGGATCCTGTAATCCTACCCTATTCCTTTTCAGTGTCTTTTCCTTGCATCCTGCAAATATAGCACAGGAGGATCCCTCAGCTTTTGACCTATAGCCCTTCGCAAATTTAACTGATTCTTTTTCTCCTTCCATTCCTTATTATTCCTAACTTACTCAAACAATCTTACATCTAAGCATTCCAAGTATGTGGTCAACTATGAAGATCTCTCAAAGGGCTCTGCAGTGCTAAATAACACTTATAAGCTGTGTCTACACGTGCACGCTACTTCGAAGTAGCGGCACTAACTTCGAAATAGCGCCCGTCGCGGCTACACGCGTCGGGCACTATTTTGAAGTTAACTTCAACGTTAGGCGGCGAGACGTCGAAGTCGCTAACCTCATGAGGGGATCGGAATAACGCCCTACTTCGACGTTCAACGTCGAAGTAGGGACCGTGTAGATGATCCGCGTCCCGCAACGTCGAAATTGCCGGGTCCTCCATGGTGGCCATCAGCTGGGGGGTTGAGAGATGCTCTCTCTCCAGCCCCTGCGGGGCTCTATGGTCACCGTGGACAGCAGCCCTTAGCCCAGGGCTTCTGGCTGCTGCTGCGGCAGCTGGGGATCCATGCTGCAGACACAGGGTCTGCAACCAGTTGTCGGCTCTGTGGATCTTGTGTTGTTTAGTGCAACTGTGTCTGGGAGGGGCCCTTTAAGGGAGCGGCTGGCTGTTGAGTCCGCCCTGTGACCCTGTCTGCAGCTGTGCCTGGCACCCTTATTTCGATGTGTGCTACTTTGGCGTGTAGCCGTTCCCTCGCAGCGCCTATTTCGATGTGGTGCCGCGCAATGTCGAAGTTGAACATCGACGTTGCCAGCCCTGGAGGATGTGTAGACGTTATTCATCGAAATAGCCTATTTCGATGTTGCTACCAATGTTGGCTTCACGTGTAGACGTAGCCATAATCTGAGATACACAGATACACTGGAAAGGAATGTAAAGTGGCTGCCACATTCCTTTTAGTTCCCACTCCTCCTTCGTAGCTATAATTTCGTGACTGTTTCTGATTCCATAAAAATACCTTAAAACTTTCTAATTGCCACTGAACCTGTGTTTTGTTCCCAACAGTCATGAAAACAAGTCACTGCTCTATACTCCCTCTTTTCAGCTTGGATGGTAAGCAAATCCTACAGGCTACACTGTGTGTTGTCATATGACTGATGTAACTTTTACCACCATCCCAGTAGATTAACCACCCAAATCCTTTGTAAAAATGAAAATGCCCCTTTCTTCCTGAAACAAGGATGCCCAACAACATCCTTTAACCAAGCAGCATCATATACTGCTTGTAGCTTCATCAAATCACAGCCCTGGAGGTTGCTTTTCTCTGTTGGCCCCTGAAGCTGAACAAGTCATATCTATCATAAAAACCATAGCTGAGCTGTCAGTAATAAAGAAGCAACCTCTATAAAAAAGATCTTTGCTCAGTTTCTGATACTGTGGGCCACAGAAGATGACCGCAATACCTCACACCCAGATACCAGAAAGGAACTTGTAAACCCTGTCCCAGCAGCAGTTCTGCCACCCTTTGTACAGGTACTGCAGTAATGTGTAAAACAATAACCCAAGCCCATTCAAAGTATCAGGCTCTGTAGACCAAAATGATGGGCCTCTCCTCTAATCTCTTTGAGCTCCTTCAACATCCCACCTGGAAAATAGCCTTGCTTCCTTGAGCCCCACTGGCTCTGAATCCTTCCACTCCAAAAACAAGATTCTCTGCCTCTGACACACACGCAGGATGGAATGCATGTTCCAAGTTGCAGTTTTCAGTACCATCTCCATCAAACCTCCAGGCCCAAGTCCTTATAGGTACTTGTTATCCCTGTCTACTCACTGCTACTAAATCTTTTGGTTTACCCATCTCCCACATTCTTCCCTGATTAAACACCTTATTACCCCAACTGCTGAGCCTCCTCCATCCCCAGTTCCCATGTCTGATACTCTTTCTGAAGGTGTACGAGACCATTAACCCCTGTGTAAACACCTGAACTTGTAACCCACCCACAGCCTCTTCTCACCATTCTCTCTCATGCTCTACCGCTCCTAATACAGAAAATCTGTGATCCATCTGAACTGGGAAAATGTGGTGTGGCTCAGACATCCTCCAGCAGGAGCAGGATTCCAGGAGACTCCTCATATTCCCTTTCCCTGGGCAACAGTGAGACACTTTTCTGACCCTGAAGTTGAGCACATCAAACCCTGCACGCCCACCATGGGGTCTGTCATGCCCATATCTCCCAATCCCTCCCTGGTGACCGCAATTCTTGCATAACCATGAGCTGGGTCTACACATGAGCACCCCTTTGAAAGGGCAAAAATCAACGTGTGGAGGTTGAAATAGCGGCCGGCCGTCGAAAGGGAGAGACTGCACGCTAATAGCGGATTGACACGCTGATCCGCCCTGTCAAAGGGCTGCCCCAGTCTTTCAAAAGGGAGCGTCCACACTGCTCCAAGCTCTCCTTTGAAAGAAGGGAGGCAGAAAACACCACAGATGGGGTCCCATGGCCAACAAGCCCTTCCAGGGCCACAGCCAGCCACTCCCTTAAAGGGCCCTTCTTCCACCCTCCACCCCACACGACCGGAGTGCTGCCCAACTGTCCCCAGCCCAGCAGAGCCCACTCATGCACCAGGATGGAGACACAGCAGCACCTCCTTCATGAGGAAATCCTCATCCTGGACGCACTGCTGTCAGTGCTCCGCACTGTTGCCACAGCAGCACCTGATCCATTTGGGTGGCTGAGCAGTCGCCCTGGGGCTGTGGGCCCCCCCACCCAGGACACCACCAGGTTCCCCCCCAGGTTTCCCGGCACCTCTGGACCCACCCCAGCAGCACCAGGTGGTGGAAGCGCCTGGTGGTAGGTAGAGTGGAATGACAAGAGGTGGCTGAGGAACTTCTGCATGTCAAGGCAGATCTTCAAGGAGATCTGCCAATGGCCTTGTCCCCGCACTCCGGCAACAGGAAACCTGCATGTGGCCAGCCCTCACCCTGGAGAAGCGGTTCATGATCGCCATCTGGAAACTGGCCCTCTCAGACTCCTACTGCTCTGTGGAACAACAGTTTGGGGTGGGCAAGGCCATCGGGGTCATACTTATGGAGGTAAGGCAGGCCCAGGTCACACACAACCCACAGGTGGGTGTGGGGGCCAGGGTGAGGGGAAGCCCCAGCTGCAGGGGGCAGGATGAGAGGTAGCTGGGGGGGTGGGGCAGGACGTGAGAGGGCAGGGGGAGGGAACAGGATGGGAGGGGGAAGGCCAGAGATGGGCAAGGGGAATGGCCCTCCATACCCTCACAGGAGCACACATCCCCCTTCCCCCATGGAGGGGGGCAGGGGGGCACCTAACCTGGAGGGGGGTGGGGGACACCTAACTTGGAGAGGGCAGGGGGGCTCATTCTGGGGCTGGGGTGGTTGGCCCCAGGATCCCCTGCCTCCCCAGTGCAGAGTCCCTGGCAGGGTGGGGAGGGGGCAGGGAGCACTGACAGCTAAGGCCAGAGGGGGCTCGGCAGATGCGGGGGGGCATGCTTGGTGGGGGCGGCAGGAGCAGGCTTGATGGGGAGGGGCTGCCAGAGGGGTCAGGAGGTGGGCAACATTGGCTGCATGCTCATGGAGCGCCCAGCCAGTGCCCTCCAGGGTGTGCAGCAGTCTCTCCCACACACCTCTCTGCCACTCCAGCTCAGCCTCCGCGAGCCACAGGTGCCACTCGGCCATCTCTGCCTGGTGGCATTTGGCTGGGTCCTCCTTGGCCCGGCGGGGGGCCCTCCATCTGTGGCCCTGATGGCACGTGGCTGGGGTGGTGTCTGGCCACCCTCAACATCTGCTGGAGGACTCTTGGGGACCAGAGATGGTGCTGGGCTCTCCCAGTCCACAGATGGTGCAGCTGTTTGGAGAGAGGGACAGCATATCAGTCACATACTACAGCCTGGGGTGATCTAGCCATGGGCCACTCCCCCATGGGGCACCCCCCCCCTCATTGGCTGGACATCCCATACAACAGCTTAGTGGCCAAGGGGCTTTTCCTATGGATGTGCCTTCCCAGCCTGTGGTACGTGGTCCCCGGGTGCTGTCCAGCACCAACCAGCTGCCACCCTGGCTGTGTCTATAGTACCACCCTCCTTTGAAGGCAGAATGGTAATTAGGGTGTTGGGAGTTTACTAATGAAGTGCTGCGCTGCATACACAGCACTTCATTAAGCAAATACCTTCCCTCAGCAACTTCAAAGTACCGGCTGGGTTAACTTTGAAGTCCCTTTACTCCTCAAAATGTCAATGGTGCCTTTGTAGTCACCATTCTAAACCCTAGCTCAATCATATACTTCCACTGGAACCTGCATGATTGGCATTACACAAAACCTATGCAGAATAACCACTTTATGTATATTTTTGCTGTGGTCTTAATAGTAGGTTGGAATGAAAAAATAGCCACAATATCAGCCCAGTCCCTCTAATTCCAATCCACTCCTTGATAACTTCCACTTCACAATAAAAATAAGAGCTGACAACAATGGTGCTATCACAGCTGCCAGATGCACAGGCGAATATCCTAAAGATTTAAACAAGAGTCCTAACAACCTAATCCCTAGTGGGACATTTGACCACGTTGCCTGCGTAGCACAATCCAGTCACGTGTCTCTGCCAAGGCATCCTAGGAAAGTGCTTCTGCCAGACCACAGATGCTGCTGGAGAAGATAATGCTGGATTGAAGAAGTTCATCCTGTACTACCCTCCTCTCTGCTCGGCAGGGAAGCCTCACCTATGGCTCTTAAGCGACCTTTGCCTCTATGTTTCTGATACACCGTGCCTGTGGAAAACCTGACCTAAATGCTTGAGAGTCCATGTGGTTTGAAATGGAGGACACAGTGTGCAAACCATTTCCCAAGCTAAGGTGACTGAGTCCCCTCCCCGCAACCCATAACAGGGGCTGCCTCTCACAGCGGATCTTCAACAATAGGTTTCTGCACTGCCAATTTTTCCTCTTTGAACATGTATCCCTATTGCCTGTTCCTTCACTCTTCACACAGGACAGTTCCCAAGTTACCTTTCCATATGGCTCCTTCTGCTTAGAGGCACAAGCCTCCTGGGAAAAAGACCTATATGTCTGCTGACCTCATCTCAGGATCCACCTGTCTGTGTGCAGTAACTTCTGCCTCAGTCTCCAAACAGACTCCTCCTTCAACCCATCTAGAGAACTTACTGGAAAATCAAAGCCTTCTTCAGCTCCACCATCTGATGCCTCAGCGATCTTCGCAAGAAGGGAAGGTGGGAACACACACTATTGCTTTCTTCTTCCTGAAGGGAAAGGCAAGACAACGTTCCTGTTTGAGTATTTGCACTGGAGAACTTAACTATTTCCTGAGCAGGAGCAGGACTTATTGTTTTTGGTTTCAACCAGTGATCGGCAAAATCTTTGATGAGGACTCTGTGATGGAGTCCCTGGAATCCAGCCTAGGACTGTAGGGGCTGCTGTGCCTCCCTGAACTCTGTCCAGTCTGGTCTGTCTCTCACAATGCCTTACTAGGAGCAAATCCCTCCAGGAACTGCGATCACTCACCACAACCATGTAAGGAGCCCCATAACCAGCTAGATTTCATGAATGCTCCCAGATCCACTCCTGAATCTCAAAGGAAGGCACCAGCCAGCCAAATACCCCAGCTCACAGACTTGCACCTCAGGTATAGGCCATCTTGCATGGCTCAAGGTGATTAATTGGTTCACCACGTCATCAATAGGAAGCAGATATACACCAACCCTCATAAATTAAACCGCCTGAGCAAATTACGACACTGCAGGCAAACTCACTAGTAAAGATAAACTGTAAAACAAATTTGTTGACTACAAAGGATAGAGTTTAAGAGATTATGAGTGACGGGCAAAAGTCCAAGTGGTTACCAAAAGAAACTAAAATATAAACACACAAGTCTAAACACACAACTCTATTAGACGGGGCAACAGCTACAGTAAGCAGTTTTTCCTCATCCATTGCATATTACAGCCCTCAATATGTAGATTTATCCCTTAAATGTGGGCCACTATCCTCTGTTGGAGTCTCTTCAATCTTAGCATCCTTGATGCTTGTAGCATAGGTGAGGGCAGGAGAAAGTTTACTGTATTCTGTTTTATACCTTCAGTCCCATGTGCCTGGAGAACTTAAGTCCAGGCATGTCTGGTGGGCATTGCTAAGTCCCCTGGGCAAGGCTGAGTAATTCCCCTGGTGTGACCTTGTACAAGTAAGTGATTGAATCATAGCTCCCCTGCTGGACAATGGTTAGTGATAGTTATTTTGACACTTGCCACATACTGATTATTTTCCTTCCTGTTGTCTTTCGGGAACCAGTATCTGGCTGACTACTCAACTTGCAGCATGTTTTAGTGACAGCCATAAAATACAGTCCCATAACTTCATATGCACTAAGGACATACATAGTTAAATAGAACACTAGGCTTCAATACCTCTCCTGGACACTTCACATGCCATGTTTTATATGCAATATCACAAATATATACAGATGAGGAATATGGGCATTGCAGGATACTTCCCGAAGGTATAGAATGTCACAGATTTGATTTGTAGTTTAATAAATACCCTTACGCTACCAACTGACACATTGCTGTACTTCATTCTATCAAAAGTCTCAGTCTCCTCCACTCTGCTTAGTTTTTACTAACTTGTAGGCCTTTCACAGTCTAGAAGTTTTTGTTAGCCCATTTGGTTATAGATCTCATGATCTTTGCAAACTGTTTGGATTCTTGTACATTGGCCCAGACACCTCTGTCCAATAATGCTCATGGTGTTCCATGTCAGGCAAAATGTTTCTGTGCTTCCCTCTGACCATGGAAGTCTCTCCAGTTCTAAAGAATTACTGAAATAGCATCTGACCAACCCTATGTAGCATGAAAAATAGCAGCGTCAAGTCACATCAGCATTCAAGCAGTATGTCAAGAGTGGCATTTGTCTTAGCCTGACATCCAATGCTGTACATTGTTCTGTAAGAATCCACTCTTCAGTACATGCATTTCCAACTGTTCCACACAGCAGGTCTCTGGTCTTGTACTTACATCGCTCTAGTCTCCTGAGTCCCCAAGATATTACGGTTGTCATCTTCAATCTTAGTGACAAAGGATCCATAGGGTTTCATCTTTTAAAAATCAGGTTATCTATCAGAGTTATTTCCTCTGTGTAATATCCTGAGCTCTCACTTGCAGCTGACATCCTTATTGCTGCTTGGACAATACAAATGGAAATAGAAATACAGTACTTGGGCATGTTATATGCTTGCAATTCTTTAGTTCTGTCAATACTTTGTCTGACTAAGACTTGACTAAATGGATTTAGATCCCACCTGACTTCCCCACACTGACTTGCTGTCCCGTGCCATAAAATTATTATGGCAGTGGAGACAGCTATAACTGTGGCTGGTCTGTCTTGAAACTATGTAGTGCAACAGAAGGGGAAACCCTCACAATCCTGGTAGCCTTTGCACTGCTGCAGTGAGAATTTTTTCTTTGCTGCATTCAAAGGCTTAGGGTCAAACTCCCCTGTAGCTTTTGTCACATACATGTACTCCAGTTTTGTCCATTCAACTGAGCTGAGCTCACTCCTTAGTTCTGCCTCTTGCCACCTGCCTCCTAACCATGCTTCCCTCCACAGAGCCCCAGACATTACATATTTCAGCTTTTGTGGTGTCAAAGTAGGTTGGGAATGTGTGCTGCTGCTGGCCCCGACTAATATATTTCTACATGACAGGTACCAAGTACATAGTCTTATTTTGCCTGTTGTTCTATAACAGGGGTCAGCAACCACCAGCATGGATGCCAAAAGTGGCATGAGAGCCAACTTTCATTGATATGCGAGGCGGAAGCTCAGACTCACCCCTCCTCCCCCATGCAGCCAGGAGTTTGCTCAAAGCCATGCTGCCTGGGAATTAACAAAAGGACAGCTAATGCCATCAACCACCATCTAACCGGTAAAGCTCTGCGTCTTCATTTATTTATTAATGAAGTTGTTGTAAGGAGGACTATAGGTGACTTTGCAAAGTATCACCGGCACTTGGACCATATACAGAGGTCTAAAGGTCACATTTCAGCACTCAACCTCAGAAAGGTTGCTGACCCTTGTTCTATGCTATTTGACTGGTAAAGTAATATGAAAAAATTCTAACTGGGTCAACAGGCACAATTGTTTCATAATTTCCCTACCGATAGATTATGTGCAATATGCTAGATCTATATGTCAATGGCATTTCTTTAATACAACCTCTATTTAACATTATGAACCATCCAGAATTCTGAACATTTCTTTTTCTGTTGTAGTTGGTTCTAGCGTGTAGCATTGTGTTTACACGAAAAGTTGCATTGGCTTTTTCAAGAGAGACAAAGAATAGACTTTTATGTTAGTAAAATCTTATGCTCTGGCCGGTGACGCAGTAAAAATTCCTTAAGATTTCAAAGAAAAAATGGATGCAAATACTAGTCAATCTCTTTCCATAAATGAATAATGAATCTTCATTGCCATTTTAAAATAACTTTGAGATCCTAAGATGAGTGGAAAATAATTCGGGTGGGAGTTAGTCATCCAGACAATTGGACAAACTTTAGACAGCTGCAAGAAAAACCTTCCATGCATTTTTATTTATTTATTTCATGTGAGAAGGGTCAGTCAGTCAGTCAACAAATTTCAATCTGAGTTTTTTATTAAGTGTGTATTAGTATGTATTGGCTGGAAAATGAAAGCAGAGCTCAGCTGAGCGCAGACCATAGGTCAATGGATGAAGCATCTATACATGCATATGTGGGCTATCTGCTAGTTAGTTCCAAATTCTTAATGCTTGGGGAGGTAGAATTTCATTCCAAAATCACCTTAGTCCACAGATCCAACATCTTTATTAGTATGGACAGAACCCTTGTGTCATTGCAAAGAGCAGTCAATCAATTGACATATGACATCCATCCCAGATGCCTAAAAGGAATTTTACCTCCTATCACAAACTGTCTCCACTGACTTTCTAGCCTCAGTTTCTTAATCCTTGAATTAAGGCACTTCCTTGCCGTTGCCCAATGGCTAATTCTTAAGTGTGATGTACGTTCATAAAGACCAATATCTCATGCTGCTCTGTGGGCCAGTCCCTAAGCCCCAATATCGGACCAGACTCTGTGCCAACATATGTCCACTCCTACAGCCTGCCTGCACAGTCCCTTCTCAAATGGCAGCCCCTAGCCTTCAACCAGAGAGGTGTAGTTGATAGCAGAAAGTAAGGGTGGGATCTCCTACCAGCTCTCCAGCTTGAGACTGAGGACAAGGCTGGAAAAGCATGCTTAGGGCTCTGGGGCCTAGGCCACCCTACACAGGATGGCTGCTGACTTGTGTGGCGTAGTTTCCACCCTGCTTTAGGATTATATGTGTATTTTCATGAAAGAAAATTAACCAAAACTTCTCCTAAATTGTCCAGCATTTAAAATACTTTTATCATATACAATCCATGTAGTTCTCTGAAGTTTCAGTCATTGATTAGTGGTGCATGTGTTGAGCTCTACTTCCTATGTTTTCTTCTTTGCCAAGAGAAAATTGCCAGAGACAATCAATTTTTTTAAATCACTTGTGATATACTATACTATATTTACAAATGGAAGAACAGGAAGTCCTCTGTTTTTACAGCTACTTGCTGGCATTGGACTGATAAGTGTATGGATAAAATACTATATTTCAATAAAAAATGGTGTAAATGTGCACATCTAAATACAATGTACAATCCCTTTGCCATGGCCTTACTTGCTTTTTTAGATCCATTGAAGTCACAGTCTTTTACATGAGCAGACTGTCTTCTCATGCCTGGCAGACATGAACACTCTGTTCCCAAAAGCTACTCTTTCGAAGGCTTGTGAAGCTGCCTCTACAGCTTACACACTTGAAGAACCACTGTTCTGCATTAACCAGCCATACATCCACTGCCAGCTTTTGTTGCAATGGATGCCTTCCCCTCTGCCCTGAGCCCCAGATTCCAGAGAAGACAGGCACCAGCTTAACCACAATCTGATCTTTACACTGTCCTCTATGGAATAAGCTTCCATGAATGTTACTCTGGTGTCACTCTGGAGCCGAAAAACATCTGCATGAGAGTGAAGCAATGGAATCACCTGCAAGTATTGTTGAGAACTCTTTTTGTTCGGAATGTTGCTCAGTTGAATCACCACTGGGTTTCCGAACCTGTTAGCACCCAGGTGTTAAATTCTCAGCTACTGTGGCTATGAATGTCACCATGCAATGTACCACCACAGAAAGGTATGTATCTATGCCACGCCAAAGCTGTGTCTACACGTGCACGCTACTTCGAAGTAGCGGCACTAACTTCGAAATAGCGCCCGTCGCGGCTACACGCGTCGGGCGCTATTTCGAAGTTAACTTCGACGTTAGGCGGCAAGATGTCGAAGTCGCGAACCTCATGAGGGGATCGGAATAGCGCCCTACTTCGACGTTCAACGTCGAAGTAGGGACCATGTAGACGATCCGCGTCCCGCAACGTCGAAATTGCTGGGTCCTCCATGGCGGCCATCAGCTGGGGGGTTGAGAGATGCTCTCTCTCCAGCCCCTGCGGGGCTCTATGGTCACCGTGGGCAGCAGCCCTTAGCCCAGGGCTTCTGGCTGCTGCTGCGGCAGCTGGGGATCCATGCTGCAGGCACAGGGTCTGCAACCAGTTGTCGGCTCTGTGGATCTTGTGTTGTTTAGTGCAACTGTGTCTGGGAGGGGCCCTTTAAGGGAGCGGCTTGCTGTTGAGTCTGCCCTGTGACCCTGTCTGCAGCTGTGCCTGGCACCCTTATTTCGATGTGTGCTACTTTGGCGTGTAGACGTACCCTCGCAGCACCTATTTCGATGTGGTGCCACGCAACGTCGAAGTTGAACATCGACGTTGCCAGCCCTGGAGGACGTGTAGACGTTATTCATCGAAATAGCCTATTTCAATGTTGCTACATCGAAATAAGCTATTTCGATGTTGGCTTCACGTGTAGACGTAGCCCAAGAGTCCTAGACCATTATGATGTCAGAAGTAACTCAACCAGTCACCAGCTTTTCTCTACAGCTAATTTACACACAGCAGCTTCATTGGTGGTATAAGGGAGACCCCACCAATGGTGGCTTACTTAGCTCAGCTACCTCTCATACCAATCAACACATCCACCCATAAGCCAACACAACAAGCATACACAATAACCTTATTAATACATAACCTTTCACATACTTCCATTTTGTAGAGCACTACAAATTCAGGGATATCCACTCTATATCACATGTGGATGCAGATATCTGTGGTTCATTTCTTTGTATACAAATATGAATACAGATTTCTTATCTAGAACCCTGCAACTCTGATGATATCTGCTTTATATGCATGGGTGTCCACATCCGTAGAGGTGGATGAGGATATCTGCAGATCATTTTTGCAGATGCAGATGTGGATACCAATTTTGCATTTGCACAGAGCTCTACTCTTTTGCCACCAGCCCAGAAGCATACAACTCTCTCAGCACCCTCCCCTTCTCGACACAAATCAGCACAGCCCATGTACGCATGAGATTTACAATCCTTTACTATGAAGGAGCATATTATTACTGTCCAGTTTTTACATTCTCAGCAATTTTGATGACCTAGTCATCTATGGTGCTGAATGGAATGCTCGCCTGTGTGCAGTCTGGTCAGACCTGCAGTCCCTGACCGGAGCAGGCCTTAAGGCCAACCCAGCCAAGTTTAAGTTGTCGAATTAAAACATCACCTACCTTGGATATACTGTGGTAGGAAACCAGCCTACACTGCTGGCTAACAAGCTACAAGCTTTGTCAAGGTGCCCTGTCCTTTCCACAAAAGGGCAGGTGAGATGATTCAGGCAGCTAGGCTGGATACTACCAGCAACTTGTTCCTGGTTTTGTCCTTACTGCAGAACTTCTAACAGACCTGATGGATAGTAGTGGAAGCACATCCACTGAACTGAGATCTATTGGGATACTTAGCATAAATGAACAGGATTATGGTGCAGGCCAGTTCAGACTATATCGCTGTTCCAACATTTGTGCTCAAGTTTGTCGGTGCTTGCTGCATACTAACACGAATATATGGTGGTGCTGATACACACTAATAGGACAGATAATTACATGCTAGCCAGTATATATTAGCCAACATAGTGTATGTGACCTTCATAAAAGTGGAATAAAATCTGCATTAAATCACAGAATCAAAAGGGATATTTACATTAAATCGGTCAGGAAAAAAGACTACAAAAGCACCACTGAGTCGCTGTACATTTAGATCCTCGTAGAGGATCCAAGCAGTAAGTACATACCCAGTCTTTAGCAGAGCAACGCCACAATGGGTCTGCTTATAAATATGTATTAACTATAACACATGCGTTTTCACATTGGACATTTTACTTGATTTTGCAGTTGGAGACAGCATGAATCTGTAATTATGTTACCATTTACTGTTGTGGAAAACTCCACTTGATACTAATTACACTTAACAATTATAGTGCTTAACATTAATTACACTGGAAGAACTATAAAGCAAAATCCTTTTTCCTGGGACCTCTAATAAGAGAGAAAAAAGCATTCAATATCTGAAGCCCATTACAGATCAAATTACTTACTACTGATTAGAAATGTCATAGATCCTTCTTGTAGTTTTCAAAAACCACCACACGTTTGGCATATCACTGGGTTAAGTTGACATTTTGCTTTCTGACCCATTTTTATGATAATTTTGTTTTTCCTGGAACATTTTATAGAAACGTTTGTCCTGAATAGCATTGTGGCTGGGATTTTAACAAATAAAACACATAATTCACACTTACCTCTAATTATATATAAACATTTTATGTTTTCACTAGTCTTGTTCGTAACAGTATTGATGGAAACAAGTAAATAAAGAGACCATGCTTTGACTTGTACATTATATAGGCCTACTTTCATTTAATTCCATTAATAGCTGAGAGTGTTTCTTACAAATAGTATGCACAAAATTCCCCAATGACTCAAGCAATCAGAATTCTAGAGGAGTTAAATTACCATCAAATATAACACTGGCAATGTGAGGACAGGAACCCAAGATACTGCAGTGTACAGTATTTATATTGTTATTCCTGTTTGAACCAAGGAGTTAGCCAAATGTGAGGCTTTGAAGATTGTTTCCATTATGAGAAGCTGATGATAGAGTCAAATGGATCCATGTTTAATGAGATCTCATTTATTTAAAAGATTATACAAAGTTCCATTTCTCCAGACACCGTGGGAATTAAGCAGGAAATGGCGTCTTTGCTCACAGTGCAAAGATCCTCCTCTGGTTGGCATATAACCCAAAATAACTTGCTCTCACTTAGCTTTTCTCATGGTTATATATTTCCAGTGCTTGCCCTGACTACCCTTGGCTTTGCTGACACTGCTTCCCGTCAGATTTTCTGTTTCTTTCTGTTTCTCTTCCACAGGTGCAAAAATCTTCATAAGGCAAAAGCCAGAAAAATCCTTTCTCTTCCATGTGCCTTTGTTTTGGGGGGTGATGTGCTTGTCGTTTGGAGTGGAGGCCATAGTCCTTCTGGCTGGTTGGTTGCAGGAAGACACATAACTGTCTTAAATAAAAGGAGGAAGTAACACCCATCTCATAACCATACAGCACTTTTAAATATAAAGATCCCAAGGCCTGATCTGCTGAATCATTTGTATCCTGCATTTCCTGTTTTAAAATCTTTTGAAGCAGAACCTCCAGAGCACACCAGGATTCTAAATCTCAAGGACGCAAACAAAATAATGGTTATTCTTAATCTGGGTTGATTGAATAGTCCAATCGAAAGGAAAAGAAAATGAGAAATCCTACAATGTTTAAAACTTTACATAGACCTTCTATTTCTTTAAGCCATAAAAGCATAACAAATAATAAGGAGCAAATGAGCTGGAGAAACTTGTTTAAAAAAATCTCCTATTAATTGAAAAATTAAGTTGTGTGATTTTTATAAAGTATGTAATCAAGGACAAGGAGACATTCTTTATTGGTTTAAATATATATGCATCAGTTAGCAAATCTCTATCTATTCTAATGTTAGTGTTTACTAACTTCCAGCTAAACTTCTGTGTTCACTTGGTTGATTTACTGCCATGTGGACCAGCTCCTTAAAGAGTATAACTAAGAGGATAATGAAATAAAGCCTATGACTAAACTGAAACTGATTTTATTTTCAAAAAAAAGCCCATCCTCCTGAGAAAAAAACTGCATACTCCTTTCTAGTATCTAAAGCTCTTACTTCAGAATCACAAGCTTCGATGAGGCTGTTTTGTACCACCAGCTAAGCAACCCAAAGCATTCCTAACTGGGCAGTTTGGTGTTGGCTGGTATGCTGGCTCTGTCATTCCAATTAGAGTATCCCCAAGAAATGGGGAAATGCTTGGACCGTGGTCAGAAGAAATTAAAAACAAAAACAAAAAAGCAAAAACCTGGAGGAGCAGAACATTCATTTGGGAATATTTTAAGGAGCAAGCATACGTTTTACCAGCCATATCAGAGGAAGAGAATAGAAGAAAACGTAGCATATGGCTACTCTTACCCTCTCTCTTCTCCCCCATCTCTGATCTCAGCAACTCATCCAAACTCAAGGATCAGGACTTCTATCTGTGTGGAAAGTTATTTATTTATACGACAGGAGCTTGTACAATTTCAAACCATGCTCCAGTTGCTTTGACCTTATTAGAAGTCAGCAAGATAACTGTAGTGAAATCTGAAGGATAAAAAGATTCACTCTAACAAAACAAAAGTGTGTGTTTGGCGAAGGGCGAGGTAGTAAGTAATTATTAATACTAAGGAGAATGTTCTATTATTTGCATTGACATTTTACAGCTGTGTTCCTACAGAATATCCCAGTACAGTGGCTGTGTGTAGTCTAATCAGAGTATGTTAGTGTATATTTTTGGTGCATTGTTTAAAAGTAAAAAGCCTCATTGTGGTGTTCTTGTAATCAGACTTCAAATCTAACACCCTGCTGAGATAAATGGAGAAAAGTTCCTCTCTCTATGCTAGTTTTTCTGGCTGAATACCTTTAAAAAGCAGTGCATCATCCCGTTTTACAGCAAGACGTTTTCATTAGAAATTGAGTAAATCTTCAAGGTGTGCATTTCCCATCCTGGTATATTAACACTGTCCCGAAGTGAAATTCTAGTATTGAAAAAGATTCTACCTCAGATGCTATTTTTCCTTTTAAATTAAAATCGCAGGAATATTTGTGTTTATTGTAAAAGTTTGCACAACAAGAGTGTTCATGTTCGCTGTCCTGAAAACTCTTATTTTCCCATCTTTGAGCATTAAGTTCAATTACTCTCTCAGGTAGCAGAAACAATGACATGTGACTTGTGGCCAGTCACTCTCCTGAAACAATGATTAATGATTAGACAATAGAGAATGTGATCAGTGAGAAATTCTTACAGCAAAACATGCTTGCATAAATGTTTCTCTATGTTGTACAATCAAACAGATCAATAACAATCTCAATCCATTAGTAAAGAATTCAACAATAGAAAAAGGGTTAAAAGGTTACATATGGTTTCCCCAACTTAAGCAAACATTTTATCTGCCCTGTACCTCTGTCCATTTTACATTTATGTTATACGTACTAACAGCAGTTTCCGAAGAAATAAATTAACAGAAAAAAATCTCATGACTACTTATTTCCCTGCAGTCCAATCACATGGTAAATGTAGCATTTGGACCTTGGGTTGCTATGCATGCAGCATTCTGTTAGCCAATATTCAATTAACTAGAATAATGAGATATGCAGCTTGATGGGGCTAGATTAGGAATACATGATTCTTAAATGGATTATATTGTTAAGGAATGCTATTGGTTCTAGTGTACATGATGTTTTATAATTTAATCGGGCAATGTGTGGTACAAATTAAGGGTGCAATACTTAGAAACGCTTAGCATCTAACTTTACTCTCACAAGTAAAGCTATTCACATGCACAATATTAGCAGGATGCTATCCTAAATGTGCAATTAAGTGGAGGGCAATTAGGGTTGCTGAAACTGATTAAAACAGAAGAGTGAGCACTAGAAATTTCACCACTTTTTTGTGCACTCAAACTTCCATTTTCCATCTTCCTCTTTTCCTAAATGCCACGAGCTTAGCTCTGTAGAACCAACTCTGGATAATATAATTTGTTTCCTTACACATAATTTGTCCACAAATTATTCGGTTCTGCTGTACTCTCTGTAGTGGAAGAGAAGGAAATGAAATTAATGTCTGTGGCTATGTCTACACTACCACTTAACTCAGTATAACTTAGAGCTCTCTTATCACCATCATCACCATCATCATCATCATCATCAATAACCATGGGCTCAGTGCCCGTTGGTGTCTCATGCCTCTCTCACTATTTCCTTCCATCTTTTCCTATCCAGTGCAGAGTGGCTTAGTTTGCCAAATACCAGGGTCTTGATTTTTCATTTATCGTTCATTATGCAAATATGCCCAAATATTTGTAGCTTCTGTTTTATAATCTCCTGAAACAGGTTCTCTCTTGGATGTATCTTTCTATATAATTCCTCATTGGTGACCTTCTGCATCCATCCTATTCTCAGAATCTTTCTATAACTACTCCTTTTGAACGCCAATATTCTTCTTTTCGAATCTTTCGTTATCACCCATGTCTCACATTGGTACAATATGCTGCTGAATACACACATTTTCAAGACACTCAGTTTCATTCTTAAGCTAGTTGCTTTGCTTTTCCAGATCTTATCCATCGCTTTCAAACTCGCTCTTTCGCTATTCTAGTCACTGTTTCCTTCTTACCATCTAGATCATGCATTATGTTGCTTCCCAGATTTGTGAACTTCTCTACATTTTCTAGTTCAATACCATCTGCACTGATCTTCCTTCCTATTTCCTTATCTCCAAATACCATTGTTTTGTTTTGTCTATGTTCATAATTAGTCTGTACCGCTTTGTTTCTTCGTTTAACACCTGCACTGTTTTCGCTAGATTCTCCTCATCTTCTTCAATGATAACTATATCATCCGCGAACCTCAAGTTGTTAATTCATTTCCCCTGTACAGATACCCCTTCTACCTCTTCCTTGATCTTGTCCATTGCTCTCTCCAGATGTGTGATGAAGATACTTGGCGATATTGGAACTCCTTGTCTCTTACCTCTACTTGTTTTAAACCTACTTCCCAACTCCCCGCATGTTCTCACCGCTGCCTCCACTTTGTCATTGATATCCTTCAACAGGTCTCTGGGTGAGAATAAACCACCCTTGCGAGCAACATATGTTACAGGGACATAAGCACCAGTGTGGACAATTGGATGAGACATAAAATGGTGGTCTCTGCTTCAACACAAGGCTATGTCACCTGGAGAACTTCTCCATTGCCATAGCTACCACCTCTCTTTGGGGATGGGTTAGTAAGTCAGCTGGAGAGCTCTCTCATATTGTCTCAGAGTGGCTACACTACAGAGCTTACAATGCCACAGCTGCAGCAATGCAGCTGCAAGCTCTCTACTGTAGTCTTATCCTACAACTGCAGACATATCAGTGGTACCAAATTCTGCCATACTGTCCATTCTAAACAGAGTTTATCTGGAGTAATTCTCCTTTGGGAAACTCCATAGTAACTCTCCTTCTCTTCCTTCCCCTGCTCAGATTTTTCTTCTCCCCACCTACCTGCACCTTCACTCTGCATAACTCAGCTTCCTTGCCCACCACTCCCATTTCTCCACAGTCCAGTGTGCCATGGCTTTTGAGTGCCAGGCACTGGGTCAGCTGCAGAACCTATGACTTGATTCAATGTGTAACTGCCGACAGGCGGAACCAAATGTGGGACCTCTGGGAGTTCGAGCTAAAGGCCAGCTGGCTCTCAGCTGAGGCCGTGTGAAGGACACTTTTTCTTTCTCTCTGTGACTGGTCTAAAAGTGCCACTTCACGGGACAGTGAACCACACCCAGTAGATGTGTGGGTTACACATGCCTCGTCAAAACCATATGTCATGGAGTCATGCCATAGCCCAGGTGTTCTCAACTTTCTTCTTTCAAGATCCCCTCCTCACCCCAGCTACAAACATTCCACAGTGCACCTTTGCCACAGTGGCTGTTTCTCTGCATATAAAAGCCAGGACTGACAACAGGGGATAGCAAGCAGGGAAATTGCCAGCTGAGGTACATTGGGCACACAGCAAGGGGGCTGGCAGAGCTTCCAGGCCCCTGGGCAAGCTGCAGGGGTGAGATGTGCAGCTCTGTGATCCCAGAAGAGGTGGAACCTCTGGTGAAAAAGGGCAGGGCCAGGACAGTTATCCCGCTGTGATGTCCAGACCTTGCTGCGCCATGCCCCGCCCCATCCAGCCTTTTGCACTGCCCATGGCTTCAGCAGTGATTTAGAGGGCTCAGAGTTCTGGCTGATGGTGATGATGATGATGATGCAGTAGTAATGGTAGCAACAGCAACTGGGAGCCATCAGCCCTCTTGAATCACCAGTCCCTGAAGCAATACCTCACTTTGTCCCTTCTCTCCCCTCCATCAATGGGCCTGACGTTCAGTAGAAGGAAGGCCTTGGCCCCAGTGAACCTATGCTAGCCTTGCCTGCCGTGAAACCTCCTTGCTTCCCCGCACCCACACATATTCCCAGAGGGACTCCTATATCTAGTTGAGAACTGCTGCCTTATTCATCACATTGCAGGCCCCTCTGTTCCACGCATTTGCTGCTAATACCATTTGGACCTCTAACAAAACATAAAGGTAGTTGTCCCAAGCCACAGATCATGCCCACATCCACCTCTAGGTACATGTCGTTTGGAAGTTGCACTGCCTTCCTGCCCTTGTCCTCTTGGAATTCTATCAGCAACTTAAATTCCCCAGCAACTCCCCGGGCATTATCCATGGGTACAAGTCTTCTACTTCTACTACTTCTGTTTGAAGACAGGTTGTGAGGTTGACTCTAGAGAGCTAAAAAGATTGTGATGCTCTGTGACCATGTCACACTCTTCCTCTGTCCTTTTCTTCCAAAGAATTCTGGAAGCAAAATCTATTTATTCTTGTCTGAATATTGGTGACATCATAACACAATTTTCAGATGCTCTTTTGATCCATCCAAGACCACCCATCCATCTCCTCACTTGTCACTCCCTACTACAATGAATCACTGCCATTTCTTCCACAATAACTTTCTCAAAGTTATAGCCATCTTTACACCTGATGTCGCCAAAGATCGTAAGTTTGTGCTTGCTGCTTTCCAAAGTCTGGGTCTGGTTCTCTTAATAATAGAAACTGGTATCAAATTTCAGTGTCAAGCCTTAGGAGCTACCGGAAGCTCCTTGAAAATGAGTAGATGACCATCCTTTACAATAAGATATCAGTCCATGATTGAGTATGGCCATAGGGGATTCAGTTATGCTTAGGTGTTATCTTTTGGATGAGACATACATTCTGATCCCACATCACTTTTTGTGAGATCTAATGTTAACTTCAGTGTCCTGGCAAACTCATGAAATTGCACACTGCCTGTGCCGACACCTTTCCACTTGGCATTTTAACTTCTCTTTCTAAGACAGATCTGCCTTCAGCATTAAAATAGAGTCTCACCCCAGAGGTAGTTATATTTCAGTAACATGTATCCTTCACTTCAAATGATAATTAGTGCCTATCATCTGTTGATTTCAAACCAATTTAATACCACAAGTACAATGTAGTTCATTATTGTCAGCTTAATAGTAAAATGTTTTGTTTTTGTTTTTTTACTGAAGAAAAAAAGCTGATTAAACAAATAAAACAACAAAAAACAAAGAACTCACCATGTCTGTGTTGCTTATGTAACCTTGAGCTGTAGAAAGACTAAGAAATAAAGAATATTTTGCACAGGCTACAGCAAACCTATTTCAGTGGATCAAAGGTTTAATTTTTAGAGGTTTGCTTTACCCTCAGAGATTAAGCTGATTTTTCTTATTTTTAAAATTTAATCATACCAGGCTTTCAAAGCTGGCTAAATAAATGAAACCTCATTACAACCAAGTGCATGCAGGGTCAGTAGGCTCCTGTCTGCTTAAAAATTAGTGAGAGGAAAATGAGACGGTTAATAGAATATCCACCACTTTGATGAAACTGTTGATTGAAATTCATCCTCACATATAACCTATTTGTAATTTCTCTCAAGCCATGTATACTAATGGGATCTTGCTACTTCCTTATCAATGTGAAATGGTAACACAGAATGTTTCAAATTCAAAGTCATTTTGCAAGTATGCTTTATAAGACAAACCTGAGCAGTTGTACGTAAATCAAAAATAACTGCTTTTCTTTTATAGGCTGAATATTTTAATATTAATCTTTGATCTTAAAAACAGGAGCATTTTGTTTACCTATGGGCAATATTAATGTGATCAGTTTATTAGGAATAACCCAGTCTGCGTTGAATATTCAGGGCTATGCTGGAGATTAATTTTTTTTTCTATGAGTGCTAGGGTTAGGTTGCAGCTAAAATTCCAAGTCACGTTAATTGAGCTCACCTATAAATCCAAATTATGCCCTGATATCACAACTCATGCAATCTCGTGGACTGTAAAGGGTGTGTGTAATTTGTAAGAGAAGACTAGTTTTCTTTTAATGCTAATTATTGTACATACATTTCTTCTTTCAAAGATATCAGTGCTATAACATGTTTAAAACAAATAAGGGGAAATTCTTCTTCATACAGAGTACAGTCAAAATGTGGAACTTCCGGCCAGAGGAGGCTGTGAAGGCTAGGACTACAATAAATTCATAGAGGTTAGGCCCATTAATGGCTATGCCAGGATGTGTAAGGAATGGTGTCCCTAGCCTTTGTTTGTCAGAGTTTGGAAATGGATGGCAGGAGAGAGGTTGTTACCTATTTGGTTCACTCCCTCAGGGGCACCTGGTATTGGCCACTGTCAGCAGACAGAATAATGGGCTAGATGGACCTTTGGTGTGATGCACTATGGCCATTCTTAGGTTCTATATAAAGTAGTTACAAGTGTCATTACTCCCTGTTTTACAAATATGAAACTGAAGCAAAGAAAGATTACAGAAGTTGTCCATTATCACTAACCAAATGAATGAGTAAGTTCTGATGGTTGGTTCTAATCACTAGAACATAGTTTATTTTGCTTAAGCCTATGTCTATAGTGCCATGGAAGATTGACCCTGACCATGCAGGGTTGATCTTCCGGGGTTTTCTTTCATGCAAGCGTGAAGCAGCACTTTCCAGGGTCAAAGTCAACCCTGGAACTTCTTGCGGGCGGCAAGGATTAAGGAAGATCAATGGGAGAAATGCTTCCATTGACCTTCTTCCATGTAGACAGCCATTGAAGTTGACCACTGACACAACTGGGATTGCTAAAATCACATATCAGTGGTCAACTGCTATGTCTAGTGTAGACATAGCTTTAAACTATGGGGGATAGCAATGATTCAGTTTTGCTTCAGGAAGTCCAAGTCTGAATCATTTTCAATACAGACCATGTTTTAACTCAAACACCACTGTTCAGGTACTGATAAATGTTTCCAGTTTTGGTCCAACTCTGAATAGAGCTCTTGGCTTTTTAACTTCTTCCAGGAAAACATGGCTTTTGGTAGTTTGAAGTGAAAGCTAACTGATTCTAAAGAGTGTCTCCTCTTTCATTATATACTGTCATTTGAAAACAAAAAAAGCAGTCAAGTAGCACTTTCAAGACTAACAAAATAATTTATTAGTTGATGAGCTTTCATGGGACAGACCCACGAAAGCTCATCACTTAATAAATTATTTTGTTAGTCTTGAAAGTGCTACTTGACTGCTTTTTTGTTTTGATAGAATACAGACTAACATGGCTAGCTCTCTGTCACTATACTGTCATTTGATGCACCTGGCTTTGCTATTTTTGATTGTAATCTAAGCACTGCAAAAATAAACCAAATGAGAAGTCTTTTATAGGTGACAGGATCCAAATGAATGGGGAACTCTCTTTGAATTAGCCTAAGGAAGTATTAAATGGGGCTCATGTTGATATCAATACCAAAGATTACCAGTTACAGAGAAATAAATATCAAAGATTGGTTCCCAAGTCTCAAACATTGGGAAACATTCTCACAGAAACCATGTTAGAAATGGTGATTAGGTTCCCAGACAAGCCCACAAAAGCCTATTTAACTCATAATATAGCTGAGATACTGTATATTTGCAAAGAAAAATAGTAGAAATAGTTTCTATTTAATCTTGAATGATGGCATGTGAGGAAAGGCAGGTTTAATTACAGGAGAATGGGAGGTAGATAAGATTCCGAAAGGGACTTTTGGGCATTCTGTCCCATCACCCCACAGTCCCTGCACTGGCTCCTGCCACCAGCCCCAGCCCCTGGCCACCCTCCCTCCCCACAGGCCACTCCCAGCCTCCACACACAAAGGAGTGGCAAGTGGTGCAAGCATGGGCCCGGAGTACTCTGGAGCAGCTGGAGGGGCAGGTGCTTGATTTTACAATTTTCAGGTTTTATAATTTTCATCTGACGAAGCGGGTCTTTGCCCATGAAAGCTCATGCTCCAAAATATCTGTTAGTCTACAAGGTGCCACAGGACTTCTTGCTGTTTTTTCTGTAAATGGTAACCCAGGGCCAACGGAAGAAGGAGCTATTGCTCTCACCCACAGCCGCGCTCACGGTGCTACTCCCTCCTGTCTGGGTCTGCTAGGGTGATGATGTCTCGAATGGCCATCAGCACACCCCGTCTCTCGGACTCTTTTCCAGATGCCACATTCTTGCCAGCTTGCTTTCTGAAGGAGGAGCCCATGGCAGTCTTGAATCAGGGAGCAAGATTTGGCATCACCCAGAAGTGCTTCTTTTCCCCAAAACCTTTAAAGATGGAGAGTCTGCAGAAGAGTAGACAGCAAACCCCCTCCCCCCGGGATTTCCCAGTGATATCTCCCTGTTTCTGGAAATGGCTCATGCCTCTGGTGAAGCGGGTCTTTCCCCACAAAAGCTTAAGCTCCAATGTATCTGTTACTCTATAAGGTGCCACAGGACTTCTTGTTGTTTTGGAAGATACAGACTAACTCATCTACCCCTCTGATACATATTTCAGTTGTTGCTCCTGCTGGCGCCATAAGGGAATTACTTGTCTGCTCCCCACATCATCTTTGCTTATCCATGGAGGCCACAAAGGTGATAGATCTACACTGCAAGTAAAGACACGTGGCTGGATCGTGGCAGCTGAGGAGGGGTCAGGCTATGGGTCTGTTTCACTGGAGTGCAGACATTGGGGCAGTGAGAGGAGAGAGTCCTAGAACCCAAGCGACAGTTCCAGCTCCAGCTTGCACATCTATACCTCAGTTAAACAGCTCTGTAGCCCAAGGTGTGCAGTGTAGACATACCTAAAGTGTGCAGTTAGGTGTTCATTACCTTCTTTGCGAGCAGGCCCAATAGGAGGGTGACAGACTCTGTATGTGATTGCTTGGTTCCACGGACATTGACTGCAACCACTGCTGCTTTCTGCTCAGAGTGGTGTTTCAGCATATACAAGATGGAGTCCCAAGAGGGATCTCCTGCTGGTGTGGCTATTTGAGTGACTTCTGCACCTCTCTATGGTTGCTACGCACTGCACAAGACTGTCTGTAATGACCATAGAGCTTCCTGGCCATTGACAACAGTACCTATACCTCAGCATCCCCTTGCAGAAATTCCGTCAGTCAGATGGTGGTGGTGAGCAGGGCAAGGGAAGTGCAGGAAGCTACCAGCATGTTCTCCCTTTTCACAAAGCCTGCAGAGAGAGGGAAGGGCTTTTGCCACACCTCTGTGACATGTGGTTTTTCCAGGATGTTCCTGGCGCTGTGCTGTTATCCAAGGCCAGATGTAGATGGTGTGACAGGCTGGTACCAGAGGCTGCTCATGTTCCCAGTGCTGCTGCTCATCCAGAGGGCCATAACAGACACATACTGTTGTGTGATTCCAGTCCACAAGCCAGTGGTCTGGTGCAGCCTCCAACCTCCAGAGTTACCCAGGCCAAATGAATGCCTCTTCACAGCCAAGCACCACACAGATCTGGCACTGCCCGTTATACTAAATGGGAGCAGCAAGGGATCTAGCAACTGGGGCACCTACACCCACAAAGCCCTCACTGGCCACCACTCCCACAATCTTCCAGTCTGCTAAAAACCTGCCCAAGGCTTTCACTTCTCCTGCCCTAATCAATCACAATGACTGTCTCACAGTCTCCTTCCCATAGGATACAGACACAATTTCAGCAGTGGCTAAGCTAGGACTGCTTTTCACTCTCTCCTAATGACTGCAGGGTCCTTCACACTTGGCATCACAGCCAACCAAGGCTGCCAAGTCTTTGTTTTCGTCCCCCTAGTCTGCTTGACACACACGTGCCTTTATGTGGAGAAAATTTGATCTTTCCTTCAGCTTCTAGTCCTTGACCCCACACCTCCCTTTGCTTCAAGGTGTTTCTTCGACAACACTCTGGCAATCAGAGAGCTGTCTTCTGCCTCTGGCTTCTTCTGCCATTGCTGCTCTGGCCCACACTTACAGCCTGCGGCCACAGTTATTCCCATTGTCCTGCCTGCTAGCTCTCCTTGGTCGTTTCCAAGGTAGTGCAGCCTCTCATGCTGACAGATGCTGTCATTTTCTTTGGTTGCCCATAACAGATTTGTTGCAATCACAAGTCTATTTTGGTAGCAATTTTTCAAAAACTCCTTCACTGCCTCTCTCTGCAGTTACCACAGCAGATGTAAAAACATGCAAGCTTGAACAATGGAAATGTACCTCCACTAGTAATGTTTAGCATCCCCTTCATCACTGAAACAGGTGCCTTTACTCCCATTTGTAATCCACTTTAACGTGGATAAAGCTACATTTGGTAGCTATCGGTTAAGCCTTCACTGCATCTGACCATGCACCTTGATTCTGCCTTGTTGTGACAACTGTGTAATTCCAATATTAGGCTTTACAGGAAAGAGGGTACTGAATGTACTTTGTACATGAGAGCCCATTAAGCCCGTTTTCACTTGTGTTTAAACTTGGGTTCCTCTCCAGAGATTGAAAAGCAAGTGATCAGAATCGCTGTAAGTAGTAACAGTTACTGACGGTGCTGGAATAAAGGAGAAAGAAACTATCAGGAGAGAAAAGGAAATCTTGCAAACCAGAGGAAGGAAACAGCACTTATTTTATATGAAAGAAAAAGGTACTACAGAGAGTTTGAAAGTATATGGCTGAATAAAAATATAAGGGGAGAAATAACAGCAGCACAGATAAAAGAAAAGTCCAAGTGATCATGGGTAGAAATGAAAGCAGAAATGATGAGACTTTTCTGAAGTATTAGATTGTTATTTATTCCTGTTCTCACAGTTCAGGGCAACCACAATTCTATTTCCCCTCTGTGGGCCAGCAAATGCACCCACAGTAGGCTTCCTACACCTTGGCATCACTTCTCTTGGGTGGAGACCTGTGTTCATTTTTGTCAGGCTGCACAGTTCCCTTGATTTCATACCAGCAGACATCCTAAAAAAATTACCATCAGTGCTTTGCTTTCTCTCCCGAAGCTATGAACAGCATAATTGACAGCACTTATTCGTTCCCAGACAGCCCTTCATAAACAAGAAAACTTATTCTTCATGGAAGAAAACATTAGAAACAACAAAAGTTCCAAGATACATGCTGAAAGTTTGCTAGAGATTATCCATCAGTCTTACAGACCCTCAATAGTCCAGAGGCCTTCCAGCCCCTCTGAAGAATGACTGCCCCCTTCTCTACTCCTCCGCCCCGACCCTGGGATGGAAGGCCCTGTCTGTTTGCTGGATCAGAAGGAAGGGCCTGTAAGCTACATCTACACTGGGATGCTACATCGAAATAGCTTATTTCGATGCAGCGAAATCGAAATAAGCTACTTCGATGAATAGCGTCTACACATCCTCCAGGGCTGGTGCTGTTGACGTTCAACGTCGACGTTGCACAGCACTACATCGAAGTAGGTGCTGCAGGGGAGCGTCTACACACCAAAGCAGCCCATATCGAAATAAGGGTGCCAGGAACAGCTGCAGACAGGGTCACAGGGCGGACTAGCACTTCCGGGGCAACAGCTAGCCGCTCCCTTAAAGGGCCCCTCCCAGACACACTTAGCCTGCACAGCACGTGGTCTGCAGAGCCACAGGCACGCACACCCCGTGTAAGCAGCACGGACCCCCAGCAGCAGCAGCAGCAGCCAGAGGCCCACACACCCGCCCCTGGAGGAGCAGTGGTTGCCCTGCTCAGTGCCATGCAGGAGGCAGCTGACCATCTTTTATTTCAGGAAGATGAGCTGTACTCGGGGGATGAGGAAGCAGCCCCAGACCTTGCTGCCCTCCCAGACTCCCCCCCGCCCCCCCGCCACACACGCCGCCAGCTGTGGAAATACCGCACGAGCACAGACTGGTGGGAGTAGCTGGTGCTCGGCGAGTGGGACAATGACCACTGGCTCCGGAACTTCCCAACGAGCCGGCAGACATTCCTGGAGCTCTCCCAGTGGCTCACCCCTGCCTTACGGCACCAGGACACCCCCATGCGATGTGCCCTCACCATAGAGAAACAGGTCAGCATCGCTGTCTGGAAGCTGGCCACTCCAGAGAGCTACCGATCCGTAGAGCAGCAGTTTGGCATGGGCGAGGCCACCATTGGGGCTGTCCTCATGGAGGTAAGAGGACCCAGGGGGAAGGGGGAAAGCCCGGGGGGGAGCCCTGGAGGGGGTGTCTTGGCGGGGAGGGCCAGACACACCCCTCACCGGTGCTCTCTCATGTCCTTCCCCTGCAGGTCGTCTACGCAATCAATGCCCTGCTCCTCCACAGGCTTGTGCAGCTTGGGGACCCGGATGCTGCCATCGCGGGGTTTGCCAGCCTGGGCTTCCCAAATTGCTTTGGGGCTCTGAATGGGACCCGTATCCCCATCTGTGCCCCGGAGCACAGCGGAGGATGCTTCCTCAATAGGAAGGGATACCATTCCGTGGTCCTCCAGGCCTTGGTGGACAGCCGGGGCCGCCTCTTGAACATTTATGTGGGCTGGCCTGGCAGCACCCACAACGCCCGGATGTTCAGAAATTCGGGCCTGTGCCGCCAGCTGGAGGCGGGGACCTACATCCCCCAGCGGGAGATCCCTGTGGGGGACACCACCACGCCCCTCTGCATCGTCACAGACACGGCATACCCCCCTCCGGCCCTGGCTCATGCACCCTTACACGGGCCATGTCACAGCCAGCCAGGAGCGGTTCAACACACGCTTGAACCACGCACGCCAGGTGGTCGAGCGTACTTTCGGACACCTCAAAGGGCACTGGAGGTGTCTCCTCACCTGCCTGGATGCAGGCCTCACCAACATCCCCCAGGTTGTGGGCGCGTGCAGCGCACTCCACAACCTGGTGGAGAGCAAGGGAGAGGCCTTCTTCCAGGGCTGGGCTGTGGAGGCTGGTAGAGCCGACGTCCAGCCACCCGCTGCCCCCAGTCACCAGGTCAACCCTGAGGGGATCCGGGTCCGGGAGGCCCTGCGGGCCCATTTTGACCAGGCTGCGGGGTGAACGCTGGCAGGGCCAGCTGCAGGTGAGCCACCCACTGCACCCCCCCATTCTCCACAATACTCCCTGCCCCCACGCCCACACCACAGAGAACCCGAGAGCACACACACACCCCCCCACACCTCTGTACAATAAAAAAATGGAATTTTTTTAAGCCAAACCCTGCAACCCTTTGTATTATTAATAATATGAAAACAGAAGAATAAGGGGGAATTATGTACATGGGGGGCCAGTTACAAAACAGGGGTAGAACAAAAACTATTTACACCAACATGAGGGAATGAGTCCAAAGGAGGGGACCTTGGGGGGCAACGTCCTCGGCCATGCACCCCTATTGTCCTGTGCCTGGTGTTGGGGGCATGACCCACGTCTCGGCCAGAGGCCTGGTCGAGGCTGCGTGGGGGCCGGGAGAACCGGCAGATAGGGCCGGGCGGTGTCTGGAGGCCCATGGTCCCCCTCAGTGGCAGGCCCCAGGATGGCCGATGGTGGAGGGACGGCAGGCGGAGTGGCGGGCGGAGTGGCGGAGGGGGCCAAGTGCTGCACAAGGGCATCGAAGGTGCACATGACGGCCCCCCAAGCCTCCTGGCAGCAGGCCAGCGCTCGCTCCTGGAGGTGGAGCCGCCGCTCCTCAACCTGCAGGCGCCGCTCGGATACCTCCAGCTGATGCCGGAGGGTAGCGAGCAGCTGGGGGTCCGTGGACGCCCGCAGATGACTCCACCGCTGTCAGGCTCGTCCTGGGGCTGATCCATGCTCCGCCGAGGCGCTGGCCTGGTGGGATGGCCCCAGGGGGCTCTCCGGGACCACAGACGCTGCACTGGTGCTCTCCAGGCCCTCCAATGGTGCAGCTGCAGAACAGAGGGGGGAAAAAGAGTGGAGGCAGCCGTTAGTCTGGGCCCTGACCCGTGGCCCTTGTCCCCCCACCCCTCTGCTGCTGGTTCCCCTTCCCTGTCCCCTAGAGATGCTGATGATGATGATGTGGGTGTCCAACCTCCCCGGGGGACCCTAGGTTCCACTCCCCCCATCCCCAGGGATGGGGCATGGCGCTGTCCTGCTGGGGGGCAGGGGCTGATGGACTCTTTGGAGGGACATGCCACTGCTGTCCTCAGGGCCATAATCATCTGGGTGTGTGGAGGGCCCTGGTCATGTCTCTTGTCCCCGCCCCTTAACCCCGGGGGTGTGCACTGGTGGGTACATACCTGACGCTCCGCTCACATGGTGGGGGACACCCATCGGGCGGACGCCCTGCCGGAGCTGCGGAAGGGGAGGGTGATCTGCAGCCCCTGTCGCTGGAGGCCCCCTCCTCCTCCTCCGCCTCCTCCTCCGGTGTCCCAGGGGTGGGCTCCTGGGGGGGGCCCTGGGGTGCAGGGCTGGCCTCCGGGGCAGCTTCCGTCTCCGGGGCCTGCTGGGGCTCGTCGGCCGATGTGTCAAGGGTGGCCGGGGGGGAGGAGGTGTACCGGGGGCCCAGGATTTCCCTGAGCTCCCTGTAAAAGGGGCAAGTGGCGGGGGCAGCCCCAGATTGGCTGGCCGTGTCCCAGGCCCAGGCGTAACCCTGCCGCAGCTCCTTCACCTTACTCCTGACATGGTCAGGAGTGCGGGCTGGGTGACCCCGGGCAGCCAGGCCCTCGGCCAGCAGAGCGAACGCATCCGCGTTCCGCCTCTTGCTCCCCATTACCTGGAGCACCTCCTCCTCGCCCCAGAGACCCAGCAGGTCTCGGATCTCGGCCTCCATCCAGGAGGGGACCCACTGCCGCTTCCCCCTCTGGCTGGCAGGCTGGGAGCCCTGGGTCCCCTTGAGGGGGTGCCCTGTGTGTGCTTGGGGGGCTGGCTGGCTGCCATGGGGTGCAGGATGGTGGGTTGGGGCTGCGGAGGGACGTGCAGGCTGGGCACGTAGCTGTGCTGCTACCTGCAGGAGCTCTCAGCTTCCTGCACAGGAAATAAGGGGGCGGGGAGCTTTAAGGGGCTGCTGCACGCGGCTACCATAGAGCTCAGGGGCTGGAGAGAGCGTCTCTCAACCCCTCAGCTGATGGCCACCATGGAGGACCCCGCTATTTCGATGTTGCAGGACGCGGATCGTCTACAAGTACCCTACTTTGACGTTCAACGTCAAAGTAGGGCGCTATTCCCATCTCCTGATGAGGATAGCAACTTCGACATCTCGCCGCCTTCCGTCAATTTCAACTTCGAAATAGCGCTCGCCGCGTCTAGACTCGGCGGGCGCTATTTCGAAGTTGGCACGGCTACTTCGAAATAGCCGTCTAGTGTAGACGCGGCTGTAGTTGGTTTAAACCCTGACTATTTAACCAAAAGAACTTTCTACAGCTGTTGGCCTCTGGACAATCCACTTTGAACTAGTGTATGCTAGCTACTCCAGGGGATAGCACCTCCCTTTTTGTATTTCACAATGAGTGAATTTGCCTAGACATCCTACAATGTTCGTGGTTCCTGGAAAAGCTGCGGTTCCCCTCCAGCATGGACTTATCTACACTTCCTGGCCCACAGTGATAAATAAATTTACAACAGTAAGTTCTCCCAAAGATATTTTAGGGAACTGCCAATCTGCCACATTTTTCCTATAATCTAATGGGCTCACCCGTCTATTTCTAGCACGGAGAGCTTTAAAACAATCACGTCTGCATTCCTCTGCTCCTTCTCTTTTCACTTTTTAAAAATAAATCCATTTCTCAAAAGCACAAAGTACAACCAGAGGGTAGGTTGGTTGGTTTGTTTGTTAGTTTGTTGCTCATAATACAGTTTCTCTGGAAAAGGGCTGTTTGCAATGGGCTTCTTATCCCCCACTCACGAGTGGTGAAAGGCTTTATGTGGACCTAATTTCTTTTAGTTATACTCTCCATACACTTTATATCAAAATACTAGAGTTGCACACCTGCAGACAGGCACTCACTTCCCGCCAGAAAGTCTTCCAAAATCCAATGGCCCTGTTTTGCTCCAACAACAGAAGGACCATCATGTTACTCAGCTATTCCCTGATTTCCCTTGCCTGGCCAATGTTTCAGTTTCCACCACCTCCAGACAAAATTCCTTCCTTGGGCGCAGACTTTCATGCACTGGGTCAGTCTTCCAAACCTCCTTGACACACAGACTTTCCAGGAATCACCTACCACACTATTTCCTTGTATTTAAAGGACATTTTCATCAATTCATAGAATTGGAAAGAACCTGGACAGGTCATCAAGTCAAATCCCCTGCACTCCTGACAGGATCAAGCACCATATAGATCATCCCTGACAGGGGTCTGTCTAGCCTACTCTCAAGAATCACCAATGATGGAGATTCTGTAACCTCCCTAGGCTATTTACTCCATCTTATCCACCCTGATAATTTGGATTTTTTTCCTAATATCCTCCCTAAACTTCTTCCCTTGCTGCAATTGAAACCCCTTCCTTTTTATCTTGCCATCAGATGCTAAAGAGAATAATTTTTCTTCCTTTTCTTTATAACAATATTTTAGATACTTGAAAGCTGTTCTTGTCTCCTCTCAGTCTTCTCTTCTCCATACTAAACAAATTATTTCACTCTTCCCTCATTGGTCACATTTTCCCACATCTTAAAAACCACTAAATATGGTTTTGGCCAAACACTCCAGTAGCTGAAGCAGCTCATACAGCTGGCTGCAAAAGGTGGGGTGAGATAGCTCAGTGGTTAGTGCATTGGCCTTGTAAATTAAGGGTTGTGAGTTCAGCCATTAATAGGGCCTTTTTATGACTAGATTTAAAAAAAAAATCTCAGGGATGGTGATACACTGTTCTGTGAGCGCAGGCAACTAGACGCAAAAACCTCTCAAGGTCTCTTCCAGCTCTGTGAGATATGTATATCTCCAAGTTTCACACCTTTCAGTGGTTGAGGGGGGAAAACTCAGTGGTTAGAGCACTGGCTCTGTAAACCCAGGGTTTTGAAGGGGCCTTTCAAGGTTCTGGGGCAGGTTTTAAAAAGAAGAAGAAAACTATCAGGGATGGTGATAGGTCCTGCTGAGAGGGCAGGGGATTGGACTCAGTGACCTCTGGAGGTCCCTTCCAGTTCTATGAGATATGATATGTAGATAACACAGACCTTGAAAGATGCTGAACCTGCTCCCATCATACTCCCCAGAATATAGATAGTTACACACTAGCCGCGTCTACACATGCTGGCTACTTCGAAGTAGCTGCGCCAACTTCGAAATGGCGCCCGTCACTGCTACACGTGGCGGGCGCTATTTCGAAGTTGACATCGACGTAAGGCAGAGAGATGTCGAAGTCGCTATCCCCATCAGGAGATGGGAATAGCGCCCTACTTCGACGTTCAACGTCGAAGTAGGGAACGTGTACCCATTGCACGTCCCGCAACATCGAAATAGCGGGGTCCTCCATGGCGGCCATCAGCTGAGGGGTTGAGAGACGCTCTCTCCAGCCCCTGAGCTCGATGGTCGCCGCATGCAGCGGCCCCTTAAAGGTCCCCACCCCCTGCCTTCCTGTGCAGGAAGCTGAGAGAGCGTGCAGGCGGCAGCCCAGCCACGCGGCCAGCCTGCACACCCCTCTGCAGCCACACACCCCCCCCACCGCTGCAATGGCCACCCCCCAGCCCCCCAAGTGCCCCCAGGGCACCCCCCCAAGGGGATCTAGGGCTCCCAGCCCGGCAGCCAGGCTGGGAAGTGGCAGCGGGGCCCCTCCTGGACAGAGGCCGAGATCCGGGACCTGCTGGGTCTCTGGGGCGAGGAGGAGGTGCTCCAGGTAATGGGGAGCAAGAGGCGGAACGTGGATGCGTTTGCTCGGCTGGCCAAGGGCCTGGCCGCCCGGGGTCACCCTGCCCGCACTCCTGACCATGTCAGCAGTAAGGTGAAGGAGCTGCGGCAGGGTTACGCCCAGGCCCGGGTTGCGGCCAGCCGATCTGGGGCTGCCTCCATCACTTGCCCCTTTTACAGGGAGCTCAGGGCCATCCTGGGCCCCCGGCACACCTCCCCCCCTCTGGCCACTCTTCATACCTCGGCCGACGAGCCCCAGCAGGCCCCGAAGGCGGAGTCCGCCCTGGAGGTAATCCCCGCACCCCAGGGGCCCCCCCAGGAGCCCACCCCTGGGGCACCGGAGGAGAAGGAGGAGGTGGAGTCCTCCTCCAGCGATGGGGGGCTCCGGATCCACATCCCGTACCGGAGCTCCAGCAGGGCTTCCGCCCACCGGGTGTCCCCCAACCGTGGGAGTGGACCATCAGGTATGTACCCCCCCGGTGCACACCCCCCGGGGTTGAGGGGCGGGGGTAACAGACATGCCCAGATGACCATGGCCCCAAGGACAGCAGTGGCATGTCCCTCACAGGAGTGCATCAGCCCCTGCCCCCCCAGCACGACAGTGCCATGCCCCATCCCTGGGGATGGGGGGAGCGGAACCTAGGGTCCCCTGGGGGGAGGGGGTGGGACACCCATCAGCAGCAGCGGCATCTCCCGGGAACGGGGATGGGGAACCAGTAGCAGAGAGGTGGGGGGACCAGGGCCACGGCTCGGGGCCCACACTAACGGCTGTCTCCACTCTTCTTCCCCCCGTGTTCCACAGCTGCACCATCGGAAGGACCGGAGAGAGCCGGCAAGGTGTCAGTGGTCCCGTAGAGCCCACCGGGGCCATCAGTCCAGGCCAGCCCCTTGGCGGAGCACTGACCGGCCCCGGGGGGGGACGACGGCGGAGCCAGCACCATTCATGGACAGCGACGGACCCCCAGCTGCTGGCGATCCTCCGTCGGCAGCTGGAGGTCTCTGAGAAGCGCCTGCGGGTGGGTGGAGGAGCGGCGCCTCCAACTACAGGAGCGGGGGTTGGCCTGGCGCCAGGAGGCATGGGGGGCCTTTATGCGCACGTTCAAACGTGTCGCGGACTACCTGGTCCCCCATGCCGCGCCGGCCGCCGCTCTGCCCGCCCTGCCTGCTCCACCCGCTGCTCCACCAGCCGTCGCACTGCCATCTGCCACCAAGGGCCCCCCTTACCTCCCGGTCCGACCGGCCCCCAGCCAGCCCTAGCCAGGGCTGAGGCCGAGGCGCAGGTCACAGCCGCCCACCCCCAGCGCTGGACATTAGCGGGTGTGGGGGGGCCAGGACGTGCCCCCCCTCCCCCTTTGTATATATCCCCCTCACATATCATCTTTTGTAAATAGTTTGTATTAGACCCCTGTTATGTTGTTATGCTGATACCTGCCCCCCCATGTAAATAGTTCTCCCCTTCCTTGTCTTCCCCTTTTTTTCTGTCATCTTATCTTATTTATAATACATACATATATATATATATAGATATGTATAAAATATTTATTTTGCCTGTAAATAGTTAGTTATGATAATAATAATAATAATAATAATAATAATAATAGTTCAACATATATTCTGGTTTGATGAACAAATGTCTGTTTTTATTTACAAGAAAAGTGGGAGCGGGTGTGCTCTTGGGTGCTCTGTGGTGTGGGCGTAGGGGCAGGGAGTGTTGTGGAGGATAGGGGGGTGCAGTGAGGGGGCCTGCCAGCGTTCACCCTGCGGCCTCGTCAAACTGGGTCCGCAGGGCCTCCCAGACCCGGTCCCTTCGGGGTCCACCTGGCGACTGGGGGCAGCGGGTGGCTGCACATCGGCCTTGCCAGCCTCCACAGCCCAGCCCTGAAAGAAGGCCTCCCCCTTGCTCTCGACAAGGTTGTGGAGGGCGCTGCATGCGCCCACAATCTGGGGGATGTTGGTGGGGCCCACATCAAGGCAGGTGAGGAGACACCTCCAGTGCCCTTTAAGGCGGCCAAATGTGCGCTCCACCACCTGGCGCGCGCGGTTCAGGCGCATGTTGAAGCGCTCCTGGCTGGCTGACAGGTGGCCCGTGTAAGGGTGCATAAGCCAGGGCCAGAGGGGGTATGCCACGTCTGCGATGACGCAGAGGGGCATGGTGGTGTCCCCCACAGGGATCTCCCGCTGGGGGATGTAGGTCCCCGCCTCCAGCTGGCGGCACAGGCCCGAATTCCGGAATACCCAGGCATCGTGGGTGCTGCCAGGCCAGCCAACATATATGTCCAGGAAGCGGCCCCGGCTGTCCACCAAGGCCTGGAGGACCACTGAGTGGTAGCCCTTCCTGTTTAAGTAGCGTCCTCCACTGTGCTCTGGGGCACAGATGGGGATGTGGGTCCCATCCAGAGCCCTGAAGCAATTGGGGAAGCCCAGGGTGGCAAACCCCACGATGGCAGCATCCGGGTCCCCAAGGCGCACGAGCCTATGGAGGAGCAGGGCATTGATGGCACGGACGACCTGCAGGGGAAGCACATGGGAGACCACCAATGAGGGGTGTGCAGGGTGTGTGTGGCCCTCCCCTGCCAGGGCTGCCTCCCCCTCTCCCCGTGGGTCCTCTTACCTCCATGAGGACAGCCCCAATGATGGCCTTGCCAATGCCAAACTGCTGGCCCACGGATCCGTAGCTGTCTGGAGTGGCCAGCTTCCAGACAGCGATGCTGACCCATTTCTCCACACTGAGGGCACGCCGCATGGCGGTGTCCCGGTGCCTCAGTGTGGGGGTGAGCCACTGGCATAGCTCCAGAAATGTCTGCCGGCTCATCCGAAAGTTCTGGAGCCAGCGGTTGTCGTCCCACTCTCCGAGCACCAGCTGCTCCCACCAGTCGGTGCTCGTGAGGTAGCTCCACAGCCGGCAGCGTGTGCGGCGGGGGTGGGGGTGGGGGGGCTGCAGGGTTTGGGGTTGCTTCCTTCTCCCCTGCGGGCAGCTCCTCCTCTGTGGCTAGGATGTGATCAGCTGCCTCCTGCATGGCATTGAGCAGGGCGAGCACTGCTCCTACAGGGGCGGATGGGTGGACCTCTGGCTGCTGCTGCTGCTGCTGCTGCTGCTGCTGCTGCTGCTGGGGGTCTATGACTGCGTCGCCCAAGGTGTGCGTGCCTATGGCTCTGCAGACCGCGCGCTGTGCAGACTGCGTGTGTCTGGGAGGGGCCCTTTAAGGGAGCGGCTAGCTGTTGCCCCGGAAGTGCTAGTCTGCCCTGTGACCCTGTCTGCAGCTGTTCCTGGCACCCTTATTTCGATGTGTGCTATTTTGGCACATAGACATTCCCCTGCAGCGCCTACTTCGATGTGGTGCTGCCCAACAACGACGTTGAACATCGATGGCACCAGCCCTGGAGGACGTGTAGACGTTATTCATCGAAATAAGCCGTTAGGATGTAGCGTTCACTTGTAGACGTAGCCACTATCACCAAGTACCTGGGCAGCTTCCCATCTTTACATCCACACTCTCACCATCTGTACTACAGCTCCTTGCCACAAGCCCTCCCCAGGGGAGGACACATTCCCATTCCGTGATAAGTTCTGACCCAAACCACTGTGAATTTTGACACTGCTATCCTGAACCATTGGCCTTAGGTGATCTGAATGAGCAGCATGAGGAAGATGCTTCAGGTTTGTCTATTGGGAAGGTGCCTCCTTTCACTCTGCACCACCCTTTCACTCTGCTTCATCCTATCTGCATTCCCCAAGGGAATGTTAGATAGTGGGTCATACATGAGCTCTGTCAATGACCTTTGTTGCCTCTGCTGAGATTCAAACAGCTTCTCCAAGCATTGAAATTAAAAATGAACAAACAAATATTTCAGGAACAACAAGAAGTCTTGTGGCACCTTATAGACTAACATATTTTGGAGCATAAGCTTTCGTGGGCAAAGACCCGCTTCATCAGATGCATGGGGGGTGGGTTTCAGAGGGGTATTTAAAGAGTGGGGTCCCAGTATGTGGGAAAGCCAGAGATGACAAGGTCTATTCAGCAAGGTGGAAATGGCCCAGTATCAACAGTACTTATCAAAAGAGGAAAAAACAAGTCAGATCAGACAGAGGGATGAGAGCCATTGTCAGAGTCTAATGGGGAGCTATCAACACCCACAGCAGTGTGATTTGGGGGGCCTAGAGTCACTAGGAAACTTAGTTGTCTTATTCCAACATTTTGGTATTTGACCTGAAACAATATTTCTCTGTCAATTTAATTTGCTGAAAATTGCCCGAAAGAACTGACCAAAAGTAAATTAAATTTTTAACTTTTTTGGACCTTTGTGTAAAATGGAAAAAAGTTATTCATGTAACTGTAGTTCAGATGCTGACATGAATGACACAGGTCAGATCCATCTCATCTATTGAACCTCCTCCAAGTTTAGGCTGATGTGTTTGTGAGGAACTGTAACAAATAAGGGATCGGACTGGACTGTCTGTGTAAAGCTAACACCCAAATAGAATTCACGATGGCCGGTTCTGCTTCTTTTTCCCAGTAATGTCACTGATTGCTAGACAGACAATGGTTCTTTTCCTAAAAACTCTTGGGCACAAACATTTATAGATGAATCCCCAGCAAATAGTCTCAGAGGGGTAGCCATGTTAGGCTGTAGCTTCAGAAAGAACAAGCAACCCTGTAGCACCTTAAAGATTAACAAATTTATTTTGTGGGTAAGACCCACTTCTTCAGATTTTGAGATTGGAGTCCAGTCCAGTTAGGACTGCTTGTTCTCCAGAAAATGGAAGTATTTTAGATTGCTTCATTATATTAGCCAACTTTTAACGTAGGTATTATAAGAATCTAAACAAGTTAAAAATAAAAATTTATGCCTGCAAAGACGCACCAATTTTTTGTTACAAATTCAAAAAGGCTTCCTTTCCAAGAATTCTTAATCCTTGTACTTGAGGTTTTTTTCAGATGGCCTTGTACTTTTTGGGTTTCTTAAATTACACTAGCTGGTTGTTCCTTTCAGCACTAGCACATTTCACTTGTCATCTAATTTTATATTTTTCAAGTACACATAGAGCCAATTTCCCTCATAAATAGCATTATCTTGATGCCTTTCTGACACTGCTTACTGCCAGTCAAACTGAAAACCAGCTTTATGGGCTTTTTGGTATTTAAGGGTCTAATAATGAGTGTGGAAAAACATGCATGAAATGACTTTGCTGTTCTGAGGTGGAGGGAAGGTACAGGCAGGAAAGAAGGCAGGTGTCGGAGGAGAGCTTAGTGATGTACAAATGTGCAGGCCAGTTGCCAATTTTCTAACTACCCCCGTATGAAAAAGCATGCAGAGGGAGAGGGAACCCTTCTTTCCCATTTCCTCTAATGTCCCAGGGTACCTACAGTAAATCTGTCAAAAATGAAGCTGACATTTCAGGAAGGAGCAATGAATTACTGTTGCATTTAATTCATGTCGTGTTAGTGAGAAAAGTGGTGGAATCTCCATCCCTAGAGGTTGTTAAGTCCTGGCGGGTCACAGTCCTGGCTGGGATGATTTAGTTGGGGTTGATCCTGCTTCAGGGAGCGGGCTGGACTCGATGCCTCCTGAGGTCCCTTCCAGCCCTGGGATTCTATGATTTTATGAATTTATTTTGGGTTGTAACTATCTCCCCTTACTCCCTGGTGCTCAAAACTGGATCACAAGTAACAGTGCAGTGGGGAAAGCAGCCTCTGCAAATCTGCTACTCCCCTAATGCTGCCTCCCCCCACAACAAAAATAGCGGGGGGAATAGGGACACTGAGGTAAGATTTTATATTGGGCCTGCCCTGGGGAAGCACAGCCATCTGCAGCCCCCCGTTACAGACTTCTGAAAAAGCCACAAATATGTCCTAAACACGTAATTACAAAAGGATAGCTTCTAGTAGCAGCCATGGAGCAGGATGAAGAGAGAATTCTTCTCCCACAAACCTCATTACACCTCATTCTCCATGAAACTCCCCCCATTCTCTATGAAACTCCTCAGTATACAGCTTTAAGCTATGTGATGGTAATAAGATGTGACCCATAAGTGTAGGTTGTTAGCCCTCTAAAGGGAGCAGAAGGATGGGAGAAAAACATGCTGAAGGAAAAAATATGCAAGGACCTCATAAGTATTAACCGTAACTGTCTACTCTTTTTCCTTCAGCCTGTCCTTTTGTAATAAATATATTTCCACAAGACTGCTATTCAATATAGCACCAAGAAAAGGAGTGTGATAGAAGAATAGTGTATTCTTCAGAGGAAAAAAAAGTGCACTGTGACTCTTCTTGTACATAGAACACTATACATGTACTTTTCAAATTGAACTTGGGTTAGCAAACAATGCAAGCCTCCTTCGGTTGTCCTATCTATGTCCCTTGCTTTGGACCTGGTGAGACCACCTGCGTGAGTCTGGTACTTCATTAACCATGATCCTGATTCTTTCTCTCTGAAGACTGAGAAAAAATGATATCAATAAGGATGTCATTTGTGGAAACATCTCAGTTTTGTCCTCAGAATTGGGCTGAAATCATCAGGCCATTTCTCATATGCTACTGTGCTAACTCTTAATGAGAGTGGCCCAAATTACCTGCTGCTGAAGTTCATCTAAGAGTATGTCTATACTTCCAAAAAGATCGATCCAGTCAGGGTCAATCTTCCGGAGTTCGATTTTCTGAGTCTGGTAAAGATGCACAAAATCAATCTCCCTGGTGTTGGTAGTTGACCCCTGTACAGTGCTCCATGCTGTCATGTGGCATAAGGGAAGTCGATGGGAAAGTACTAGAGGCTGGGTCTAAACTAGGGAAATTAATCGATTTCCAATAGGTCGATTCTAGTTGTAAAAATGTCATAGCTAGAATTGCATAACTGAAATTGACTTATTTCCCTGGTATACACCCAGCCTAAGTGACCAAGATTTATAACTGTCTGAACGGAAAGTTATTTAAAAGCAGCAGAAAGAGAAGAAAAGATATTTTCTTTCTTTTCCAACCTCTGAAAGAGAGGCATTTCAATTGACCATCAGTAGCCAGGGTCAGTACTTGTAAATTTCCCTTGGCAACAATCATGCTTTCTCTGAAAACGTAAGTGATGTTCTGGGGGTGGAAGAGTCATGTGTGCAACTTCAGGAGCTTCATAGAGCTCTGATATAATCAAGCACTGAAGCTCAGGGAGGAAGTAAGATTCACATTTAAATAAGTTGCAGTTTGAGAGTTGGGTGGATCATCTCTATCCTGTGGTGAAGGTTCTTGCATAACTTGATTTACTTGAATTATTTATAAGAAGCCCAAAACACAGTGTCTCTGTGGGAAGGAACTCCTTTCCAATGATAATCTCAGAAATTCTAAGAGAATTTCTTCATTTTCCCAGAAAGCAACCTTTGCTCTCCTGGGTGTGTGCCAGTGGAGTAGGAACAAGAGGAAAGAAAGAGCAGGGATGTATATGAGAGCCTGGGTAAGTAGCTTGCTGAAGGACAGACAAGCTAAAAAAAGTTATATTTCACGTTTCCCTAAAGGCCTATTGAAACTAAATACAAGCCCATACCACAAGGGATTTTGACTGAACACAAATCTAGCCTTTGAGCTGGGAATGCAATTCCAAGCTTGAGGAGACATATTAGCACTAGCTCACATCCAATTAGCATACTAAAATACAGCATAGCCATGATAGCACAAACAGTAGGAAGAGCGAGCCACTGCAAATGTGTGCCCACAGGCATGTACGTGGGCTGGCTAGCCCTTCCCCTGGCTTATGCTGCTATGGCTACATTCTATTTTTCAAGCACTTGAGCTCCAGGGCACTTAAGCTTCCAAGAGCTGGAAATAACACCCCCAGCTTGAAGTGTAGACATACCCTGACTGGTTCTGATCTGAAATCATAGTAACTAGCTCTTATAGAACACTTCTTATGAGTAGCTCTAAAAATGGCTTAACAAATAAGCTGGCATACAGTTTCAGAGTGAAGTTACTCAGCCCCACAGTTTGTGAAGTACCTATCATTTGTTCTTGCTCTGGAAATCTCTTTCTCCTATACAGGTAAAGCTCTTCCCTCACAGGGCAGAAGGATCCCTTCCTCCACTTGCTGAGCAGCCACTCCCCACAGATGCAGCTACTGTGGCATGCCCTGCACGCTGAAGTATCAGAGGACCAGGCACCATCTCTCCTCAATGCCAAATCCAGTTGTCCTGCGTGGAGAGGAAGGCCCAGCTGAAGGGCGCTCAGATCAGCTCCATTCCATGGGATGGAGCCATGTTGATTTTTGAATAGACTTGTGATTTTTATCCCTGGTTCATGGAAACGGCATGAGGTCTTGCACAGTTTGGAAGGAGTCCATCAAGTATAGGTCTCATCCTTCCAGGGCTGGTACTTTTTTATGTCTGGGGAACACGGCTGTGACACCTTCCTTCCCCGCTGGTGGCAAAGAGAGAGAGTTCCCACAGATCTCAGACAACCACTAAAAAGGGCACCCTGACCACATACTTCCCACAGACAGAGTGGGCTATAGGTGCTCTGCAGCTGGACATTCAGAGGGCCATACACCCCATGTTCTGCACATAGGGTTTCATGCCCCACATGGACAGGAAGACAAACACACAATGAAGCCCAATGAAGAATACGCTGGGTAGTCTCCAGTGGGGTGTCAACTCCATTTGTAAAGCCACAGGAATAAGGCGAGTGCAGAAGCCCTTTTCTAATGTTCCTTTGCTCATGCTGGGACATTGTTTGGGAAAGGTTAAATCTAACCTCCAGGTATCTAAATCAAAAGTGAAAACTGATTCCTCTGAATTTGAAAAGGTGACTCGCAAAGGGAAAATGAAAATTTAACTCACTGCTGAAATATGTGTGCAATATCCTCAGTAACCAGTCTATGGGGAGCATTCAGCACAGACACTTATTTAATTTAGCTTTGTAAAAAGTGCTTAATGTTTCTCATGAATTCCTTTAGCCAGCTCCACACTGACTACTGATGTTAATGCCAGCTATGGAAACTTAGTAGAAGTGAATCACTTCATTTGGCCCCAGTTTAGGAGTATTTTTTCTTATGTGGTGTGGCTTTTTCAAAGTTTATTTTTATAAAAATACTGAGCTCTTCATCAGCCAGTATGGTCCAATGTAATTCTACATATGAGCTTTCCAAAATATCTGAAGCCAAACAAGCAAACCCCCAGACTTCCCAGCTGCTCCATCAGCCCAGGCCAACAACCCCAAACTTAGATGAGAGATTCTTAAAGGTGTTTCACCGACTCAACACAGATTCTTCCGGGACCCAAAGGGTCCAGCCACAGGCCCCGATCAATATATATTTGGATCTTACTCAAAACAACACGCTTGCTCAAATAGATCTAAATACCTAAAGATTTACATGCAAAAAAGAAAGAATAGAGAAAAATTGTTAGAGCAATACTTTACATACATTAATTACAGTTATTGATGCAACCCAGTGGTGTTATTTGCTGATTCTTGAAAGTCTCTGACAGTCCATTTCAAGTTACATAGTTCTAGTTACTGGAGAAATGTAGATCCGGCCCACTGGGGTCCACATGCTGGGACACAGACCCTTGGAGACAGGCAGAGGTAACAAAAGATAAAAGATCCAAGATGGACATTGCTAAATCCACTTCATGGCTCTCTCTTGTGCCCAGGGACAAAGCCTTTCTTCTTCCCATCAGGTCCTCGAGAGTCAAAAGTCATCTGACCCAGGTGAGCTGCTGTGGCAAAATGCCATTGGTCACTGGTTTGGCCAGCACGCCCCAGTCATTTACATGGCACGTGGAATCTATGTCTGGGCATCTCATTTCAGGTCACTTGCTCAGCCACCTGACCAGTGGGCTGCATTCTATTGACAAGTCCCAAGCATCTGGGATGTGGATTCAATGTCTGAGCACCTGGTTTCCACCCCATTGTTCAGCCCAATATCCTGGATGGTGCTGAGTTCTCACCTCCTGTTGTGAAGCTTAGCACTGAAATATTTTCTGATACAGCTATGTAGCTAATATCTATAACTTTATCTACGGTGACAAAGTCCCTTGTCAGCCTCTGTGGGTCCCTGCGCTTCCTGGCGGATCTGAGCTGCCTCAGAGACTCACAGAGGCCCCCTTTTGCCCAGGCCCTTCCAAAGGCAGGGGTCTCCGCTTAGTGAGCCATCCTAATCATAGGCAGGACCAGTACAGGGAGAATAATACCAGTCCCCTTGCAGGCCCACACCTGCTCCAGTAAAGTGATCCCTCGGGGTAAGGGTAGGGGGAGTCCAGACCCACCCTCTACCCTGGACTCCGGCCCAGGGTCCCTATGAGAACAAGAGGCAACCGGCAGGACCTTTACCCCTGCCCCAAAGTAGTAGCCTCACCCTGGGCCACTTCACCCACTGCTTCCCTGTGGTACCTTTTTGCTCCTGCTCCTGCTCCTGCTCCTGCTCCTGCTCCTGCTCCTGCTCCTGCTCCTCCCAAAACCTTCCCCCCTGCTACCAGATGGGGAGCCTTTTATAGGGAGCACAGGGCCTATCTGACCAACGAAGGTCTGGGCCTAGACAGGGAACAGAGACACTCTGTCCTCTAGGCTGCAGGGCTGCCGCGGGGATCCCATTTGGGGAGCCCCGCGGTTGGGAGGTGAGGTACTGGGAGGTGGGCAGCCTTTGGCTGCTTCAGGCCCCCCTGGCACTGTCCTTCGGCCCCCTTTCTGGGCCAGCTTCTCTTCCCTGCCTTAGGCAGGCTGCCTTCTTCTCGCCCCCACCCCACCCCACCCCTCCCAGCTAGTTTCTTCTGGACCTGCTGCGTGGGTGGTGTGAGGGGGGACTCCTGCTGCCCTGCCTCTTGGAGGGGAGGGGGTACCCCCCTCCTTCCATCTTCTGGGGCGGACTCTGCTGGCCCTCTACGTGGGCCCACCTTTCCATCCACTGGCTGCTGCATCCTCACTGCTCCGGAGGAGGTAAGGGGCTTTCTTGGGTGGTAGCTGGGCTTCCCTCCACAGCTTGCTGTGCAGTGGCTTGGGGTGGTGAGTTTGGGTGGGGTGGTGAGTTTGGGTGGGGTGGGGCCCCCCCACCGGGGCTCCAGAGGGATGGCTGCATAGATGGGGGTGGGATATTAGGGTGTGGTCCCTGCCCCACCCCTGCAGCCACCACCTCCTTTAACCCCCCCGCCAACACCCAGCTGCTGCCAGGGCCCTCTCCAACTGGGCCCCACCCTAACCATCTGCCCCTTCCTGCATCTGTGGGGCTCTGCAGCAGCAGCTGCTGTGGGCCCTCCTTCAGGCACCCGTGGGCACACCTATCCCCTAACACCCCCTCCCCTTCCTGGTTGGCTCTGCCACCCCTCCTTCTTACCCCTCCCTGTGTGCCACGCCCCCGCCCTTTTTGTGTTTGTTAGGTGCCTGAGTGCATCCCCTTCTCTCACACTCACCTCCCCACACATACATATATTGGACCGCCCCCCCACCTCCCAGTGCAGTAGTAGGAGCCGTTTACCATCCTGTGCTGGGAGTTGTGGCCTTCTTGCATTCCCTTTCCTCCCTCTCTCCTCTTGCTCCACCCCCACCTGACCAGGTCCTCAGCTTGGCCAGTGGGGGAGGGGTAGCCACTTCCTCCCTCCCTTCTCCCTTCCTCCTCCCCTCCCTCACTCCTTCTTAAAGTGCCCCACCTCTATAAAATTCCTTGCCCTGCGCCCCCCATCATGACCTCCACAACCACCAGGGGGACATCTGGTGATGCCCCTCTCCCTCTTCCCTCCACTACTACCCCTTCCACCCTTGAAATGGTGGCCCACTCGTCCAGGGCTGCCGGGGATCTTGCCATTGCATTGGTTGAGGGTGCGGGCGTGGGCCCCGGGGCTCCGGCTGCCTCTGCCGTGATGCCCTCCTCCAGCGACCCTGCCCCGAATCCACCCCCCCGAAAGGGCAGGAAGGGCCAGGGGGTGACTGAGGCCACCGCAGCGGCAATGGAGGATACCACCCCTTCTGTCCCAGAGCCCGAGCCCAAAAAGGCAGAGGAGGCCTGTCCTGAGCCCGTGCCCTCCTCCGACACCCCTCCGGCCGCTGCCCAGACCACAGTCGCAGAGTGCACGGAGGAGGTGAGCCCTGGGGGGCCAGCCGGCGGCGGGATGTGTTGATAGGACAGCTGGAGCGGGAGGTTCTTGAGCTGGAGAGGCGCCTGGCCACCAGCCCCAGAGATCCATCCCTCTGCGGCACGTACCGGGAGAAGCAGGATGAGCTCGGGGCCCTCGACGCCCTTCGGGCACAGGGGGCCTTTGTGAGGTTGTGGATCCAGCTCCTCTGGGAGATGGACCGCGGCTCCCGCTTCTTCTATGCCCTGGAGAAAAAGAGGGGTGCCAAGAAATATATCCTCTGCCTCCTTGCGGAGGACGGCACCCCTCTTACGGATCCGGTGGAGATGCGCGAGAGTGCTCGTGCCTTCTACGTCACCCTTTTTTCCCCAATCTGACCGACGCCGACACCTGCAGAGTGCTTTGGGACCAACTCCCTTCGGTCAGCACGGGCGACCAGGACCCTCTCACTCTAGCTGGGCTCTCGGAAGCCCTCCGTCTCATTCCCACCAACAAATCCCCGGGCAAGGACGGGCTGACCGTGGAGTTCTACTGCGTGTTTTGGGGCGTCCTCGGCCCAGACCTGCTCCGAGTCCTTGCAAAGCGGGGTCCTCCCCCTGTCCTGCAGGCGGGCTGTCCTCACCCTGCTGTCCAAAAAGGGGGACCCCCGCGACCTTTGGAACTGGCGTCCCATCTCGCTCCTCAGCACGGACTACAAGATTATCGCTAAAGCCATCTCCCATTGCTTGGGATCCGTGCTGCAGGACGTGGTCCACCCCGACGAGACCTACACCATCCCGGGCCGCACCATCTTTGACAACCTCTATCTGTTCCAGGATCTCTTGGAGCTCGGGTGTAGGGATGGTCTGTCGTTCGCCCTCCTGTCCCTGGATCAGCAGAAGGCGTTCGACAGGGTGGACCACGGGTATCTCCTGGGCACTCTGCGGGCCTTCGGCTTCGGACCCCATTTCATTGGGTTTCTCCAGGTGCTGTACGCTGCCTCAGAGTGTTTGGTCAAGCTCAGCTGGACCCTGACCGCTCCGATCAGCTTTGGGCGAGGGGTGCATCAAGGCTGCCTGCTGTCGGGCCAGCTCTATGCTCCGGCCATCGAGCCCTTCCTCTGTCTCCTTCGACGAAGGTTGATGGGGTTGGTGCTCCGTGAGCCGGAGCTGCGGCTGGTTCTGTCAGCATACACTGACGACGTACTCCTCGTGGTCCAGGACCCAGGAGACCTGGTGCGTATGGAGGCCTGCCAAGCCGCTTACTCAGCAGCCTCCTCCGCCTGGGTCAACTGGGTCAAGAGCTCTGGCCTGGTGGTCAGGGCTGGGTGGCAGGCGGGCCACCTCCCACCCACACTTCAGGCCATTCGGTGGAGCGCGGGTCCGCTGTCCTATCTGGGCGTCTTTTTATCTGCCACGCATCCCTCTCTGCCAGAAAACTGGCAGGGTTTAGAGGACAGGGTGGCTGAGCGGTTGCGGAGATGGGTGGGGCTGCTCCAGTGTCTCTCCCTATGAGTGAGAGCTCTGGTGCTGAACCAACTAGTCCTGTCCATGCTCTGGCACCGCCTCAGCACGCTTGTCCCACCCCTGGGTTTCCTGGCCACCCTCCAGAAGGTAGTTCTGGAGTTCTTTTGGCCAGGACTGCACTGGGTCCCTGCAGGGGTTCTCCATCTCCCCCCGGAGGAGGGAGGACGGGGCCTGACCTGCCTACGCACTCAGGTCCGTGTCTTCCGCCTCCTGGCCCTCCAGGGATTCCTCAACAGCAATAGTGCAGATAGGCCGGCGTGGAGCACACTGGTGCACGCTTTGCTCCATCGCTTCCGAGGACTCCAATATGACCAGCAGCTCCTTTATTTGTCTTTGAGAGGCCATCCACGAGACCTCTTGGAGCTGCCGGCCTTCCACCAGGACCTCCTCCGCACCTGGCAGCTGCTCGCAGTCTCCAGGTCCTTAGGGGCCACCGTGGGGGAAGACCTCCTCGCGGAGCCCCTGCTACACAACCCCTACCTCCGTGTGCAGGTGGCGGAGTCCCCCGCGGTGTGCCGGAGGCTGGTCCTCGGTGGAATCACCAGTGTTGGAGACCTCCTGGACTACGACCGGGGAGACTGGATGGAGGCCCTGGCGCTCGCCTGGTGCATGGGGCTCTCCACCCTACGTTCTCCCCGGCATGTACTTGAGGAGGTGAAGGCCGCCTTGCCACCTGCTGCTCACACCTACCTATGTCGGGTCCTGCAAGAGGGTGCACCCCGTCCCCCTCTCACTCCTGGCCCTCTGGATCTCTCTGTGGGCCCCCGGCTCCAAGAGCCTTCCCGCCCACCCCCATCATCCCAGCCAGCTGCATGCCTTGCAGCTGATCCCCTTTCAAACCGCGCCCCGACGTCATCTGTACACGCTTGTGCTTCACACGCTCCACTTCCCCACCATCACGTCCCACCCAGATCACAAGTGGCAGGACCTTCTACCATCTTTGGAGGGTGGGGAGCCCCGGTGGGCCAGCCTTTATTCTACCCTGGTCCCGCGGCCCGCCGGGGACATAAGCTAGAGAGCCCATCATGGGGCGGTGAGCACGGGCGTGTACCTGGCACGGTTCACCCCCACTCCCGGACACTTGCTTTTTCTGCGGAATGAGGGAGACCCTGGCACACATTTACATTGAGTGCACCAGGTTGCAGCCCCTCTTCCGGCTTCTCCAGAACCTCCTGCTGAGGTTCTGGCTGCACTTTTCCCCACGCCTTTTTATCCTTGTACACCCCATCCGTGGCCCCACTAAGTCGCGGAACCTCCTCGTCAGCCTCCCCCTGGCTATGGCCAAGGTAGCCATTTATAACACTCGGGAGAGGAGGCTGGCCGGGGGGAAGCCTGCGACTGTGGGGCCTATTTCCGCTCCGCTCTTCGCTCACGAATCCAGGCAGAGTTCCTTTGGGCGGCGTCCACTGGCTCTCTCGTCACCTTTGAGGGGCAGTGGGCGCTGTCCGGGGTTCTCTGCTCGGTGTCCCCTTCTGGGTCCCTCATTTTAAATCTTTGACCTCCACTCCCGTCCCTGTTTTCTCTTTAGTTGTCCCCCATACTTTGTTGGGGCCATGATTTTTTAATGGGTTCCCTCTCCCTTTAAGAGGGGCCTTTTAGTCGTGGGCGGGCTGTGCCCGCCCACTCCCTAGCCTTCAAACAGAACCCAGTATACTGTCCTTCTAGAAGGCTCCAGAAGCTTCCAGATAAGGGTCTACCGCCTGGTTTACCACACTACATACATAATACAGACCTATACGTAGCATACACGGATTCAGGGCATCATCAGTTTTCATTAGACATCTCACACAGCCCCCTGGAACAATATTTGGGGTCAATAGACACACAGAGCATATAAAATGGCTTCCATATTTAATTTAAAAAAACAGTAACGTGACACAGGCAGAGAGAATAGGAAGGAATGATGTGCACCAGGGCTCAAGGTCCCTGCAATGGCATGGAAATGATTAAATTATGGGGTGGAGGGCTTCAAATTAGCACCATCTCTGGACAGGACCAAGGCATGAACTTGGTGGTACCGACTGCAGTTCTTCTCTGGATGTAAGATCTGTAAGGCAACAGGCGCCAAGGCTATTTTTCCTTAAAGAAAATCAGGGCATTTAAAGAGAGCAATCTAGCTCTCAAAAGTCAGAACATTTCAACTGATTGTTTAACTCCGCTTTAAGGAGTGACCTGGTAGGAGATATCCTGCCTTCTTAGAGAGACGGATGACAAGATAATGACTTCATGGGTATTTTCGTCACTAATTTGAATATTTTTTATCCAGAAAACCCAACATGGAATGAAGGGCAGAATGTCCTGGCAATATACCAGAACAGACTTTTGGAACTGTCATAATATCAGCCTGTTCTAAACATTTAGGGCTAATCTGTCCTATTTCTCTAATGCACCTGTAAATGTTGTTAAACAGATTTGCAAAGTTCATAACATCTCTGTCTATGAGTATGTGTGTATTAAGGTAATTTTTTGCAGAAATATTTGTAATTTCTCTAAATGTTAATAATAACCTCCATCATAAATCATGCTAGATAAGGAACGACATTCAAAAGTCAAAAATTAACCAAAGAACACTTACAGGGTTCCCTAGTTTGACTGTACCCTGACACTGAAACTATATGAACCCTAACCCAACTTATGAAGCCCTTACTCACATTAATGAGAAGTTACTCATATAAATAGTCCCACCAAATCCATCAAAAGTATAGCTATTCAATGTACATCAGCTCTTTCATATCCAGCATTCTATCATCTGGAACTCTCCGATAACTGGCATTTTAATCACAAGTAAATGTTAGTTATACGTTCTATAAGTACAGTATAGTGAAAGTAAATAAAAATAAATACAGCGAGTGCACTAGGCTACATCTACGCACGTTCCTCCCTTTGGAAGGGGCATGTAAATAAAGCAGGTTGAAAATGCTAATGAGGCACTGATATGAATATGCAACACCTCATTTCCATAAGGGCATCCACCCAGAGTGTTGAAAGTGCTGCTTTTGAATTGCAAATTAGCCATGCAGACTGGGTTTCTTTTCAGTGCTCGGGCTGGTCATCATTATGCAAAGGGGGCACTGAATATTCTTATTGGTGCCTCATTAGCATTTTCAATCTAATTCATTTACATACCCCTTCCAAAAGGGAGGGGCATATGTAGATATAGCAGCCTATAAGTTTATATGGTACGTTACTGCTGTTGTTGGTAAACAAAGTACTCTACATACATTCTGGTTTTTTCTTAATAGATAATCTTGTTTTTCTTTAGTATTATGCTTTGCTAGGTATACCTCTCTATTATCCAGAATACATGAATATCCAGCAATTTCCTGGTACCAGGGCTGCTAGATATGAAAGCGTTTACTGTATATATGAGAGTCAGAATCTGGCCTTAAAAATATGTATTTGGTTCTAAATCAAAATATGTTAGAGGTGAGACTGTTGCCTAGCTAACCTACTCTTAAAATGCATAAATCCATCTAAAATTAACATTGGGATTGAAAATTTTATGTGGACATTAGCCAAGAAGTCATTTGTTGTGAAAAGACTTTTCCAAAACCACATCATGTGGAAAGTTTTATAAATATAATTTGCAGTGTTACTGTAGCCTTGTTGGTCCCGTGATATCCAATAGATAAGGTAGGTGAGGTAATATTGTTTACCAAGCCACTACCTCACCTACCAGATCTCTCTTACAAAAATGTGGACATTTGGGGGCAGATTCTGATATTCTTTCTCATGATAAATATAGATCTTTTTACGCATTTCATCCTATCTTCATGATTAACTGTTCTCCTATGATGCTACAAATGAATAAGTATTTGGAAATGTTAAATATCCTGCTAAATCCATCATGAGAAAGGAAATGAGGTCTGCGAGAATAAGTTCTATTTTCTTAAAGACTTTTCTCCCAGGAACTACTTTTCTGTGTCACATTCTTGGTATGAATGTACAAAGCACGTTTCAGAGAGGTCTGAAAAAAATAACAAATGTTAGACCTTGCCAATGCTACAGCTGCTGTGCTGTGATGTAGCTATTCAGGTTGACCCTCTCCAGTCCAGCACCCTTGGTACCTGATGGATGCCAAATGAGAGTGTTTGTTTACCAGATCACAGGAGGTCAATATTGCCTAGCAGCATTACTAACTCTTCCCCTGCTCACTGGGCTCTTAGAAGACACTTGGGGTAAATTACAGCTAAATAAGAACACAGAACCCTGAGAGCCAGGGTTGGTGGCTGTAAACAAACTTTATGGGACCACAGCAAACTTGGCCACAACCAAGATAAGTGGTCATCCGGCTAACTAAAACCATGAGAGATTACAGATGTTGCCAGATGACAGAGTGCCAAACTAGAGAGGTTCGACCTATACTGGCAGATCCCCATAATACAAACATATCTGATGCTGACAGAAGAAGTGTTTCTGTTGGTGCAGTAACACCACCTTCCCAAGCAATGTTACTTATGCCCAACAGAGAGCACAGATGCATCTACGCTGGTACGCTTGCTGAGATAACTATGTTGGGTAGGGGCAGTGCTTTCTTTTCTGCACGAAAAGGTGCCAGAACTCAAACCACAAACCACCCCCTCAAGCCCCCCCAGCTCAGTTCCCCTGTGCAGCCGCAAACCGCCCCCACTACAGCCCCGCTCAACCCTCCTGCACAACTCAACTCAATGCACACACATCCTGGCAAAACACCCTGCATAGCTGTATGGCCCTGGCTCAACACCCCCCACAACCCACCCCCTGCCCTGGCTCAACGCCCCCTACTGCCGCCACTCAACCCATCTCTCATGGCCACATGGTCCCCACTCAACACCCCCCAGCTCCCCTCAACCCTCCTGCAGCCCCAGCTCAAGCCCCTGTGTGGCTGCATGGCCCTGGCTCAACCCCTACCCACCCACCCCCTTCCATGGCTCAACCTCCCACATGGCCTCATCTCACCCCCACCCAGACAGCCACGTGGCCCCAGCTCAACTCATGCCCCCCCCGCACACACAGCTCTTACCCACCCCAGGCTTAACCCCCCATCCACCTCCCATGGCCCCAACCCACCACCAGGCTTAACCCTCCTCAACTGACCCCCCAGCCCAGGACTGACATTTAAAAAGGAATTCCAGGTGCTCCTGCTGCTTCCCCAGCTGTGTGGCTCTCCCCAAGTACAGACACAGGAGCAGCTCCCGCACGTGCACGCTGAAAGAGCAGGAGTCAGTGTAATTGGTTTAATGGTCCAGCTGGCTGTTAAGCCCATTAAATCGAGTCCTGCTCTTTCTTCTGCAGGCAGGGAGCCAGAGGTGGAGTGGACACAGTGGAGCCTTTTAAAAATGGCACCTGGAAAAAAGGTGGAAGAATGCAGTTCTGCTGCATTCCTCCAGAAAAAAAGCCCTGGGTAGGGGGCATGTCATTTTAACATCTCAAAACTATGCCAACGAAACTTTATAGGGTAGATCTGGCCTCAGTTTGATATGGAAAGTAAAAACTTAAAAGTAGTAACACCCAAAGACCCGCTAAATTTTTGGACCTAACTTCTTTCGTATTAATGAATACTCTGTTCTGTTGTTGTTTTATGGCTATTTGGTATATGGCAAGTTTGTGGAGTTTTAGTTCTCCTTATTATAACTTGTAACTTTTCAAAATTTAATTGAGGTGGGAGTCTTTTGTTTCAAGCAAAAGCAAAAAAGGTCCTAACCATCCATAGAGAAGATGATTTGGGCATATTTTAAAGGAATCATCGGTGACAGGTAATTAAATTGAGCTGTAGATATCATTTTAGTTAGTAACACTTAAACACTTATCAAATCCCTGAGGCTAAGATTTAAGATTGACAAATGTGTTAAATCTCCATCTATTTTGTTAATCTATCTGCTTCATTTGTCTTTCATCTGTATCATCTAAATTCTTATTTATTTTAATAGGTAGATAAAATAAACTTCAAATGTCCATTTAAATTTTATTTTGCAGATATTGGAGAGATTGGATGCAACCTTGATACTGGAATTATTTCTTGCTCAAAATTATTAATTTTATAGTCTCAAGTGGCTTTACATTCATTTACTACGAACATAATATATGCAAATGTAGGGTTCCAGTTTTTTTCATGAAAACACATTTCTCATCTGCGTATAAAGCCGTTTGTTTTTGAGAGTATTAAATATAGTCTCTAACATAGTTGCTCTTTGGCATAATTTTCCAAAAGCAAATAGCCTGAGTCTTGGAGGCACTACACAGGTCACTTCTTTCGGCAACACGAAGCAATCCCTAATGCTCAACATGGTGGCATTGCTCTGCCCAGCGAACATCATAGCTTTTAAATGCAGCGTCCGGTCAATTCCAAAACTTCATGGAATGCTGTCAGTATCAAGGGGCAGAACTCTCTTGACTTTTGGTGAAAATTGGGAAAAAAAGAAAGAATGGGGGGGGGGCACATGGAGCCTTTCACGTCTGGTTATAAGAGCCATTAGCTTCACCTGCCTGTGTAGTTGCCTGCAGATCAAAACTCCAGCTGATGCCAATCACTAATGCCATCCAGCACCCCAGCATCCTCCCTGCACTCAGCTCTGCTCATCCATCTAATAGGGTTTTAAAATGTCTGAGTGACTTCTTTCCCACACAGAAAGAAAATACAAGAGAATGGTGGAAATAACGGAGGTTCACACAGAGCCCCTGGTTTGGGGAACGAAGTGAAAGAGAATGGGCAGAGGGCACACCCAGCCCTCCAAGCACGGGGGTGGGGAATGGCAGAGGTGTCAGGAAACATGAGGGAGACAACTCATCTCTGGAACGTGGCAAAGGTGCAAATGACTGGGCTGGGACACAGGCTTATGTCTACACGGCGGGCGCTATTTCAGGATATGGCAGGATCCAAGAGTAGCTGCCCACAACTAAGAAATGCTCCCATTGTCTGGAAACAGTTTTTGAGGTAACTGGCCTGCTATTCCGGAATGCCTAGAAATAGGGCTTTATTTTGGCATGTGGCACTGTTTAGACAGCCCATAATTTTTAAGCAACTCTAAAAATGTAAATTTCAAAAAATAGGAGGGAAATACTTTCAAATGAACATCAAAATTATATTAAAACATTCAGATTCTGCCAGCCCCTTTACCAAGAGTGAAAGGGCTGAACTGAAGCCATCCGTGTGCAGCATGGCTCCGGGAGCAGAAGGCTTTGTGTTAATGCTCTAGTGATCTACTCACTGGACGGGAATGCTGAAAATGAACTAAACATCAGTCCTTCCTCTCCTCCACTTAGAGCATTTAGGTTCTTCCCGATCTCCTGATCCCTTTTCTTTCCCCAACAGAGCCCTTTAAATAGATGCCAGAGCGCAGCAGTAAGGGCTGGGTGCGGGGGGAAGGAATGGGGTACCACACTCTGGGTTACACTGCAGGCTGGCTGCTCTTGGACAGCCCCTCTGCCCTCCGCCCCACCTCTTCCTGGACCCTGGAACTAGGCCCACTCCCCAACTTAACCATGGGCCCACGGAGGCAGTTGTCCCCCCGTTCTGTGTATTTTGCAGAAATAAAGCTACAGGTTAAGACAGACTAGACCTGTTAAAATAAATGATCATAGACCATATCCATGTGGTGGGAACTCTCTGCATACATTGTCAGGCATGACAGGTTGAGTGAAGGAGTTCAGCACCACCATTCGCTGGAAGCAGCCCTGCACAGGTAGCTTTAAACTGCCTTTATGCCGCCGCCTTTGATTGTCTCAGTCCCCGACATAATTTCGACCCATCTCAGAGCTAATTGACAATACAACCCTCAAGGGGCAATACAGCCAGCTGAGGGTACTCTAGCCCACAGTGTGACTCCAGTCACACCTCATTCTCACTGACTGCCCTTCCAACACGCCCCTTATCAGAGGGTCGGAATGAGGGCAGTGTAGAAGAGCCTGGCAGGTGCTAAGCAAATCTCTGTTGTTAAAAGAAAAAAGGCCACAATCTAGCCCAAAATAGTTTTGGATCCCTCATCTCTGCACTTCCATGCTTCTAAACATTTCGGCTTTGTCTACACTTGCATTCCTCCTTCAAAAGAGGAATGCAAATGAGGAAAATTGAAAATGCAAATGAGGCACTGATTTATATATCTTGTGCTTCATTGGCTTAATCTCTTTTCAGAAGAGATTCTTTCAAAAGAAAAAAAGCAGTGTAGACAGGACTCTTTCTAAAATAAACCCTGTGTTTGAAAGACCCCTTATTTCCAGTTTTTATTTTTAATTAGAGACAATTACAAGTGTAGCAAACTGAATTGCCTGGTTAGCTGGTATTGTTGTAAAGTTCCGCCTTTTTAATGTATTTCTCTCATTTCCTGTCAATGGCCAATTGCAATGATGCTTGTTGCCCATGATTAAAATATAGCAAGTGTATATGTACGTATGATCACAAACACACCAATCTTCTGTGTGTGGGTTGTGCAAATGCTGACATTTAAATAATGTTCCAGTCCTTGTTCTCGAGCATGTTAGAGATTTAAAGGAGCAAGGTAATGACACAAAGAGAATACATGATGTGCTATGGTACATTTAGATTTTATCTGCGTGAGGCTGAGTTGACTTCGTTACACACAAATGCTGAATCCACTAGAGGATTATGCAGGTCCCCCCAGCTGAGTGCCAATACAATCTTTATGTCTTACACTTGGGTGTTCTCTTTATACCGTATAGTTTTACTGAAAATCCATGTTTGAAATATTTATGTGTTTTTAATTGTGTTGTACTGTTTTTCATACCATTAGTTACAGAACTTTAATAGTGTAAGGCCAAACCTACTAGCTCAGGAGGTATAGAAAAATAAATAAAAATATGTAGTGGTTTCTGAAATAGCTTTTTCATGATAATGTTGCATCATTATAATCCAATATTATAAAACTCAGCAAGGCTGGAAGCAAATGCTGTGTGACTCAACAGAAACTGAGGGATCTTTCCCTTTCCAATGGTAGAGTACTGCCATCTGCACTTCCAACAAGTCATGAAAAATTGCCTTTTAATTTCTCATCCAGGACTGAATACCATCTTTCCCAGGCTTCTTGACAGAGTTATGTAGGGCCTGTCATAGGTAAAAGAAGAAAACAATTTAATGGTTTAGGAGATCCTCTGTGGGTCAGAAACACTAATCTAGTACTTCAGAGACTTGGGTTCAAGTCCCTGTCCCACCACAAACCTCCTTCTTCCCATTCCCATCGCATAATGGGGATAGCAGTATGTGGCTATGTCACAGGCGCTGTGGCCACACGAGCCCCTGCTTTCAGAGGAGCTATGGTAATATGGCACTTTAGGATATGCTAATGAGGCACTACCATGAATATGCAGTACCTTATTAGCATAATGGTGGCCACACGTGCTTTGAAACTGCCAGTTTTGAAACACACACTGCCTGTGTAGCCAGGGGCCTTTAGAAATGGCCCCCTGATTTTGAAAGCCCCTTCTTCCCAAAACCAGATAGGACTAAGGGGCTTTCAAAATCAGCGAGGTCATTTCAAAAGGCCCCCAGCTACACAGACATGTGTTTCAAAACCAGCAGCTTCAAAGAGTGTGTGGCTGCCATTATCCTAATGAGGTGCTGCATATTCATGGCAGTGCCTCATTAGCATACCTCAAAGTTCCACATTACCATAGTCCCTAGCAGACATCTAGCAGTGTTGTTTGCAGTGTTGTTGCAGCCATGTTGAGTCCCAGATATGAGAAAGAAAAGGTGGGTGAGAGAATGGCTACGGGTACACTACAGCACTCTGTTGACAGAAGTCACTGTCGGAAGAGATCTCCTGACAGAACTTCTGTCAACAGAGTACAGCCACACACAAAAGCCAGTCGGAAGAGCACTCAGCTCTGTCAACAGAGCAGCCAGACTGCCCAGGAACAGGCACCCAGGAGCCCAGCAGACAGGGCTACCCACTGTTCTGGATGTCCTGTCTTTTGAGACAAGGCCCCCAGCAGCATCCACACAGCTTTTTTGTCAGAAGAACATGTTGACAGCAATGTTATTCCTCATGGCTGGGAAGCAGAACACTGGCAGCAAAAGTACTGAGTTTTGTTGACAAACAGTCGACAATACACATTTTGGCCATGTCTACCCTAGCACAAATCTTCGAAATGGCCATGCAAATGGCCATTTCGAAGATTACTAATGAGGAGCTGAAATGCATATGCAGCACCTCATTAGTATGCCGCCAGCAGTGGCTCTCCAAAATTGCCGTGTTTCGCTTCCATGAGGTTTGTCCAGATGGGGGTCCTTTTTGAAAGGGCCCCGCCAACTTCGAAATCCCCTTAGTCCTGGTAGGAATTCAGCTTTTCTGATAGGAAAATGGGGATTTCAAAGTTGGTGGGGTCCTTTTGAAAGGACCCCCATCTGGACGAGCCGCGTAGGAGCAAAATGCAGCAATTTCAAAGAGCTGTGGCTGGCAGTATGCTAATGGGGCACTGAATATGCATTCCAGCACCTCATTAGTAATCTTCAAAATAGCCATTTGCATGGCCATTTCGAAGATTTGTGCTAGGGTAGATATAGCCTTTGTGTGTGGACGTTCCACCAGTTTTGTCAACAAAATCAGGGGTTTGTTGGCAAAACTCACTAGTGTAACCATAGCCGATATCTTTTACTGAACCACCTTCCGTTGGTGAAAGAAACTAACTTGCACAGTACACAATTTGTTATGTAGTGTGGTAGAAGAGCAATTTCCTACAGGACCTGAAGAGCTCTGTGTGGTTAGAAAGTTAGTCTCCTTCACCAACATAATTTTTTCCAGAAGAAGACCCTGTCTTTAAGGATACTTAGGATACTGATAAAATAAATAGTAATTGTGGTTCAGAGATTCTGACTGACTATGGCTGAAATGGCTCAAACATTTGAGGCATAAGGGACTGGCAACAGAGGGGGTCTAGCCAGCAGAGGCACATCCACATGGCCCCTGCAGTGCCAGCACCCCCTTCTGCCGGCACTGTACTCTCGTGGGGCTATGGTAATGAGCTTCAGGAGTATGCAAATGGCACATGGTTTGCAATCCCAAGAAGCTCATTTTGCATAGCTCTGCCAGCAGCGGTGCCGGACGGTGCGCCATGTAGACATAGCCTATAAGCGGTGACAACAAAAATGAATTAGTGGCCAAACAGGTGCACCTGCCACATGCAATTTATTCTGTAGCTCTGTAATTTAGCACATTGTAGTCACCATCCCACAGGTGCAAGATGGAGGTATATATTTAAAAGTTTGACCTGCTCCCCAAAACTCGTCAGTTTTGTGTTAGGTAAGATTTTTATAAAATGGAAATATTTCCCAAAGGGGATATTATGTCTGAAAAGTAACCAGAGCTCTGATTCTGTCAGATTAATGAGCTGTTAACCTAAAACACTGCACAGATTGCATCTTCGATCCATTGACTTCAGTAATAGTGGGCCATTGCTTTTAAAGTTGTTATGAGATATTCTCTGTTGAAAGCAGTTTCTCAGCTCTCTAGCATAACTGCATCAAGCATAAAATAGATGAAGCCTTTTGTGAAATAGTGTTTTTCTCTAGCCACAATATAGCCTCTAGCTTCTCACTCACTTCAGCTGGAGAAAACACCTGCATAAATAAAGTACCCATCGCACATGGTGCTGCATATTTAACAATAATTTGATTATGTTTGTAAGACACCAGAAGCTGCAAATTCAGAATTGGACACAGCATGTTAGCAACATTTTTGGACTGGGGTGCTTCTTGGAGATATTTCCAGGCTTTTATTTTAATGTTGTGTTCACATTATTAGAATTAAATCATGTATTAGAGAAGGAATGTTCACTGTAATCTATCCACTGACGAACACAAGCTTTGAATCAAGTCCTAAAACTGCTCGGTACTTAGGTACTGTTCCCAACCAGAAAACCACCAGTTTTACCTAAGCTGTGTCTACGCTTGCATTTCTCTTTTGAAAGAGGCACATGAAGGAATTTGAAAATGTAAACAAGGTGCTGATTTACATATCTATTTTGTTTCAGGAAGACGGGTTCTTTTGAAGATGGGGTTTACTTTTGAAAAAGCCCCATCTACACTGCATTTTTTTCTTTCGAAAGAAACTCTTTCGAAATGAGAATATGCAAATGAGATGCCAGATAATGTAAATCAGTGCCTCATTTGCATTTTCAATTTCCTTCATTTGTATGTCCTTTCAAAAGAGGAATGCAAGTGTAGACACAGCTCAAGTGTACTTTCAAAAGAGAGCTCTTTCTAATTCAACAAGAAGTCCTGTGGCACCTTATAGACGAACAGATATTTTGGAGCATAAGCTTTCCTGGGCAAAGACCCGCTTCGTCAGAGCACCTTTCTAATTCATTTTTTCTGCCTCATGTGGGGTGCTTCATTGACACATTTGGAGACTGACATTTTCCAATTAGTCACAGGAAAGGTGTAGACATGAAGAAGTTCTTGCCAGTTTTCTTGCACTGCTTTGCCAATGATCTGTGCTACTACTCTGACTTGAAGGGAATTCCTCTTGGAGTTAGCACCATAGGCAATTCTCTTACCATTCAGTCCTTATCTTGAGACTGTTAAAAGGTGTTCATTATTATGATGTGTCTGATTATCTTCACACTTACCTGCCAGGGACCTGATACGAAGAGATACTTTCCACTGTTTTCGTCAAGTGTCAGAGCATGCCCCCGGGGATGGACTGAGACCGCCACTACATTGCACATAGATCACTAAGGCTATATCTACACAACAGATTTATTTTGAAATAATCCATTCCGGAATAGCTATTCTGAAATTGCTTATTTTGAAATAATACAGCTACACACAAGGGCCATTTCTAAACATGCCACTTTTTGAAGAAAGTGGCATGCTAATAAATGGCCCAAAATATGCTAATCAGGCACGGATGTAAATTCCCAATGCCTCATTAGCATAAGATCATGTCATTTGGAGTCCAGAAGATGTTCTTCCGGACTCCAAAACGCCATTTAGAAGCACCGCCCCCGGCGGGGGGGGTCTTCTGAAAGGAAGTCCTTCTTCCAGAGGCCCCTTCTTTTGAAAATTTTTGGTGTCAGTGACCTTATGCTAATGAGGCACAGGAAATTTGCATCTGCACCTCATTAGCATATTTTGGGCCATTTATTAGTATGCCACTTTTGGAGAAACGGCCAAGAATGTATTTCAAAATAGCAGGTCCAGGCACATAGTGCCTATTTCAAAATAGTGCCATTGGACGCCATTATGCCTTATTTCAAAATAGCTCTATCCTGTGTCTTTACAGTGTCTATTTCAAAATAGGCGCTATTCCTCCTACAATGCACTTTACAAAATTTGAAACGAGACACCCACTATTTTGAGTTTATTTCCAATTAGCGTGTGCATAGTATAGATGCTCACAAAAGCCGCGTCTACATGTGCCGGCTACTTCGAAGTAGCTGCACCAACTTTGAAATAGTGCCCGCCACATCTACACATGGCGAGTGCTATTTTGAAGTTGACATCGACGTAAGGCAGCGAGACGTCGAAGTCGCTATCCCCATCAGGAGATGGGAATAGCGCCCTACTTCGACGTTGAACGTCGAAGTAGGGCACATGTAGCCGATCCGCGTCCCGTAACATCGAAACAGCGGGGTCCGCCATGGCGGCCATCAGCTGAGGGGTTGAGAGACGCTCTCTCCAGCCCCTGAGCTCTGTGGTCACCGCATGCAGAGGCCCCTTAAAGCTCCCCGCCCCCTGACTTCCTGTGCAGGAAGCTGAGAGCGCGTGCAGGCAGCAGCAGTAACACGTGGCTAGCCTGCACGCCTCCCTGCAGCCCCAAGACACCCCCCTGCTGCGATGGCTGCCTGCCAGCCCCCCAAGCGACCCCAGGGCACCCCCCCAAGGGGAGCCAGGGCTCCCAGGCTGGCAGCCAACCGGGGAAGAGGCAGCGGGGCCCCTCCTGGACGGAGGCTGAGATCCAGGACCTGCTGGGGCTCTGGAGCGAGGAGGAGGTGCTCCAGGTAATGGGGAGCAAGAGGCGGAACACGGATGCGTTCGCTCGGCTGGCCGAGGGCCTGGCTGCCCGAGGTCACCCTGCCCGCACTCCTGACCACGTCAGCAGTAAGGTTAAGGAGCTGCGGCAGGGTTATGCCCAGGCCCGGGATGCGGCCAGCCGATCTGGGGCCGCCCCCACCACTTGCCCCTTTTACAGGGAGCTCAGGGAAATCCTGGGCTCCCGGTACACCTCCTCCCCGCCGGCCACTCTTGACACCTTGGCTGACGAGCCCCAGCAGGCCCCGGAGGCGGAGTCCGCCCCGGAGGCAAGCCCCGCACCCCAGGGGCTCCCCCAGGAGCCCACCCCTGGGACGTCGGAGGAGGAGGAGGGGGAATCCTTCTCCAGTGACGGGGGGCTCCAAATAATCCTGCCGTCCCGGAGCTCCAGCAGGGCGTCCGCCCAGAGGGTGTCCCCCAACCGTGGGAGCGGACCATCAGGTATGTACCCCCCCGGTGCACACCCCCAGGGTTGAGGGGCGGGGACAAGAGACATGAGCAGGGCCCTCCACATGCCCAGATGACCATGGCCCCAAGGACAGCAGTGGCATATCCCTCACAAGAGTGCATCAGCCCCTGCCCCCCCAGCAGGACAGTGCCATGCCCCATCCTTGGGGATGGGGTGAGTGGAACTGAGGGTCCCCCGGGGGGGTGGGACACCCATCAGCAGCAGCAGCATCTCCCGGGGACAGGGATGGGGAACCAGCAGCAGAGGGGTGGGGGGATGAGGGCCACGGCTCGGGGGCCACACTAATGGCTGTCTCCACTCTTCTTCCCCCCCTGTGTTCCGCAGCTGCTTCATCGGAGGGCCCGGAGAGCACCAGCGAGGTGTCAGTGGACCCGGACAGCCCACCGGGTCCATCGCTGCAGGCCAACCTCTCGGCGGAGCACCAACCAGTCCCAGGGCGGGGCCGACGGTGGAGCCACCACCACCAGGGGATGGCGACGGACCCCCAGCTGCTTGTGACCCTCCGGCGGCAGCTGGAGGTGCCGGCAGCTGGACAAGCGGTGGCTGCAATTGCAGGAGCGGCCGCTGGCCTGGCGCCAGGAGGCATGGGGGGGCCTTATGCGCACTTTTGAGCACATAGCGGACTACCTGGCCCCCCCATGCCGCACCACCTGCTTCTCTGCCCGCCCTGCCCACCCTGCGCGCTGCTCCACCCACTGCTCCAACCGCCGTCCCACCGCCGTCCACCACCCTGGGGCCTTCTGCCGAGGAGGACCTGGTGCCTGCTGATACCCGCCGGCCGTATCTGCCGGTTCGCCCAGCCCCCAGCCAGCCTCGGCCAGGGCTGAGGCCGAGGCGAGGGTCGCGCCCGCCAACCCCAGGCGCTGGACAGTAGGGGGTGCAGGGCCCAGGACGTGCCCTCCCCCTTTGTACATATCCCCATTATATTTGTATATAGTTTGTGTTAGACCCCTGTTCTTTTATGGTACCTGCCCCCCCATGTAAATAGTTCCCCTCTTTTGTTCCACTATTATATATATATATATATATATATATATATATAGTATTAATAAGAGAATTCACTGTTTTGTGGTTTCAAAAACAACAGGTCTATTTTTATTGGCAAGAAAAGTGGGGGGGGTGATTTTGGGTGCTCTGTGGTATGGGCGTGGGGGCAGGGAGTGTTGTGGAGGGGGGGGGGTGCAGTGGGGGGCCTGCCAGTGTTCACCCCATGGCCTGGTCGAAATGGGCCCGCAGGGCCTCCTGGACCCAGATCCCCTTGGGGTCCACCTGGCGACTGGGGGCAGCAGGTGGCTGCACGTCAGCCCTGCCAGCCTCCACAGCCCAGCCCTGATAGAAGGCCTCCCCCTTGCTCTTGACCAGGTTGTGGAGTGTGCTGCACGCGCCAACAATCTGGGGGATGTTGGTGGGGCCTGCCAAAAGTGCGCTCAACCACCTGGCGCGCATGGTTCAGGCGCGTGTTGAAGCACTCCTGGCTGGCTGAGAGATGGCCCATGTAAGGGTGCATGAGCCAGGGCCGGAGGGGGTACGCCGACGACGCAGAGGGGCATGGTGGTGTCCCCCCCAGGGATCTCCCGCTAGGGGACGTAGGTCCCCGCCTCCAGCTGGCGGCACAGGCCTGAATTCCTGAACACCTGGGCATCGTGGGTGCTGCCAGGCCAGCCAACATAAATGTCCAGGAAGCGGCCCCGGCTGTCCACCAAGGCCTGGAGGACCACAGAATGGTAGCCCTTCCTGTTCAGGAAGCGTCCTCCGCTGTGCTCCTGAGCTTGGATGGGGATATGGGTCCATCCAGAGCCCCAAAGCAATTTGGGAAGCCCAGGCTGGCAAACCCCACGATGGCGGCATCCGGGTCCCCAAGCCGCATGAGCCTGTGGAGGAGCAGGGAATTGATGGCACGGACGACCTGCAAGGGAAGGACATGAGAGAGCACCAGTGAGGGGTGTGCAGGGTGTGTCTGGCCCTCCCCCCACCAGGGCTGCCCTCCTCGGCCAGGGCTGCCCTCCACCCCCAGGACTGCCTCCCACTCCCCGTGGGTCCTCTTACCTCCATGAGGACAGCCCCGACAGTGGCCTTGCCCACGCCAAACTTCTGCCCCACGGATCGGTAGCTGTCTGGAGTGGCCAGCTTCCAGACAGCGATGCCAACCCGTTTCTCCACACTGAGGGCACACCTCATGGTGGTGTCCTGGTGCCTCAGTGCGGGGGGTGAACCACTGGCAGAGCTCCAGAAATGTCTGCTGGCCCATCCGAAAGTTCTGGAGCCAGCGGTCGTTGTCCCACTCACCGAGCACCAGCCACTCCCACCAGTCAGTGCTCGTGGGGTAGCTCCACAGCCGGCAGCGTGTGCGGCGGTGGGGGGGGCGGGCAGAGGACAGCAGGGTCTGGGGCTGCTCCCTCCTCCCCTGGGGGCAGCTCCTCTTCTGTGACTAGAAGGTGATCAGCTGCCTCCTGCATGGCATTGAGCAGGGCGAGCACTGCTCCTGGAGGGGCGGCTGTGTGGACCTCTGGCTGCTGCTGCTGCTGCTGCTGCTGCTGCTGCTGCTGGGGGTCCATGACTGCTTCGCTGAGGTGTGCGTACCTTTGGCTCTGCAGACCGCGTGCTGTGCAGGCTGAGTGTGTCTGGGAGGGGCCCTTTAAGGGAGCGGCTAGCTGTTGCCCTGGAAGTGCTAGTCCACCCTGTGACCTGTCTGCAGCTGTTCCTGGCACCCTTATTTCAATGTGGGCCACTTTGGCATGTAGACGCTCCCCTGCAGCGCCTCCTTCGATGTGGTGCTGCCCAACGTTGAACGTCGACAGCACCAGACCTGGAGGTGGCATTCATGTGTAGACATAGCTAAAGTTATTTTGAAATATCAGCTGTTATTTTGGAATAATTTTGCTGTTTAGATGTAGCCCAAATAATTATTCCATTCACAGTGATCTTACCAATATTACCGCTTTAGTCACTACAACCTGATCTAAATTTAAACTAGGGACTTGTGCACTGTATTCCATTGGAGGAAGTTTTTTGGGGGCGCGGGGTGCAGAAAATACCTTAAACTATTAAGTTCCTGGCTAGGTTTTGGTTTTAATCATTACTTATTAGATAGGACAAGAAGGGCTTTTCAGGTGCTTTGTGTTCTTGGATGCTTGTACAAATGATTCACAAACCTGAGATGTTCAATCAAAGATACAGACAGACACCCTCATGTCAGCTACTCAAGCTTCAGAAGTAGCCACATCTCTTATTTTCTCTTATTTGCATGAGATGGAGGACCTATGCACTCGTGAGGGTGCATGCGGAGTTCCAGGTCCCCTGCCCCCCATGCCCCTCCCAGCCCCCTGACCCCCGGGGTCCACCTGGCTCCCAGTCCCTGATGGGCCCCCTTTCCCATGATCCCCCTCCCCCTGGTGGCTTTGTGGCCTGAGCTTGCCTTACTTTCATGATGACAGCCCTGACAGTGGCCTTGCCCATGCCAAACTGGGGGCCAACAGAGCAGTAGCTATCCAGGATGGCCAGTTTCCAGAAGGCTGTTGCAACCCTTTTTTCAACAGGAAGCATGGGCCGCATCCATGTGTCCTGATGCCACAATGCAGGGATGAGCCATGGACAATGCTCCAGGAAGGTCTGCTTCTTAAATTCTGGAGCCACCTGGCGTCTTCCCATTCCCCCATCACCAGGCACTCCCACTTTCAATACTACTGGGATAGCTCCAGAGTTGGCAGAGAACCTGGGGGGGCACGCTGGAGGAGTTGAGGGTCTGGGGGATCCACGGCCATGCCAGGGGAGCAGCTCACTGCCGGAGATGGAGGGCGGCCACTGCTGCTGATGACAGAAGGGTGACCACACTGCTGGTGATGTCCAGAAGCAGCCCAAGCTGCTGCTGCTGCTGGTCCATGTTGCCTTGTCCGCGCTGGCATCTGCTGTGCTCATGGCAGCTCTGCAGGCCTTGTGCTGTGGAGTGTGAAGCTGTAGGGAAGGGGCCCTTTCACAGAGTGACAGGCTGCAGGCCCAGAAGGGTTTGTCCACCATACAACCCTGTCCATGGCACTTCCTGGCCCTTTCTTTCGAAAGAACACTTGGGACAGTAGAGACCTTTTCTTTTGAAAGAGCACCTCACCCTTTCAAAAGGTCAGATCAGAAGCACCAGCTTCTGCTTGTGTGTGGATGCTGTACTTTGAAAGGCGATCTTTCAAACCGTCAATTTCAAAAGAATGCCTTTCAAAATCACACTCTAGTGTACACATAGCTATAGAGGAAAAGGCTTTCTAGGAATAATTGGGAAAGAAAACAAGAGCGCCCAGAAATACAACTTTTATATTACAGGAGCTTGTATTTAAGAAACACCCTAAGAAGAGCCATGCCAATGTGACTCTTCAGAGGTGTGAGTTTAGTGAATCTGGATAGAATGGAGAACAAGTGGATACAGAGTTTAGTCACAATAATTCTGCATTACCTGGCCAGGGCTCTGGTCACCAACAGCAAGCAAAGCAGATAGACGACTGACTCTCCCCTTCCACTATTGTCCCCGCCATCTGTAAAAATTGTTGTGACTCTTAATGGGAAAAGTCTGTTGAAGTTGTATAGAAACATATTAAAGACCAGGGGATTTCTGAAAATTCTGGACAGGCTGAATCAGTATGAAGATTATAACTTCACAGTTAACTGTAATGTGGTTAAACTGCATGGGCAAAAGACTAGGAAAATGGTGAGGAGCCCCCTTAATTGTAAACAAATACATTGGTTTCAAGATGCCCAATTTAGGGTTGAAGCTATCTTCTTGTAACCCAACTCCACAGTCAAAGTTATTATCATAGTGTAACATGGAAAATTCCAGGCTGAACTTTATTTTACAGATTTAGTACACTATAGCTGGCCTCTAATGAGAAAGTTAGCATTTGATCTATTTTTTCACAAAGCTAAGGGGCTAAAAGCATCTTCAACTCTAGAACCCCTTTTTCTGGAACCAAGTATTTTAGAATTTTCTTAACCTTATCTTTTCCCATTGCAATTCACGTCTGGGCTGCTCACTGCTATTTAAGTCCTGGGCTTCTCTTAATAGGCAAAGACATGCTCTGTCATATGGTAATTTGAGTTTTTTAACATCCTCAACTCAAAGTTTTGTTGGCTCATCTCACCAAATTGTCTTCCCAGTGATTGCCTAGCTGTCTAATCTGTTGTGATGTAATTTCAAAGCCTCAAGTAATTTTAAACAATGTTCAGATGATTATGTCAGGGTGAATATTCGAATTGTAATTCTAACCTCCTTAAGAAATGAGCAAGGAATACTGCATATTTGGTTTTCTTCAATAGTATTTACTCCTTTACTATACCACTTTTGCATAGGTTGCAGGAAATTCAAGGAACTCTCCGGTTTCGATTGGAACAATATAAAATGTTCACAAGAGTAGGACATCTTCTGATGGTCCTGAGCAAGAAGAGGAAATATTTCCCTCTGATGCTGATTGATCTCAGTCAGGAGAGCTATGCCAATTTACTCTAGCAGAGAATTTGACCTATGATATTCATGAATTGCTGACCTCAGATGAACTGTATATATGTGCTTCAGATCCTACTGCTTCTTACAGCACATTCATCTTTGAATGCTTAAAGCTTTCTTGCCCAAAATGTGATAGGCTAGTTCTCCAATCTCACATCCAAAAGGCTTCTAAATGAAACTCAGGTAACACTGATTCCCAAAATGTGAGTTTGGGTTCTTTATAAATGGACCTTGAAAGGCAAACATTTTCATTAATCAAGCAATCTGAAAAACAGTAGGTGAGAAATGATCTATACATTCATCAATTTAATTAAATATTCCAATGGTTTATTGATTGTTTTTAAAAAAGAATGATAAACCATTATTTATGCAAAATTATTGGAGAGAAGCTGTCCAGTATATTGACTATATATCATGATCTGTCTTCTACCAAACAGTTGATGCTAATATGTGGTTACAAGCTCAATAATTTATGTTGACAATTGAGACTATTTCAATAAAACTTCTTATCTCAGGATAGTTGCCTCAGGTGATATAACAGAAATAATTTGTTGGGAATGCATAACCACTCCTTGTAGATTATACTGTTTTGGAAGCAAAAGGAAATCAACAATTAAGAAGGAATCAAAGCCTTTTATAGCAAGAAAACACCATTAGAAATATTTAGTTCTTTTGCCAAGTTTAATGTTCTTTATGAAAACCACAAATGTTTGAGACTAGAGAAGTCAATATAAGCCTTTCAAAATTAAAAAAAAAGAAAAAAAAGAAAAACACCTGCCTATCTATCAGGAACTATCCAAAAGAATCCTGAAACATAATGCAGAAGATTTGATTTCATAGTAATCAAAACAACAACAAAACTCCATCTGTTTTTCAAGGAGGTTTTCTTATTTTCTGCTGTTTAAATGGCTTGTTTTCTTCATTTAACTTTTCCAGAGTCTCAAAGTCTACAGATACACGACAGCGCTACGTCTACAGAAGTCACTGTCAGGAGAGTTTTCCTGACAAAACTTCTGTCAACAGAGTGCAGCCAAACACAAAAGCCAATTGCAAGAATGCTCCACTCTGTCGACAAAGCAGCTGGACTGCCTGGATGCTCTCTCAACAAAACAGGCACCCGGAAGCACAGCAGACAGGGCTGCCCATTGTTCTGGATGCCCTGTCTGTAGAGTGAAGGCCCCTCATCCCCAGAGCTTCCATACCGCTTTTTTGTCAACGGACTCTGATGACAGTAGCATTCTGCTTCAAAGCTTTGAGGAGAATGCTGCTGGCAAAAGTGCTGTGTTTTGTCCAGACACAGTCAAGAAAATGCATTTTGTGTGTGCACGCTCCATGAGTTTTGTCAACAAAACTGGGGTTTTGCCGGCAAAACTTGCTAATGTAACCATGGCCAAACTGAATTGCGGAAAGGCAGAAATGCCTTTCCATTGAACATGTCTCACATCTACAAACAGGAACCTGAGCACATTTGTAAAGGTACATGAAAGACAAATGTGCATGTTTTGATGTAGTCAATTTTGTCTTCGTGAGAGCAAGTCGTGGAAAATAGATTTGAAGTTTCTTCTGTATGAAGTTACTTTAGTAGAGCAACAGTGGATTGTGGAGCACAACAATGAACCAACTGTTATTTGCTTTAGTATGATAAAGTAGACGTTTACAGTTTTGCCACCGGAGTTAAAAATCAATTCTAAATTTGTGAAAGTTAATACAGTAAATGCATTTATAAGCCAAAATGAAAACAGCAAACAACTTCAGTATATGTAATTTTATTTTTGATTACTCAAGCCTAATATGCTGTAGGACTAACTTTGACCTGAAGAAGAGTGCTGTAAAGACTGAAAGCTTTTCTCTTTCACTGATGGAAACTGGTCCAATTAAAGTTATACCCCACCACACCTTGTCTACAAACTGAAATAAGGAACTTGACATAAGTAAGATCTCATTTCTCAGTGGACATGTTCGAGAGAGTAAACGGAAGATTAAGTTGTAAATATGTACGTCACAATCCTAAGGCTGAAGTCAGTCTAGGTAAAAGGAGCAGGAAGATCTGGTGGTAGGGGACATTGGACAAGACAGACCAAGAATGTAGAGATTGGGTTAGGAATGAAAAGCACATGAACAGAGCCTACTGCACAGCAGTGACGAACAACCTGCAGCCTGTCAGGGTAAGATCATTGCAAACCATCGTCAGGTGCTACCCACTTCATCTCCCAATGGCTGCATTTCTCTGCTCCCAGCCAACAGGAGCTGTGGGAAGCAGCGCCAACATGTCCCTGCAGTCCCTTCACCCTCAGCTCCCACCATTGTCTGAGAACAGAGAACCTCAGTCAAATTAATCCTCTAGAGAGTGAACTGTGCTGGCAGAAGGAAATGCAGGCTGATAGGAGGAGGGTGCTCTGAGATAGATCTAATCTTTTACAATGCTCCACCTGAAATTGGGGGCCTTGTGTTAAGTTCAGTACATAGTCTCTAGAACCTCCAGTCCCAGACCCTTGAATGTATTTAGGCTCCTAATTTCAATTGAAATTAGTGGCAACTAGACAACTAAATATCTTTGAGGCCTATACAGTCAGACAAAGAATGGGAGAGAAAACAGTACAAGGAAGGGAAATAACAGGCCTGAAATCGCAGACAGGTTAGTAACAGAGCTGGGAACAGAATCAAGTTTGCTTGACTCCTAGGTCCTGCACCTCTCCACTAGACCAGGGGATAGCAACTCCCACAGCATGGGTGCCAAGACTGGCACATGTACTGATTTTCATCAGCACACAAAGTGGGAGCTCAGCCCCTCTCCTCCTCCCCCATGCAGCCAAGACCTTGCTCAAAGCCATACCACCTGTGCATTAACAAAAGACGAGCTAATGCTACTAACCACCACCTAAATGATAAAGCTCTGCACCTGAATTCATTTATTAATGAAGTTGTTTTAAGCAGGACTATTAGTGATTTTAAAAAGTATCCCAAGCACTCAGAGCATACAGAGAGCTCAAAAGGTCAAACTTCAGCACTCTGCCTTGGAAAGGTTGCTGACCCCTGCACTCGACCGTTCTGCCTCCTGCGTAATATGTAAGCTTTAAAAGAAAAATCTGAGGAAGAACATTTGAAGGATTAATCCGAAAAGTTCTGGCATAACAGCGCTTTTCCCAAAATCTCTTTAGCCAGTCAATTTTGTAGCACAGTTGGGATGTTTCGTGGAGTTGGTCTATGGACAACCCTCTCATGTCAGTTTATTAGGTCTTTTCGATTAGCCTTGTTTGGTGGCACTAGTTCTTAGGTGTCTTCCACTGGCATTACCAACCTGATCCATCTCAGACCTAGGAATGTGCTGAGATCACACAGCAGTAGCGGCTCTGTGTTAACAGTGTCACACATTTGTACACTGCCTCTCACCTTCATCAGCAGACAATTAAGATAATATGGCTTATTGATAATGAAAGGGCATTTGATTCAACAGAGTGGGATGTCTGCCATGAAGTTGTTGGGGTAAATGTATTTTACAGATCTAATAATATTTTCCCATGCCCAGCAGGTGTATCATCTGGATGATTTCAAGTGTGTTCCAGGAATGTGATCTTGGAGGATGTAACAGGGATCTTCTTTATCCTTTCGGTCACTAGTACAACTAAACCTAATTTCAAGATGTATAGAAAACAATCATATTCCTGCAAGCACTCAACGGTAGCACTATTCACGTGAGTAATCCTCCTACTTCAATGGGACTACTTGTGAGTGCAAAGTAAAAGTATCTGCAAGATAGGACCAGAAAATGTAAATCAGGAAGTCTCAGACTTATAGATTGCTTCCTGGCAACAGCTCTTTCTCTGGTGTATAGGAGATCCTCTGGAATCTAATATAACTAAAATAACATGGAAGGGTATAACAGGCCACAAAACTAATTAGCACAAATCTGATCACAGGTGTAAAAGGGTTTAATTCACTAGCGAATCCAACACAACTGCATTATCCCTGGCAGAAGGAGGAGGTAATTTGGTTTCCATTCAGACTCAATCTGTCCTCTCTGAAGCAGAATGGAGTCATGCCGAAAGGGTAAAGATGGGAACTGTTGCAAAGTGGTGTTTGTAAGCAAATCCCCAAATAAAAACTATAGGATTTCACTTGTGAGGAGCAACTGGGAGGACTGAGCCCTGCTGGAAATGGTTTTCTCTTCCTTTTCAATGTGAGGAGTATCTACTCTTTCCTTTTATCTTGTTGCATTTGGTGCCTCAGGCTGACTACTTACTTGGAGGACCACAGATGGAAGTCATTGTTCTAGCCGAACCATTCTGCATGCAAATATCAAATTTAAATAATGTAAATATCAGCAGTGTATAATTCTGAAGATAGCAGGTGAAGACTCTGCAATTGCAGGGCCAGGGCTGACTGAGAAAGGTCAGAACTTTCAATCTGCCACAAATGGAGCAGACAGAAAGGAGAGAATCATGATGAGATGAGAGTGAGCGGCAAAAAACAACATTCTTCTAGGATAAATAAAGGTAAAATATGGAGGGCAGGGAAGTGATGTGATATTAGCTAGAAATACTTTATCTTCAGCAACACATGGCTCCATTTCTACATTTCTGGAGTAAAAGGAAATGCCACTTTCCAAAGGAGATAGTGTTTTTAACTCACTTCTTGCTATCAGGCTGTAAAGTTCTTTTCCATATGTATGACTATATTGTTGTTATAATTTATTATGACCCATATAAGATGGGTTGCTCTGCATATCTTGGTCTCTTGTCTTACCTTTCCTTGTCAGTAAACATGCACGGTAGGTCTACACAGCAAAGGTGTTTTGAAATGACAGCCAGTATTTTGAAATAACTATGCAAGCGTCTATACAACGCAACTGAAATAAATTCAAAATAGTGGTTGGCTTTTTTCAAAATGAGTAAACCTCGTTTCACAGGCCACTTCCACACATGCCCTTTCCAGAGGAAGAAGCATGGTAATGAGCAGCCCAGAAGATGCTAATAAGGCATGGATGTAAATTTCCCAAGCCTCATTAGTATATGGCCACATGATTTAGTGTCCTGAAGAAGCTCTTCCAGACTCCAAAATAGCTGTGTAGACGTGCAGCCCACAGGGATCCTCCAGAAGGAAATTTTGAGGAAGAAGGGGCTTCTGGAAGGAGAGTTTCCTTCCAGGGGATACCCACAGGCTGCGCATCTACACATCTATTTTGGAGTCAGGAAGAGCTTCTTCCACACTCTGAATCATGTGGCCATATGCTAATGAAGTGCAGGAAATTTACATCCTCTTCTGGGCTGCTCAATACCATGCCCCTTCCTCTGGAAGTGGCATGTGTAGAAGCAGACATGAGGAATAGTTCCTTTTTCAAAATAGCTATTTCAAAATACAAGCTGTTAAGACAGGCTGTGTCTACACATGCCCCCTCCTTTCAGATGGGGCATGTTAATGAGGCACTTAGGAAGATGCTAATGAGGTGCCAACATGAATATGCAGCTCCTCGTTCATTCTTCAGATATGTCGTAATAGCTGTAACTTCCATTGTATAACCTTCTGCAGGAGGTTCTCCTTCAGCTGTATCTTCCTGTATAATTCCCTCACTGGTGACCTTCTGCATCCATCCTATTCTCAGGATCTTTCTATAACAACTCCTCTCAAACGCCAATATCCTCCTTTTTGAGTCTTTCATTATCACCCGTCTCACATGCATACAACATGCTGCTGAATACACATTTTCAAGATGCTCACCTTCATTCCTAAGCTAACTGCTTTGCTTTTCCAGATCTTATTCATTGCCTTCAAACTCTCTCTTGCTTTTGCTGTTCTAGTTGCTATTTCCTTCTTACCATCTAGATCATATATCATGTTGCTCCCCAGATATGTGAACTTCTCTATATTCTCTAGTTCAATCTCATCTACACTGATCTTCCTTCCTATTCCCTTACCTCCAAACACAAATGTCTTCATTTTATCAGTGTTCATAATCAGTCTGTACCACTTCCCTTTCTCATTTAACACCTGCACTGCTCTTGCTAGCTTCTCTTCATCGTGCTCAATGATAACCACATTATCTGCAAACCTCAAGTTAATTCTCATCCCCTGCACCGATATTATTTCTACCTCTTCCTTGATCTTATCCATCGCTCTCTCTAGGCACATGATGAAGATACTCGGTGATATCAGATCTCCTGTTCTCATACATCCAAAAGAGATATCACCACTGAGCATTGAGAGCGAGACTGATATCTTGAAGGAGGAAGTAGAAAGAGCAGTGAAATGACTAAAGAACAACAAGGTCCCTGGAAATGTGAAGCTCATGGGAGCGATATGATCAAATACAGCGGGGAAAGTATGATTCGGGAAATACTCTGACTATGCAATATAGCACGGAAAGAAGGGAAGGCATCTAAGGAATGGACAAGATCCATGCTAGTGACAATACACAAAAAAGGAAGTGCTTTAGAGTGCAAAAATAACAGAACAATTGCCCTAATGAGTCATCTAGAGAAGGTGCTAATGATGCTACTGTTGGAGAGACTGAGATCGCAGATAGAATAACATCTAGTGGGTGAGCAAGTGCAATTCAGGAAGGACAGAAGTACCATACAGCAGATATTGGCACTAAGACTGATAGCAGAGAAAGCTTGTCAAAAGAACAAGAACATCTACAATTGCTTCATCAATTTTCAGAAGGCATTTGACTCAGAAAGTGACTTGGACAACGTTGGAGTCATGAGGAGTGGAGAGCAGACTGGTGTGGTTGTTGAAGGATATCAATGACAATGCAGAGGCAGTGGTGAGAACATGCAGAGAGTGGGAAAGTTGGTTCAGAACTAGTAGAGGAATGAGACGAGATCTGATAGCAATATGAAGCCTTATTTTATTTTAAATCTGTCTTCATTCCATTCATTTATATGTGACTATCCTAAATTTGGTAACACTCTTCCATTTATTTTACACACGCTCTTTCCTGAATGGATATGGCAGATCCCTCTTCATTCTGTAGCTAAAAATACGCCTGCAGTATTTAAACAACAAAATATTGAAAGCATTTCATGTTAAAAGAAGCATCACATGTTCAAATAAAACAATGAGGCAAATGTGCCTGTGTCTATATCAAACTGTAAAATATGGACTCCCGTGTTAGTTTTCCATTAAGATGTATTCACTAATTTCTTGAAACAAGTTGGATGCGAGCAATAACACAAACTTCCATCAGAAACTGTACAGCATTTTTTTTCTTTCCTGTTTTAAAGGATGTGAACTCAAGAATTTCAATAATGATAAAGATCAGGAAAAATACACAATTCAGGTGAAACCAATTATTACACCACTAACTAAAGTGTTGAAAATATTTCTGTGATACATTCATAGAAAGTCCTTTCTCTTTAAACACTGACTTTAGTTTATGGTAACACTTTTATTGCTAGTTACCTTATATGAAGAAAGAGTCCATCTAATTAAGTGGCGAGTTAATATAAGGTTATGGCTTTTTGCCTCATCTGACAAATTTTCTGAGTT